>NC_054485.1:52511254-53111254 GCF_017639515.1 Carcharodon carcharias | reverse complement strand
GAATAACGCTGTTATAAGGCATGCAAAGCAGAGCCACATTATCAGAAGTATGCGAAGCAAAACTTTGAAGAAAAATAAGAGGTTACATTTACAGCTCCATCAAAGACATGGCACAGATAAAATGGGGTGCATGACCCCCTTCTTTGGATCTACTTCCCAGGAGACTTAAGGGCAGTAGAACTCTCTTATCGAGTGTCTCAATCAAGAAATAATGCAGCTATCTTCCCAACGCTGCAGTGCAAAGGGCCTGTAATGTATGAGTCATTGTAGGTGCATGACCAGTGCTATGAAGCTATTGGAAAAACAAATTATTAGGATATATTGCCAGGATGGTTAAATATAAATCAGATTTGGTCTTTGTAGAAGGTCTTGGGAGAGCTTGGATATTTTACTCTAGGACATTTCAAAGACATTGAAATTTAGAAAAAAATACTTACAGGGTTTTTGAGTCAGTCCATATGGACAGACTATTGAAGTTCAATATGTTGGGAAGATCAGGGAATGAACATAAGTTATGCAGGCATAGAACTAGGTTACAAAACAAAATAATGCAAATGTTGTAAATCAGAAATAAAAACATCAGATGCTGAAAATACTCAGCAACTCAGGCAGTATCTGTCAAACTAGAAATAGAGTTAATGTTCTGGTCAACAACCTAAACAGTCTTGTTAAGCTTCAAGCAGTTGCCCGGGAGAAACATAAATTAATGACACGGGAACAGTTTGTGATGGGGAATAAAAGCAATGACTTCTATCTTATCAATATCTAATTGGAGGAGATTTCTGCTCATCCAAAGCAGGATGGTGGACAAGCAGTCTAACGATTTGGTGGAGGGGTCAGAAGGGGTACAGCTGGGTGAGTATTGTTAACATACATGTGGAAACTGACACCACAATTTCAGGTGATTTCATGGAGGGGCAGCATGGAGATGAGGAAAAAGGAGGGGGCAAGGACAAGTCCTCAAGGGACGTTAAAGGTTAACAGTGCAGGAGGGAGAAGAGAAACCATCGCAGATCAGGATAGCTAAGAATGAAACCAGGTAAGTGCAGCCACTCAGTTCGACAATGGTAGAGACATGCTGTAACATGGCTGTGCTGTCAATTTAAAAAAAATTGTTTCATGAGATTTGAGTATCGCTGGCTAGGCCAGCATTTGTTGCCCAGCCCTAACTGCCCTTGAGAAGGTGGTGTGGCATCTTCTTGAACCAATGCAAGCCATGTGGTGTAGGTATACGTACAGTGCTGTTAGGAAGGGAAAGACTATTGACAGAGGAGGATATGGAGTATGGGGCAAGTTGACCATCTCATCATTTCCCCTCTGTTTTTGTATGTACAGCTTAAAACTGACAAATTTTATAGGGTTTAAACTAGAAGTATAAAAGATGATGGCCTCTGACAATGCAGCTAGTCAGAAGATCAAAGATGCAGTCACCCACCATTCTTTCCTCTGTAGGGAAGGAAGCCATCTTAGAACTGAAGCCTTTTAAAAACAGTTTTAAGCAAGAGCCTAACTGACCTAGTAAAGAAATATAAAGGACAGAAAAGGAAACAAAAATAGAACACAGAAATCTCAAATGTAAAGACATTTCAACTGTTATGTTTCTATTTTCTGTTAAAAACAGAACAGGATACTTCCAGAAGAAAATTCAGAAGCATTTAACTTAAGGTTTTTTTGCCAACGGGATGTTCAACTAGTTATGCTCAAATAAAAAAAGAACGAAATCCACTTTCTACACAACTTTTAAGGGCATATAGCACTACTACTTTGCTCAGATGAAGCATGGGACACCGAAATGCAATATGGGTTACAATATGTTCAAAAATATAAACAGGTAGAACAGAGATTTTCAGCAGGGAAATGATATTAAGTCTGAGTTGGGTGCATATTCAACCAAGCACATCTGTACTTACAGAAAGATTTAAACGAATTGATTATAACCTTCTGTTAGTTTGAGTCAATGCAACACTAACAGCATTAATTGTAATAAAAATAGAACCAATAGATAAAGTTGCTGTGAGAACTGTTCCAGGTATCACTTACACTGCATGCCAACTCAAACTGGGCAAATACAACCACTCTTGGATTCAGGTACAAAGGCTGCTCTGTGATACCCAACCAGGAAAGAGAACACTGCCACTATTTAAAGTGCTGGCATAGAGCCAACATTACCAAGAGGCCCTCAGTCTGTTTACTAGTTACATGGCACTACGCAGGTACAAATTACATCCTAGTGCTGAGCCTTCCATTGATACATTGGATTAACAGGCATACTATGGGGCTACAAAGCTGTTTTATGGGATTGAGGGCAAAAGAGGAAATCAAATTTTGAACAGCTAAAGGACTGAAATTGTATAGATTTTTAAGGTGGTAAAGTTAATGAAACATTTAAACCATGTCTAGAACTGAAGCAACAACTCCAATTCTCTCCCACCTGTTTCTTCCTTGCTCTGTCATCTGCCTCACGGCATGTTTCCACTAATCATGTTACTCATGCCACCTAGTCATTTATTGAATCTTCGATTTTAAAAGGATATGTTGGCAAGAACAAAAGGAATAAAACAATAAGAGAAGTTACCCAGCACACTTGATTACTTACATCTCATTTCCTTCCCTACATCACACAAGGGGTACTTAACTTGCAATGAACTGAACTGGCACAAAAATAATTTTTTCTTGAACTAGATATTTCAGGTATACTATCAGTATTCTGACCAATCATTACCACCCGTTCTTCCTTCCTTAGGACAATTATTGCTGCCCCAGAATTTAAACTCCCACAAACCCAGCTATACAATGTTGAGAATCTCTTGCTGTTTTGTTCACAAAGTCAAAGGATATGCTGCAGTGTGATGCCTGAAATATAAACACGAAAGTGTGATGCTTATGAGAAGTATGAGTTATGTACAAGACTTTCAAATATATTAACAGGGTTTATTATAGTAGCACTCATGACAACTCATAGATACATAATTTGTATTGCTAGGTGTACATCTTGTCTTCTTGTTCTCTGTCTACTTCTGTTTTGTTGCCATTGGTGTTTTTTGTACCTGTCTTGTGCTTTTATCCGCTTCCTGTCTTTTTCCAATTTGTTTTCATTTAATCAATGGAAGGTATAGGTGGCTGAGGTATGAGATCTGGCCAGGATATTGCAATAGTAAGAAACAATTTTTAAAAATTAATTCATAGGATGTGGGCGTTGCTGGCTGGGCCAGCATTTATTGCCAATCCTTAGTTGCCCTTGAGAAGGTGGTAGTGAGCTGCCTTTTCGAACCGCTACTGTCCATGTGGTGTAGGTATACCCACAGTGCAGTTGGGGAGGGAGTTCCAGGATTTTGACTCAGTGGCAGTGAAGTAACAGCGATATATTTCCAAGTCAGGATGGTGAGTGGCTTGGAGGGGAACTTCCAGGGGGTGGTGCTCCCATGTACCTGCCACCCTTATCCTTCCAAGAGGTAGAGGTCATGTGTTTGGAAGGTACTGTCAAAGGAGGTTTGGTAAGATCTTGCAGTGAATCTTGTAGATGGTACACACTCCTGCCACTGTGTGTCGGTGGTGGATGGAGTGTCAATCAAGCGGGCTGCTTTGTCCTGGCTGGTGCCGACTGTCTTGAGTGTTGTTGGAGCTGCACTCATCCAGGCAAGTGGAGTGTATTCCATCACACTCCTGGCCTTGTTGATGGTGGACAGGTTTTGGGGAGTCAGGAGGTGAGTTACTCATCACAGGATTCTGACCTGCTCTTGTAGCCACAGTATGTATGCCTAGTCCAGTTCAGTTTCTGAGAAATGGCAACCCCCAGGATGTAGTCAGTGGGATTCAGCGATGATAACGTCATTGAATGTCATGGGGCGATGGTTAGATTCTCCCTCTTTGGAGATGGTCATTGCCTGGCACTTATGTGAAGCAATGTTATTTGCCACTTGTCAGCCCAAGCCTGGATATTGGCCAGGTCTTGCTGCATTGGGACAAGGACTGCTTCAGTATCTGAGGAGTCGTGAATGTTGAACATTGTGCAATCATTAGCAAACATCCCCACTTCTGACCTTATGGCAGAAGGAAACTCATTGGTGAAGCAATATGAAAGAGGATGCTCTCACCATTTATCCCCAAATCCCTAAATTCTATTACTCCAGTTGCAACGAGTCTCTCCCCTTCTTCATTCACCCCACTAAGTGGCATCCCACAAAACCTTTCTCCTCACCCCATATTATGACCTCACCATTTGGCTCCATCCTGTCTGCTAACCACTTGCTGCTCCATGTGCTTCCTTTCCAATATTCATGGTTGGTATCCCAGCACAGTGTTAAAAAACCAGTCCATTTTTTAAAAACACTTATTATGCTTTCAATTTATTTGTGTGTGAAGACTGCCTACCTCATCAGCTGCTTCTAGGCTTGTTTATGGTCCTCACCAGATTGCCCTTTAAAGCACTTATACTGTATTTGCAAATATCAAGCTAACAAGTGTTTTAAAAAGTTGATAAACCAAATCGGATTAGTAGGTCCAGCAACTCCCAGAGGAAGTGGGCAGGATAAACTGTGTACAGTCCGTAAACCTGGGGCATAGAAGGTGAAGCAGCAGGTTGAACAGAAGGCGGCAACAACCTAGAGAGGGGGGTTGAAAAGTATACATCAAGTCCGTGGGCCGGTGAGGGTGAGAGAGAGAGGGTGAGTGAGTGAGGGAGAGGGTGAGTGATTGAGAGAGAGGGCGAGTGAGTGAGAGAGAGAGAGAGAGAGAGAGAGGGCAGAGAGAGTGTGAGAGAGAGGGAGAGAGAGAGGGGGAGAGGTAGGTGTGTGAAAGATGGTGGTTGGCATGAGAACAACACACATCAAGTGACTAGAAGAGCAGCCTAACCATTTGAAAATTAATATCCAAATAGTGCCTAGCCTGGCTAAACAACCAGAGCACATTAAACACCTGACTCTTAATAAACAGCACATATTCAGGGTCCAGTGTTGAATGTCCACCATCACACTGATTCTTCCAACTAACACCTTTTAATATTGATTTAATATTGGACTTAATATTGAGTTCAACAATTTTCAGATCATGAACTCTCCCCTCCATCCCTACCCCCTTTCCGATCCCCCCTTTTCCAAAAATTTATAATTATTTTTACAACTTTTTTTTCTCTTCCCTATTTTTAAATTTATTTAGATCTATTATTTCACTTCCACCTTTTAGCCCATTTCGATCCCTTCCCCCCACCCCACCCGCACAAGGGCCATCTGCCACTAGCTTGCTTCCGTTAATGTTCCCAATAGCACATCTTTTAGATAATATCACCACCGTCAACACCCCTTTGTCCATGACATCTTTGGCAGTCTCTTCTTGGCCTCCACCTAACACTGGTCCCCTATCGAGTTCTCCTGTCCTACCCCCTTCTACCAGCTTATATTTCATCTCATTTCTATAGGTCTTAGTTCTGATGAAGGATCATACGGACTCTAAACGTCAACTGTATCCCTCTCCGCAGATGCTGTCAGACCTGCTGAGTTTTTCCAGGTATTTTTGTTTTTGTTCTAGATTTCCAGCATCCGCAGTATTTTGCTTTTATAACACCTTTTAAGTCCTGTTTACGGCTGTTCAGAGAAGGTTCACTCAACTGATTCCTGAGATGAAGAGATTTTCTTATAAGGAAAGAGTGGACAAGTTGAGCCTGTATTCACTGGAATTTAGAAGATCGAGAGGCCATCTTATTGAAACATAAGATCCTGAGGGGATTGACAGCATTGATGCTGACAGGGTGTTTCCCTTTGTGAGAGATGCTAGAACTAGGGGACACAGTTTAAAAATAAGGGGTTTCCCATTTAAGGTGGAGGTGAGAAGAATTTTCTTCCCCTTAATGGGTCACTGGTCTGTGGAATTCTTTTCTCCAGAAAGAGGTGGACACGGGGTCATTGAATATTTGTAAAGCTGAGTTGGGCAGATTCTTGATTGACAAGGGAGTCAAAGGTTATAGGGGGTAGACAGGAAAGTGGCGTCGAGGCCACAATCAGATTAGCCATGATCTTATCAGGCGGTCGAATGACCTACTCCTGCTCCTAATTTGTATGTTTGTATGTATTTATGATTCTAAAAATTCTGAGGATTTGTACTATTATTCTTGTACAGTAGCTCCAGGAAATCATAGTGCTGCTGATTTACCCTCATTTTAAATCACATCAAAGTTTCCTGGGCCATCTGCTCAATTCTGCTGAGACCTCACCTAATAGGTTTATTATAATAGCTCTGTCCTCATTCAATTCCATTTATACTGGTTTATTATTAAAAAAACAGTAATAACATTGGTTTGCTCACTGCTTGCAGGGATGCTGATGAAGAGATGTAAACACTCTTTTCCAGTCAAAACTTATAAGAAAAAGGTGTGCAAACAAATGTTTATGGGAGACAATTTAATCCTATTACAATTAAACAACTACACACACGCACTACAGGACCCAAACTATTATTAAGTCACAAAAATCTGGGTAAGAGGTCCAGGAAGAGAAATAGAAAAGTGAGATTGCATCCATTCGTTATAGATAGAGCCAAATACTTAGTACTGATTTGCTGAAAACCAGACTTGTTATTTTCGTATCCTTTGATCTTTCTAATATGACCAGTTGTATTAATATGACCAGACTGTATTAAAAGCACCACTACTTTGTATTTGACTCATAATATAAAGCAATAGTAAGTATTTAATATGGCTGCAACAGAGTGTGCCTGAGTTAGCTGTATTAATGTCCCCTTTCTCCAACCAGAATACACCCGTTAAATTAAGTTACAGGACATCAGTGGGAATTTTTTGCATTATAGAAAAACCTAGGCAAATCATTTTTGGATATGCACAAATAACTTCCAACAACCTCAATGTTATTGCTTTTTTACATGAAGGGATGCAAAATGAACTGCCTCACAGACTGATTTGATTCCATGGGAACAGTTTTGTGTTCCATTTGTAGCCTGACAGTAAAAGAATTTCTACCAACTGTTTCTAACAACTTAGCACGTGTACAATATATAATAGGTAATGTAGTAAAAGCTTATGTTGGTATCTAGCCAGTTCGCATATTATGTAAATTAATCCGTGTTTCTTTATAATAGTAAATTAACTATTCCACTTGATCATAAAGGTGTGTTCAGAGACGCATAAAAGGTACACAGCAGAAATGAACTAGTTTTCAAGAAACACAGGGTTCCTCTATAGATAACAAGTCAGATGAAGATTTCTCAATTGCATCACTAAATGGCCGACTGGTAAAAATTATCTGAAATTTGTAGAACAGGGGCAACTGAAGCTAATCTACAAATGTACCAGGGGGACAGGGAGACTGGTAAAGAAATATAAAAGACCTGAAATATTAAAACAGGGGGCTTGAGTAAATTAATTTGTAAAGACAACAATTATTTTTTGCCTTTGACAGAACTCATTGTGCCTTTGGTGCAGAGATATCCGCTGCCTGTGTCCCTGCTGATCCAACACAATCCCCATTGTGGAAATTCAAAATCAGTTTTTAAGTAAATTTTGGAGGATATAATTTATGCATAATTATTCATAATTATGCACAATTTCCAGCAGCTATTGTCAGCTTCTCCTCTTGCACGCAAAAGGGATTTTGCTCATCACAGTGGCTACTGAACTTCTAAAGGCAAATTGTGTCAAATATGCACCCAATTGCTGAAATTTTATGTTGCTCAAATTTGAACCCAAACAGGTGGAGTCTATCAGATAGATCAAAATAGTTGTGACCAATAAGAATTCTATTAATGAAAATCCTGATATTTCTGTTTTTTTTTAATATCAATTAAATGTGATGTGTTACAATCTGGTTAGGGATCAATAACTTTTGTTGTAAAGAAGACAAAATTTGAAGTCTCAGTTACTTACTAAGAGCTTACTAAGCCATAAGATTCAACGGCTTTAAACAAACAGAAGAAATTTTACTATACAAGAGTCAACAAAGCAAATAAGGCACTACCTACCTTATAGTCCAATATGCAGAATTAACAAGGTAAACATGAATTAACAAGCAAACTGTGGTTGAATACAAATCGCAAACTGCATATCAAATTACAGACACAACCAACACAGGTCCTCCAAGATTTTCAACAACCCACCCAGACGTCAGTGATCACTTTGATCACATAAATCCTTTAAACTCAATCGTCCTCAAGAAGGATTTCAGCTCCTTTCTTGAGGATATACATAGGGACAACACAGGACTTAGGAGCAGGAGTAAGCCAGTCTTCGAGCCAGCTCCTGATTTCCCTCAACAGCAGCTCCAACTCAGCCTGGAAGTCCTCCTGTTTCTTCAGCCTGCAAGTTGTGATCAGGCAACAGGACTCCAACTCAAATTGCCACAACAACTGTTCACCTGGAAGCTGCTCAATTCCTTCATCCAAGACTGTGTCCCAATGGGCTGGCCAGGTTGTACCCCAGCATCTATCCAACCACATGATCGCAGCTATTGAGCTGTATGGAGCAGACAACCACTAGCTTCTCACCACTGCCAGTTTCGTGGAACAGCCAGCTTCACCAAGCTGAAAAATGCTCCAGGGTTTCTGAGCCCCAGCTCACTACAGGCTTCTCTGAGCTGTAGCTCCCTATGGGCTTCTATGAGCCCCAGTTGCACAGAGCTAATGACAGCACTTCAAATGCTGCCTCTTCATCTCCGGGCTAACCTTGTCATGAGGGCTTGTTTATGTACGCGTCACAGACAGTCCCGTGGTCACATATTCGTGCCGCACCCCAGGTCATGTGGTTGGGTTTATGTGCCATCCTTCAGCTTGCACAGCCTATTCCCCTGCCATGCTCTGTGCTGGAATCCCAGACATGCCAGGAATTGTAGTCCTCGGCCTCTGCCCAAAAACGCACAGAGCATGTTTAAAAGATAGATTCCCTCACAGATTGTCAACGAGTTTGTGTTATTGTTGGCCAAACATCCCTGGGTGAAGCAGACACCACATTCTATAACTGTCACTAGAAACTGCCTGAAGAAAAAAATAACAACGATGCAGCCCATATGCCTGTCATGACACTGGCTGGCCTTGATTTTCTTTCTCAATTATTAAGTTATGGCATTGATCTCATTAGTAACTCTTGCTGACAGCCACCTGCATTGCTATCAATTTATTAAATCAGTTTGGTTGACTGGAAAAGCAGGGAGTGGGGGATGAAGCTTTGAACTCCACCTGGACAGCTCACTGGCCATCAGCTTGTAAATTTTAAAGATATATTAGACAGCTTTTCCAAGATCATTGAGAGACAAATACCTGAAGACTCATTTGGTGCTTAGACAAAATCTCACCTGCAAATTCTATAACACAGGCACTCACCTGGATTTAGTTTTAAGAGTTTGGTTCTATTTTTGTATTTGAGCAGTTAGAAATTCTGAAACCAAGTGAAATTTGCTGCTTAAGTTTTTATTAAACTTAATTTGTAGTTGAAATCATGTCCTTTGACAGAGTTAATTCTTTTGCAACCCAAAAACAACAACTCGAGATTCAAGACAATTCAGCTGACTAACTAGAGTAACAGGAGATTGCATTTGATCCCTATGTGATGCTACATTACTGGATTGTGTTTCTTATTAGGAGCTGATTTGTTAAATTTAGTTCATTTGGTTCTATTCAAAACAGTATAAATTCACATGGTTTTATTGAGTGTGAGCTTGTTGCTGGGAATGCCCTTTCGTGCTCAGCATAAAATACCTGGATAAAGCCTAAAAAAACTGTGGGTACACAAATTTCAATGAAAAATTACAAGGGCATATAAAAATAACAAAATCCAAGAGCAGTCTGTAAAGTGTGCCAATTAAAAAGAAAGAAAATCAAATCACTTTTCAAATATTTTTCAAGAATCCTTTAGGTCACAATATTTCAACTCAGTGCACAAAAATTTAGTACTAGAAATAATGTAATATACAATTAAAAATTCACAAGAAAATTATTAGACTTGTACATACAATAATATTTGCGATGTTTATGATGAAGCCTGAGGCACAAATTTGAGGGTTGTTTATAAGGAATCATGGTCAACTGAAGAGACTCAATAAGGTAGCTGCCTACAATTCCCAGCATGCACATATTTGGAAGGTTGGAGAGAGTCCAAGAAAGCAGTTTAAAAGATTTTAAAAATCTTTCTAATTGCCCCGAGTATGCCAGCATTTTGTTTAAAAACATTTCACTTTCCTCCAATCCTGCATATTGTTGGAAAATGATGGTGAACAAATGCCCCAAGGAATGTATTTGTAGGTTTAACCTACGAAACAAATAGAAAATGGATTATCCCCCCAAGTTCACTGAAAAACAACGTAAGCTAGAATATTCACGGCTGCTTAAATAAATGAAAATGTTATACCAAAGGCTAACTTTCCACTTTGAATTTCAACATAGTTTAATCTTTGTGTTCTACATTGTATACAAAACAGTTACACTGGCTGCATTTCTTTTATATATGTTAGAACTCTAACAGCCAGTGAATCAAAATGATTAAAGGAAGGAGGAGGGGCATGAACAGTATGTGCCTATCTTCAGTGGGCTAAAGAAAATACTACCACTGCCTGCTCACCCCATCAACCTGTGACCCACAACTGAACCAATTAGTAACACTGCACTCTGATTCCTTACAAACTTGTCATATTCCTCCACTTCAGAAGGGCATTCTGGACCCAATTCCACCCAGCAGCCTTTCACAGCAGTGACACACACTGAAGAATCTTGAAAGGTGTCTGACAGCCTAACAGTGAACAGCACAGATATATCTGCAAACCTGTCAAACTTACACATGTTCAGCACGAATTTCATATTCCTGAAATTGCAAATCAAACTCAGCAAGTAGGGAATACAGCAAGAGTGGGCAAAAGTACTTAAACAGCCAGCAGAAAATTTTTTTTAAGGATTATGACAACAATGAAACGATGAGCAAAAGCTACCAATTATAGAGGGACAAATGGAAATTCTCCCAAAGTCTTTGAAAACTTGTTTACAAGAAAATGTTTAAACTTAATACAGCATGGGGTGTGTGTTGCCCGTTTGATATCATAGGTAAGTAATTTTTGAAAAGCAGTACTTTGAACCACAGCTGCTTCTCCTAGTTGAGGGGTGAGAAAGATAAAAATGACAAGCACACCCGAGATTACCCTTGCAGAAAGTTAATTGTCTGCTGTAGCACTAAATGAAATGCCTTTTCCCCTGTCAACTTACTGATTTATTTTTGAGATATGTGAGGGTATAAATTTATCTACTTACACAAAATTGGTAAGAAAAACACTAATTTTCAGGACCCAAATCGAACCACTTACTTCACTGTCTGAGCATGCCTCCCTCAAACCTCTTCCCAAATAATCTGCGGCAATGATTACCCATCCCCATTTTCTTTGTCCCTGCATTCACTTACAACAGCATAACTTCTGACTCATCCTCCCCACAGGAGCTTCAAGTTTCAGTACAATTTATTGCCTATTATTTTTATTCTGTTGCCACACTCCTCACAAACAACTACACAGCCCTTCAACTGACATTGCTGTCATTAAAAAAGTGTTTGTTGATTTTTGTTTTTTTGCTTTGACTTGTTTCTCCAAATAGAGGATGGAGTCTGGATTCAAATGGGGACCGCCCCACAAGAGGACAGTGGAAATCACTCTTACCCTGGAGAACAATGAATCTAAATCAGCATCTATCCAATCTTACAGCAAGTTAAGAATTTTTAAAAACAATTAGGTCAACAGGTGCTGAAACATTAAATTCTTACCTGAATAGCCAAAACTCAGTCAAAACAGTGGGATATTCAATTACTTTTTTATATTAGTTATGTTACTGCCAGCAACCCCAACTTCAGCACTGAAATAGGAATGATAGAGTGGCTGTGTCGTTGATGCAACAATCACAAAATCACCCCATGAAGCAGTTTTCTAAGGCATCTCTGGAGAAAGAAATACCACAAATGTTGAGTCAGTGGTCGCAAGGCTTGGATTAACAGTTCTCTGGCCAATAGCATTTGAGCGCTGCTACTTGTTCAGACTCTTTGATTAGGAAAGGTCCGTGGTCAGAGATGGCTGGCTGTTTCTCCACTTCCAGTAGTTGTCTGGATTTTTCCCATGATGCAAGCAGGGCAGATTCCATAGTGCCAACCAGGTAAGAGTTCAGTAACATTGAAACATCACTGACTTAATCCTAGAGAATCAATGTTGCTTAATATTTTAATTTTGCTCCAACTTGACAGGCAATAAGGCATGTTCCAAAAATTAACCATTTAAAGAGGACCCCCTTCCCCACCCCTATTTGCTTTAACTAAAAGGAATCAAAATGTATCGATTCTCATGTATCAGTTCAGGTTATCTGAGATCTCAGTCATTACAATTGCATGAATAAAATACTTCCAGTTCCAGAAGGTTTAAGCATTAGAAAGTACACTTCACAGGTGTAGAGTAAAAAAATTGGCTGGGTGATGTAATCTTTTAATTGTCTATTCCATCTCAAAACAGAGATCACACCCATTTTAAAACATTAACTATCCCATAGTTGCAATTAAAAGTCTCAACACATAGCAATTCCGAACAGTCAACTTTCTAATGGTCAGGCAGGGAGTTGGGAAAAAGGGCTTCCCCAACTTTGAACAGGAAATGCATTGCAGATCCCGTCCCAGTTGCTAGTTAAGTGCTCCACCAATCCAATGGTGTTCAGGCAATTGTAGTTTCTCACCCATTGCCCTGGTTGACCACGTGACAGCACAGTGTGGGATTTAACGTGGGACCTTTCTGGTCTGCGTAGTTTGACTATTCACTATCTCAACACGAAGAGCTATTGGGAAACCGTTGTGTATACAGAACTACTAATTTAATATACTTCAATTAGAACCAATAGCTGAATTGAAGCAAAAATCTAGTCTTTCTCATAATAATCTGGAGTATCATTTGAGCAAACAGTAGCTAAATATCCAATCTCTATTTGAAGCACTCATCCGCTGTCAAGCTCAGTTCTTCAAGTTCTTGTTTACTAATGGGAAGAGAACTACATAGCCCTGTCCTTTGCAACTGTCATCAGCAAAACCTGGTATTCCCTCTGTTAAACTAATGCTACATGTTCCTTGATATATAACAAAAGCTTTGCTTCTAAATGATGTGTCCTAATGTCATCTTTTCAATTGTACTACTACTGACTGGAATGGCAATCACAGCCTTAAGTCTCCAGATATCAGCAGAGCAACAAGTGTTTCAATTGCCTTTGCCCCCCATTAACACCATGTCTGGCACAGTGAAATTCTTAATTGGGAGATCTGAAAAGCTTCATTTTTATTTTATGCACCTGCCTTGTTGTAGGTCAACGTATTGCCTTACGTGTTGCCACTGTTGAAAATCCATGAGTCAGTCAAGTAGTAGTCTAGCCATATTCACAGCAGTACTGGTATAGCTTGCCTAAATTTGTTCATGGAGGATGCAAGTAAAAGAGGCTGTCTGGTGAAACTTGCAGTAGCTGTTCCTTCCAGTTCAAGTATGAATATGTTAGTTGCATCAAAGCTGCACTGAAAAAACTTACTCATTTGTCTTGCCTGACCTCCAAGTAGCAGACATTCTTATCTTAAAATGAGAATGCAATGTAATTTAGTATCTAACCTTCAATATATACAGCTTGCAGGACAGCTAGCTGTTTAGTTGTTAGGCATACTGTGGTTTGCCATATACTAACATGCTTTTTGTTAATTGCCAATCATTTGGATGATAGCCCGTAAATACAAGAGGAATAGAGATAAGGGAACTGAAATTTAACAGCAGCAGATTGTTTGTCACAGCTCAGAGATCTAACAACTGACAAACAGTGCTTTCCAGGAATAAACATAGGTTATCAATTACAGAAATATCCATTAATCTATCTGGTTTCTGGAATACCTAACTAGATTAACAAAGGGCAAATGGATTAATTTCCAGGAGCGCAGTGTTTAAGGCTAACAGTAAAACTCACCACTCCCTGTCCTCAAAAGAACTCAAACATAAAAGTGGCATTAAAAGGAAAAGGAAATCATTTACATTTGTACGTCAGCACAAAGTGCCAATGAAGTACTTTTGAATTGTAGTCAGTTTCAATGTTGGGACAATGGCAACCTATCATACCAACAGGTCCCGCAGACAGCAATAATATAATGACCAGATAATCTGTTTCATTGGTGTTGATTGAGAATAAATATTGGTCAGAACAAGGCAGGGGAACCCATCAGCTCTTCTTCAAATAGTACCAGGGTATCTTTTAAATCCACCTGGGAGGGCAGTGCTCTCAATACTGCACTAACATATCAGCTTGGATTACATGGAATAAAGTTTGAAACTTGAAGGAGTGTAATCCAGGCCTGATGGCAAGGGACTGCAAAGGGCTGAATGAGATTCCACAGTTGAAGGGACAGAAAGGCACCATTAAAGGCACCATTAGTCCTGCATGGCAAATTACCACCATGGTGGCAGCGTAAAGGACATCAAGGAGAGGGTGCAGAATATTCTGTGGGAGAAGGAGTGAATCAGTTATGGTACATCTTGGTACCAAAGACAAGGAGCAAAGGAATTGAGGTCCTAGGGTCAGATTTTCAGGTGCTTGGAAGTTAAAGAGTAGGACCTCTGGTAGTAATCTCTGGAGTACTCCCAGTGCCACATGTTAGAGAGTGTAGAAATAAGAAGATAGGGAGAATAAATGGGTGATTTGGGTCATGGTACAGGAGGGAGGGCTTCAGATTCATAAAACATTGGGGCATTCTGGAGGCAGGAGGCACCTATTGAAAAGGGGTGGATTGCATCAGATCCGGAGTGGGAGCAATGTCCTTGCAGGGAGGTTTGCTGGTGTGTTAGAGAGGGTTTAAATTCAGTTGGCAGGGGAACAGGCACCAGCATATAGAAGTAGAAAAGAAGAAAACGATGCATAAACAAGTGGGTGTGTTGGATAGAACGAGAGAAAGAAGTAATATCATATCGGATAGGAACAAACTGAGGACTATGAGGAATGCAAATACAGCTTTACCATGCATGTATGCAAACACAGAATGGTGAATAAGGTTGGTGAGCTACAAGCGCATATAGCTGTGTGGGAATATGATGCAGTGGTAACAACGGAAACATGGCTTAAAGGAGGCAAGAACTTCTCAGATACAAAATGTTTATAAAAGATAGAGAAGGAAAAAAGGAGAGAATCCATTTGGTTAGACTTGGAGAAGAAAAATGATATTATCACGCTCCAGGGGACATTCTACAGGCATCCAAATATTGAGGGCGGGAGATAGAGAAGCAAATCTAGAGAAATTACAGAGCTGTGCAAGAACTATAGAGTGGTAATGTTGGCGGAATTGAATTACCCAAATATCGACTGGGATAATGTCAGAGTTAAGGGTGAGGAGGGGAAGGAATTTATGAAATGTGTTTAGGAGAGCTTCCTTGACCAGTATGTTCTTGATCCAATTAGGAAGGAGACATTGTTGGATATGGTGTGAAGGAAGGAGGCATTATTGGATGTGGCGAGAAGGAATGAGGTGGGCCAAGTGGACCAAATGTCTGGTAGAACATTTGGTTAAGAGTGAACGTTGTATCATCAAGGTTTAAATTAGTAGTGAAGCAAAGCAAAGAACAATCTAAAATAGAACTTCTAAATTGGAAGAGGGTTAACTTCAATGGGATGAGGGAGGGGGTGAACCGAGCCAGGGTAAAATGGAACAAAAGGTTGACAGGAAAAACTAATAGGAAAATGGGTGATCTTTAAAAAGAGATGTTTCAGGTGCAAGCTAGGTACATTACAACAGGGGCAAAAGATAAGGGAACCAAAGCTAGGGCTCTTTGGATGGCAAGGGAGGTATAGAATATGAAGAAACAAAGAGGTGGTGAATGATGCATTTCAGGTGAATTATTCAAATGAGAGCCAGACCGAATACAATTAAGGTGAAGGGAATAAAAGAGTAAAACGAGACCAGCAAGAGAGACAATGAGAATAGAATGGCAATTGGCATAAAAGAGAAACCAAAACCTTCCACTGACCTGTAAACAGGAAGTACGTAGTACGATGTGGCGTGAGGCCTAACAGGGACAAAGACGGTGATATATGCTTAGGGTCACAGGGCAAGGCTAGAATACTTCATGAGTACTTTGTATCAGTATTTACTAACAAAAGGACATTGACAACATATTGGTAGAAGCAAATGGTAAAGGATGGGTTGAATGGGGTGAAAATTGATAGGATGTATGGAAAGGCTAGCTCTACTTAGGGTAGCAACTCGTCTGGCCTGGATAGCTTGCGAGCCAAGTTGTTAAAGGATCTGGGAGCGGAGACAGTAGAACGGGCATGCCATTATCTTCCAAACTTTCCTACGTACCAGGGAGGTGCTAGAGAATTGAAGAGTGGCAAATGCGACATCCTGATTCAAGAAAGGTGTGAGGACATTCCTAGTCATTTGAGGCTGGTCAGTTTAATATCAGTGGTGGGTTAAGTTGTTAGAAACAATAATCAGGGAAATAAAATCAACAGGCAGTTGGAGAGGTTTGAGTTAATTAAGGGTAGCCAACACAGATTTGTAAAAGTCAGATGATGTTTGACTAATCTAATTGAATTTGTTGATGAAGTAACATACAAGATTGATGAAGGGAAAGAAATGGATGTTGTCTATTTAGATTTTAAGAAAGCATTTGACAAAGTACCATAAAAGACTGATTAACAAAACTGAGGCTCATGGAATAGAAGGGTCAGTGCCAACTTGGATAAAAATAGATTGGCTTAATAACAGAAAACAGCATGTCTTGGTAAATGGCTGTTTTCAGACTGGAGGATGGTAGACAGTGGTGTTTCTCAGGTTTAGTGTTGGGACCACTGCTTTTTTTGATGTATATAGTTTGGATACTGGAATACAGAGTAAATTTGCAAAACTTGATGATGATATCAAACTTAAGAGGTGTGACAGAAAGCGAGAATGATATAAGTGACTGTAAGAGGAAACAGATAGGCTAGAAGAATGGACAGTCAAGTAACAGATGGAATTTAACATTGAGAGATGTGTGGAGTGATACATTTTGGCAGAAAGGATAGAAGCAGTATAGAGTAAATGGCACAGTTCTAAAGAGTGTGCAGGGACAGAAGGGCCCAGGGGGTTCATGTGCATAAATGCTTGAAGGTGGCAGGACATTGAGAGTGCAGTTAGCAAAGCATAGGGGATCTTGGACTTCTTGGATGTATCAAGTGCAAAAGCAGCTGGATAGGCCACACCCAGGGTATTGCATCCAGTTCTGTTTACCACACTTTAGGAAGGATGTGAGGGTCCTTGAGAAGGTGCAGAGGAGATTTACCATAATGGTTCCAGGGCTGAAGAATTTTAGCTACAAGGTTAGGTTAGAAAAGATGGGGTTGTTCTCCTTGGAGCAAAGGAGATTGAGGGGGAATTTTATAGGGATGTACAAGATTATGACAGGTTTAGATATGGAAGTTAAAGAAGAGCGGTTCCTATTAACTGATGGTACAAGAACTACAGGGCTCAGATTTAAGATTTTGGGCAAGACGCGCAGTGGGGATGAGAGGAAGAACCTTTTTATGAGACAAATGGTAATGACCTGGAACACACTGTCTACGAGGGTGGTGGAAGCAGAAACAATCAAATGATCTCAAAAGGAAATTGGATGGGCACTGGAGGGAATTAAACTTAGTGCTACAGGGTTAGAGCTCCAAAGAGTCAGCACAGACCCAATGACCTTCACCTGTGCTGTAATGATCACGAGCTTCTGACTCAGAGGCAAGAGAGCCAAAGTTGACATTTCTCAAGGTAATACTAAATTACCAAGGGCTTCAGAAAATGTTGGTAAAAATACCATTTGACTGCAACTAAATAGATTTGGTAGATTTCAGTTTGATTTGGTAGATTTCAGTCTGATTCAGTGACAGTCAAGAGTCCATTAATACCTAACATTTTCTCACTTTTGGCCATAGGCAAACTTTGCTTCCTAAGCAATTCTGGCTCACTATTTGCAGTTCATTTCATTGCAGGATGCTCATCAATTGAAGGTTTAATGCTGTTTCTTCTCTTTTGCTCCAGTTAGGAGAATATTTTGAGAAGTCAGGTCAACTACACCTTCCACACAGCTAGTGGAAGGTGCCTAAATAATACCACAATATAAAGCTAGTTTCCCCTGTCTACAGAAAAGCACCTGAACAATTGCCCAGTGCCATCAATGTAACTAGGAGCTCCCCGCTGTGTAGATGAGGAACAGACTTGTACAGTCACTGTGTTGCAGCACTCCAGATAGTGGCAAGTTATGGCCTTCAATAAAAAGTTGCTGGGCAAAGCCAGTTCAGGCCAAATCACCACATTCATCTGAATTCACCAAAGGCAAGCTGCAGTGATCACTCCATGGTAAAAAAGCTAGTCAATTTGTTTTAGTGCAATAGTAGGAACTAAGTTCATGGACTTCTCAATGGTAACTGCTGGAAAGTCACAGTTGAATATTCCACAGTAGTTCATTCAACAACTTTGGTTACCTCCTAGCAGATAGAGAACATGTCACATCACCAGTGCAACAGCAATATCCTGAAGGATACAGAATGATTTACAGTCTCCCAACATAATACTTGCATGATAATGCTGATCGAGCGGTATTCGATTTGTAACAGATCTTGGGCGCACTATTTCCAGGTAACAAAGTCAAATCCGATACAACCACAGTTCAAGTCGTAGCAACTGCTGCTTGGTTAACTGAAGAAAACTTATGAACCTGTATATATAATATTCATATTTAAAATAGAGAAAAAGGGGAGGAAAAAAGATAGAGGGACAGACAGATTAATAGACAACTTTCAGGCACCCAATGGGGATGAAAAGTGCTAATAAAGCACATGAAAAAAGTTGAAGAAACTTATCAAATCATCAGATTCCCTTTGATGTTCTACCCTCTATGCAAGACATAGTCAACTCTTAAAAAAGCTATATTTCTTCTAGGGGAAAAAAACATCCATTGGAAAATTTGAGACAGACTGAGGGATTGGATGAGGGCTGACAGCATTGGTTTTCAGAATGAGATTTTGATCTCTTCCTGAAATCATTGTATTTTCTATCAGGTATACTGAACCTGCATCTTGTAAAGCCCTCACAATCTGGCCACTGAAGACTGGTCAACTGAATCCTATTCAATATTTCCATTTCTTATCTGCTAGTTGGTCCCATTTGAATTTTAGGGGCCTGGAAGATTGGAAAAGTTTGTTTTCCACCCCTGATGTCTCACTGATGATGAACCCTAAGCAAAGCACCAAGATCTGGTTAATCTCAGGAAGTTGAGGACTTCATTTGTGACCCTAGCAGTTCTATAATACACACCTGTGCAGCCCATAAAGTCAGGGACTTAGATACACCTGTGTAATTATCAAGTGAATGAAACCTCAAATTTTGTCAAATCTATCCAACTTTGACCCCTTGCCCATCATACACATTTCAGCCTTTTTTTAAAAATAAAAAACAATCATAGGGTAAGTGCATCATTTCAAACTGCCTATAATTCTGCAACCAGCCAGCAGCAGCAAGGCATGTCCTTTTATAGGGATATCGTAAAGATGAACTGGATGGACCAAATGACTTTTTCACAATCCATGATTTCTTCTGGGTTTGCTCAATGGCTTTTCAAGATTCTTTCAATGGAAACTCAAATAACAGACAAAACCCACACCCTACAGTTCCAAGGGATTGTACTGTCAGATTATCTCCAAAATCTGGAACATTTCTATTTGTAATAAACAGCTACTCACCAAAACCTGGATACCTTCTTTTTCAACAGGAGCCTTGTCATAGGTGGCTTCACAAACTCGAACTAGTGTGGTAACACCATACTTTTTGAGCTCCTGGAAGGTACAATAGTTCACATTAAAAAAAAATTGTTCTTGGGAAAGATTTTTTTCTGTTTCTGCTTTCCCTCATTGGTCGACTTCAATGGTAAATGGAAGTGGTCTCAATTTATACATACCCCTGTTTTGTCAGAGGGGACAGGCAACTGTGGGCAATAGGACAAAGGCAACGTCAGAATGCAGTCCACAATGGGGAGTGATGGCTGTTTGATAATTGAAGTGGACACTCTCATATACTACTTGAAGTTTTCAGATGTCAAAAAGAGAGATCTGTTCAAAGGGATAATAACACTCTTTCTTCAAAAGAAGTTCTCCACATTTCACAGCTAATCATTTAAGTCTGCATACAAACTTTCGTTATCATTTCCTCCTTTACTTATGTGACATGTGCTGTTTAGGTTACTTTGTTTGTGTGACTTCACACTCTTCCCATTGACAATAGTGCAAAGTTAGTGGCAGGATTCACAAACTGATAAACAGCCTGACATCCTATGATGTGGGAACGCTCCTTCCATGGTCTTAACCATATTTATACCACATGATAGGGTGGTCAGTCTTATACTGTGGGAGGTTTTTACAGACTTCCACATGATATTTGGTAGGGTATAGGGTGGCAGACTGAGTAACTGGTTGGATGTCAGTCCAGAGCTGTAACTTTGGTATGGTTTCTATACCATGACTGTCCTCAGGAAAGTTCAAACACTGCAACTTCTAACTTAGAGACAGGAATGCGATCAATAACACAAAGGCTCACTTATGCTTAGATTTTGGGGCTGATTTTTTTTTTTTAAATTGTAGGGTCTACTTTAAACCATCTTGCATTTTCACTAAACTGAAGTTTATTTCTGTTTGATCAAAAACTTAAAAAAACAATGTAAAATAGGGAAAAACTGAAAAAAGCAAAAATAGTAAATTTAAGACTTAAACTTTAATGTACAGGGAAGGTCAATAGAGAATTTACTTCACTAAGAACTGCACAAAGCTTGATGTTTTTCCCTTCGATTTTTGAGAAATCTTAATTTGCCAACACTGATGGCAAATTTTACTTCCAAGTTGAATTTTATTAGGTTCATTGGACAAGTGAAAACCTTTTAGGTAGAGAAATGGATATTGTTGCAGTTTCAACTAAGTCATTCACTGTGTTAGCAACCAAGTGCGGATAGTATAGTGGCAATTAGAAGTAGAGTCCTGCAGGCTTGACTGTAGTTTGATTGTTTCTACTGCATGTGGGCTTGATGAAAATCAAATAATTACTGTAACTCAGTGGAATTTCCGTAATTCAAAGAATTCAAAAAGTCATTTGACGAAAGTGCATTTACAGTTTTAAGAGTTTGAACATGGTATCCGATAGGCATTACTACTGTGCCATAATAAAACTTCTTTTAAAGCTTTGTGTTGTCATTTGCTTTCATTGAATCACTTCAGCACTAAGATGACCATTTAACAGGTTTGCCAGTCAACTCCATCAAAAGAACATAAGATTGGTGTACGTATTTCAGACCATTGGATTATTCTGCAGTGTTCTGTTAACAGGCTCTTCTCCACCATGCTCTCTGGCACCTTCCACAATGATGATCCTGGCATCAAAATCAGATATCTCATGGACAAGAAGCTACTCAATCGGAGACGATTCTGGTAGAGATCAAGGTCTCTGAGGACATACTTCATGTTTGCCGACGATTGTGTACTAGCTACTGGTTCAGAGCTGGTATTGCAATGTAACATGGACTTAGTCTCCAATGCATGTGAGAACTTTGGCCTTACAATCAGCATGAAAAAAACTGAAGCAATGGACCATCTTGCTGTAGGGAAGCCCCAGTTCCAGCACAAGGTTTCAGTCCATGGCCAGAACCCATCAGCAGTGAATAAGTTCAATTATCTTGGCAGCACACTTTCTCAGGCTGTCTTTATTGATGACAAGACATGCAAAAATTGCCAAAGCAAGTGTAGCCTTGGGCAGACTTTGAACATCAGTCTGGCAATGAAGAGGAGTAAGTCTGCCTATCAAACTGAAAGTCTGTGGAGCAGTAGTCCTGCCCACTGCTTTACACATGTGAGACTTAGGATTATGTGCCAGAGTCATGCCAAGAAGCTCAACCGCTTGTACTTGCGCTGGCTTCAGAAGATCAGATGGCAGGACAAAGTACCAGATACTAAGGTACTCATTGAGTTGACATGCCACAACATATTGAGACAGTCACAATTGAGTTGGACTAGTCACATAGCCAGAATGCCTGACATTTGCTTACCAAAACAAATCTATGGAGAGCTCAAGTCTGGGGTGCACTCTCATGGCGGCCAAAAGAAGTGCTACAAGGACACACCAAGGCTTTACTTAGGAGCTTTCATATCCACAGAGTTCTGGGTAAACTTATCCCAGGATCGTTGCAACTGGTGCAATTAGATAAAAAAAACCATGCAGTCTCCTTCAAAGCAAGTGCATATCAGAGGCAGAAAGAAAATGCAAAGAGAGGAAAGTCTGAGCTAACAACTTGTCCAAAACTCAATTCTCTGTCCTTTTTGTAGCAGAACCTTCTAGGAGCAGACCTACTTACCCAGCAGAAAAACTAGCAAATATGCCAGATGAAGAACATGGTCATCTTCGCCTCGAAGGACGAACAAGAAATTATTCTGTTGATGGTGTTCAGGCTACCAGGATAAGACATCATCAGCTAAAATTAGCCCTGGGAAAGAGCAACATGATACAGTTTCTCTCAGGCAGAGTTAGTACAAAGTTCACTGGAAACAGCAGCAATTTGTATGCTTTAGACTTGTTGCAGCCTTTTTTTTTAAAGAAGGATGCCTTATTACTGAGACATGAGTTTGTATCTCCTCAGACCATAAAATTGCAATGGGAAATGAATGGTAATTTCCCAGATATTTGCAATAGCGTTTTGAAACTGACCATCTATGAAGTGTGCGATTATTAAAACAGAAAATGCTGGAAACACTCAGCAGGCCAGGTTACATTTATGGACAAAAATAGGGTTAATATTTCAGGCTAGTGACCTGTCTTCAGAACTGGTTCCAACAAAAGCTCAACAAACTGAAACGTAATCCTAGCTTTCTTTCTCCAAATGTTACCTGTGTCGGTGAATGTTTCCAGAAATATATGTTTTTATTGAATATTTCTAGTGTCCGCTGAATTTTGTTTTTTGGCATACAAATGCAGCTTGGTTAAGTCAGTCCCTTATTGTGAGGAAGCCACTGTGTAGTAAAAGCAAAAGACTGTGGATGCTGGAAATCTGAAATAAAAACAGAAAATGCTGACAAAAACTCTGCAAGTCTGGCAGTATCTGTGGAGGGAGAAACAGAATTAACATTTCAAGTCAGCATGACTCTTCAGAGCTGTAGGTGGAAATGTAACGGGTTTTATACAGGTGAAGAATGGGCTGGAGCAAAATAGGTCAGGGATAGGTGAGAGCTCAGGAGATATTGACAAAGATGCCATGGACACATGACAAAGTGAGTGGTAATGATACTGTTAAAGACTAAGGCAGGTGTTAATTGTGGCATAAAGGTCAGGTAGGTACTGCCTAGAAATTACCATTCATTTTCCATTGTAATTTTATGGCCTGAGGAGATACAAACTCATGTCTCAGTTATAAGGCAGCTTTTTTAAAAAAAAGGCTGCAACAAGTCTAAAGTGTAAAAATTGCTGCTGTTTCCAGTGAACTTTGTACTAATTCTGCCCGAGACAAATAGTATCATGTTGCTCTTTTCTAGGGTTAATTTCAGCCGATGATGTTTTATCCTGGTAGCCTCACCACCATCGACAGAATAATTTTTTGTTCATCCTTCGAGGCGAAGATGACCATGTTCTTCATCTGGGGTATTTGCTAGGTTACTGCTGGGTTGGTAGGACTGCTCCTAGAAGGCTCTGCTATGAAAAGGACAGAGAATTGAGTTTTGGATGAGTTGTTAGTTCAGGATTTCCTCTTTTTGCATTTTTTTTCTGCCTACATTCATCAGGTGTAGTGGCACTGCTTGTTAATAGCAGAACAAGGGTCAGTGCTCTCTGAAAGCAAAACTTAAGAGCAAGTTACAGACTGGCTCTGTGCAGGGGGGTGGGGGGTGGTCGGGGAAAAAGAATCAAAATGGAGGACAGAGTTCATGGTCTGAAGTTGTTGAACCCAATATTAAGTCCAGAAGGCTTCAAAGTACCTAATCGGAAGATAAAGGGTTGTTCCTCAAGTTTGCACTGGGCTTCACTGGAATGTTGTAGTAGGCCAAAGACAGAAATGTGGGCATGAGAGCAAGATGGTGAATTGAAAAGGCAAGCGACAGGAAGATCAATGTCATGATTGTGGATTGAGCAAAGGTGTTCCGCAAAGTGGTCACTTAGTCTGTGCTTGGTCGCCCCAATGTACAGACGACCTCATTGTGAGCAGCGAATACCGTAGACTAAATTGAACAAAGTCCAAGTGAATTGCTGCTTCAGCTGGAAGGAGTGTTTTGGGCCTTGGACGGTGAGGAGGGAGGGGGTAAAGAGGCAGATGTTACAGTTCCTGCGATTGCATGGCAAGGTGCCAGGAGGGGATGAGGTGTTGGCAGTGATAAAGGGGTGAACCAGTGTGCCCAGGGGGGAACAGTCTCTACGGAATGCTGACAGGGGAGGTGAGGGGAAGACATGTTTGGTGGTGGCACCATGCTGGAGTTGGAGGAAATGGTGGAGGATGTTCCTTTGAATGCAGCAGCTGGTGGGGTGAAGAGTGAGGATAAGGGGAACCCTATCATGGTTCTGGGGGGGGGGGGGGGGGGAAGGGGAAGGGATGAGGGCAGAAGTGTGGGAGATAGGTCAGACACAGTTGAGGGCCCTGTCAAGCACAGTGGGGGAGAAACCTCAGCTCAGGAAAAAGGGAGACTTGGCAGTGTAGTATTATGGCTGAGATTAGCAAGGCAGTGAAATGAAAAAGTGCTTTCTGTGGATGGTATTGGTGCTCCTGCGCAATCCATTTGCTCCTCCCATCAACTGTACTTTTCAAACCTAATTTGTACAAACCAAACGCATTAAACACAAAACCTCTTCCTTCATCCAGAGAAAAGGTGGTTGAAACCTTTATATGCGATTACTATGCTATTTTTAAGCAGGTTCAATATTTGCGGGGAACGTAGACAGGTTTAAAATCTGATTTATAGATCACAAGTTGGCTTTATAATCAAAGTTTCAGTTTCCATGTTACTTAATGTCAATGCTTGAAGAATCTGATGGCTTAAACGTTCATCAGGTGTAGTGGCACTGTGCAAAAATGCCTTTAATGGGGAAAATGAACTGTCAGGTGACTAAAATAAACACAAAGTAACCATTCATTTGATAAAAATTCCAATGTATGCCACTTGAATGGTTCTTCAATTCAGGCCTTTATGCTGAGATGTACTTAGATCATAGATTCAATTAAGTACCAGCATTAACTCAGGAGATCAGTAGGCAAAAGAAAGGCCATCAGGTGAAGTGCACTTAGAACAGAAATTTTCATAAAGACTTCAAATTCAGGGATGCCTGCAGGTATCCAAAAATATACACACAGTACATATATATTCAAATAGAGCTTCTTACATCGGTAGTAAAGATGCAAATACCTTTGACACAAATTAAATCTGAATGAATGTTTCAAACTTTTGAGTGTGTTTGCAGAGGAGACAGCACAGAGGCATACTTTACATTTCTGATTTGAACTTGTGCTCAGATAGTTGCTACAAGTTGAACTGGACATTCAATTAATTATCTTAATATTTTGGTGGATAAATCAATTGTACATCCTTGACACCTATATTTAAATTTGCCGACAAATGGCATTCACTCTAAACAAACAGTAAGGCCTAGAAAAAAAAGATGTGTGGTATGTGGAAAACTTAATTTGCCAAAATACATCCAGCTGAACAGGGCAGCAGAAATCACAAGAATGTGTTCCTGGCTGAAACATATTAAATGCCACTTTAACTATATTAAATAAAAATGATCTCCTGTAGCCACCACAGACAAAGCAATCAAAATGCAGAAATTTCCACTGCAAAACATCATACATTTACCATTAACTCACATGAACAAGTCACTCCTTATGTTTCACTGCTGACTCTTGTTTGTAGCACTTGGGAGTTAAACATTTCTCACCAAGAGTTAGTCTCAAGCACTTTGAAAAGTTGAAAATAGAGCAAAGCTTCCTTCACTCCACCTCAACATACTTGATTCAACTTCAAGCTTAGGACAACTCTTGCCATGTATGCCAAGTGTGACATTTCTAATATCAAACATTCTTAGAGCTGCTCAGTGAGATTGTAAATTTGAACCAAATTTGACAGTTTTATAGCATATACTTCTGTAGATTGGAAACTGTGCTGACTGTCCAAACCCATTACTATTTACCAGGTCAGCTGCTGGATTTAAAGAACATAAACATGCTAATGTTCTACATCACTAAGATGTTTAGAGCCAAAAAAAAAGTCAAGAATAATATGGTTACATCTCCAACATATTGCACTGCAAGTAGCAGGGTGCAGATTCACAATTAATTGCCACAATGTAACATACCAATGTCAGTTATGCATGCCAAAAACAGGGCAGGGGAGCGCAGAGAAGCTGGGGGGGGGGGGGGTGCAGAGAGGCAGAAGAGTGTGGGAGAGATAGGCTAAGTGGAGAGGAAAGGGAGATAAATAGTGGGGAAAGGAGGGAGCTTGAGAGTGGGTGGAGGGAGACAGGCAAACAGATTTAGAAGCAGGTTTCTCACTGCCTTCTTCATTAGGGTGAGAAAACTTGAAAACTTTACAGAGATTAAGTGTTTGAACTATTTTCTTGTAATTAGATACAAAAACAGGAGGTGATCATAGATTGTTCAGAGTGCTAATTTTTTCCACCAGCTGCTTAAGGCTAATTATTCAGTGGCACTTGACCATTTATCATTATCTACATTAGAAACTTAGAACAAAAGCACATCCACTCATTAATCAATTTAAGGGTTTCTACTAAGCTGTGTCTATTAATTTAGATACAACCTTTAATCCTTTGAATGTAAACTCTTGTACCATTTTGCTTCTTTTTGCAATACTGTATATTCAGGGGATTAGTGTTTCGAAAAGAAGATTGGAGGGACCAGGAATGGGGTAGGGTTATTTCTTCATAATTAAGCAAAGTTAGACATTGTTGGTGTTGCGCACCATGCCACAGACATTAAGGGTAGGCTGAAAACACATCAGCAAACAGCCAGCAATTTGATCCTGATGATAATACAATGCCACCCTAGAAAGACCTGCACTACATAATGGTGATGACTTCAATTCATGCATGCTCAATCCACGTGTCATCTTTCAACAAGACCACCCATTGGTTGCTATGCATGTTAAGTGGAAATGCTATGGACTTCTGGCCACTGGTGTTGGCCAGGAACACATAAATATAATTACTTAAGGCTCTAGCCTCTGTTGGGTTGGGAGGGTGGGGTGGGGGTGATGAAGGGCATGCGTGGAGACCTTCTTCCTCTATCTGAGCTCAGTTTCAAATGCAAAAGGTGAAAGAGTATCACACAGTGCCATGTGTTTCCTTTTAAGGCTTTATCTGCTCCTTCAGGGTCACAGCTGAACCAAAGACCCAGAGAGGATTGCACAGTACATTGAAAACATTGCATCAGTTTCCATGTTGATCACATTATTTACAAAGCTGGCCTGAAGATAAGCTTGTTTTTACCTCTGTGAACTTGTTGAGGGTAGCATCGGTTGGATTGTGTGTGATGAGAAACCTCATACTCTCAGAGCTGATTTCTACTGGGGCCGGGCGGTTCATTGTGGCTGTAATACTTATACAACTTCAGGAAAAAAACTGTATAAAAAAAATGGGAGAGACTCTAAGCAGCACCACGTGTTTTTTTTCCACTGTTGGTACTTGTGCTTTTAAAACCTCCACTCTCACAATTGGACTCAGCACAGGTGATGTGAAGTCCAATTCAGACCGGCACGTTTTAGTTGGTGTCTCTATGCAATGGTGCTCCTTAAAGCATCCAATTGCAGAAAACACGAGCAGATTTACCCCATCCAGACTAGGTCATCGAAAGAACAAATGTCCTCTGCTTCTCACAAGCTATCCAATTTTTAAATCCAGTGTCCAGGTGAATCCCAGTTTGCTGTTGGCACTTTTACGTTTAAGGTGGCTTCCTCGTGTAGTTGAGACAGGAGAGACTTCGAGTTCACTTGTCTGCAAGGCGGCCGTGCTGTGCCTGGCAATAGTCCCTGCTGCCCTTCAGAAACTCCATAAATGAGCAACCGGAAATGCCACTGAATTTCTGTTGAAGAAAAGGAGGAATCACTCAGTAAAGGATTACAACTTTTACAGAGCACAACCAAAATAATAGTCAAGCGCTTCAAATGCAACTCTATGTAAAGCGCTTTGAACGTAGATGCAGGAAGGCATTGAGTAAATACAAGCATTAATACTCTTTACACACAAAAAAGAGCCCTTCACATTTCTCTCACCATCAGTTGTGTACAGTATATTACTTTCCCCCCACCCCAATTCCACTACTGTTCATAATTGACACCTACGCTCTCCTGCATTTCCAAAGATCTTATGCATGCAGATCCAACAGTTGAAGCAGTATACAAATTCCTCTTTAGAGACACAACTGCCCTTTCCCAGGAGTTCCTGGTGGAATTTTGTCATGTCCAATGCTTGCACTTTTGGCTGTCCAGAATTACTAACTGAGCTAGGCAGTGTCACTAGGAAATTAACTGGAGGTATCTGTAAAATATGTTTGCCTTTCCCTTTGGAGGCAAATATCTGACAAGAGTAGCTTGCGTTTTGTAATTTTATCTATTTTCCTGTCTTCCTTGAAGGCACTGTGACTCTTAGTGCTCCACAGGATTCTCTCTGTACCTTGTCTAAGTTGGCCATTCTATATACGAACCTAAACAGTACTGGCTGTGAAGCAACCTTTGAACAACATCACAACTTAGGCCAATCCTTTTCTCATCACAGAAAAACACACAATCCTTCAAGCAGCATCCCCAGAGACAGCAATAAGGAATGAGAACACTGGAGCTAAAGGAAATGGAAGCACATTATTGCCACTCCAAGATCAACTAACTGAACAAACCAGGAATCGGACCCTGTTCTGTATGACTTGTTGCATGCTTACAGCTGAGCCACTGGGGACATGCCTACGAGTCCAGTGTAAGTTCACTATCCCCTTTATATCCCACACTACAGATGTGCTATAACAAGAGAATGATAGATCACATAACAGAACCTCTGTTGCAGTAATAAAAATCCAATAGCATAAACATATTAATATATCAAGTCAAAAAAACATCTTCAACAAAAATATGGCTTGTTATAAAAAATAGACCTGCCAATTTCTGCTGAAAACGCAAGGCAACCCACAAGTTAGGAGTAGACATAAATTAAGTACCTGTATCCCATTTCTCTGTTCTTAAAGTAGTAGAATTCGAAGTTTAAGAACAAACTATACTAATCGTCTGTGGTGAGGCTTAGCTTTACAGTTAAGCTGAAGTTCAACCCCTTCCCGGCACCCCAGCTCAGTGAGCTGCTGCAGATCTGAAAGGCAGCTCATGTTCTGCAATTACGTGGCAAGATCTTGTCTTGGTGCATTGCATTCCATATACATACTGCATACAGCCTTTCAACTCAAGTTGTAAACTGGAACTCTGAGCACTCAGCTGGATTTCGTATCTCAAAAAGCCACTACCATTGGACTTTCAAAAAGACCCTCAAACATTGGCAACAACAGCTGAGTGCTTTCTACACTTACAACTGTGCTTCAGAAAAGGTTACAAGGATCAGCTTTCAAAATATTCTTCATACCCGAGCAAAATTTCAGATTAAACGTGGACTTTTCAAACCAGACACACGTTTACTTCAAAGACGAGCTTGAATTTTTACAGGTCCGGGGTTTGTGTGAAAACTAAAGGACATGTCCTGATTTTTAAAAATTCTTTTCTTGCATAGCATTGTGATTCTTTGAGAAAGACTACAGTACAAGGCAGCAGATTTCTGATACTCTATAGTGTTAATTTGGAACTTGCCTAAAGGATAACAGCATGGAGCCCAGGTTACACCCTTGCAACTATAAACTGAAAAGGCCTGGAGCAAGAATCCTGCATATCAGAGAGATGAATTTTGGGTTACAGTATCCTTCAATAGGGAGGGCCACACATTGTTTTTCTGTCATCTTTGGGTTGTTGCAGCCTGAAGTGATTGCGATATAAATGTGCCATTTTGCCTCCTCCTCCTCCTCCCCCCAACAAATCCAGAACATCCTGGTTCAGCTATTGTAACCAGCAATTAAGGTTTCCTCCAGTTTCTAAACACCAAATTAAAAAGATGCAGGAGGTAAGAGTGGTTACTAAGAATATAGGGATGTTGCAACAAAATTTCCACGTAAGGTTTTCACTTCAGTTAATTAGATAGATTGAAGAAGCTGGACTGTTGTCCTTGGAGAAGAGAAGGTTGAGGGAAATCTGATAGAGGCATTCAAAATCATTAGGGGTCTGGACAGAATAGACAGGGAGAAACTGTTTCCGATCAAGACACAGATTTAAAGGCAATTGACAAAAGAAGCAATGGCAACATGAGGAAAAAACTTCTTTTATGCAGCGAGAGATTAGGATCTGGAAAATGCTACACGATAGTGTGACAGAGCCAGGTTCAATTGGGACAGTTAAGAGGTAATTGGATCATTATCTGTATGGCTATGGAGAAAAAGGCAGGGGAGTGGCACATGGTGAATTGCTTCTGCAGAGGGCCAACACAGACACAATGGGCCAAATAGCCTCCTTCTGTGCTATAACCAATCTATGATTTTATGAAGGCATACATTGCAATGTTATGACCTATTTACACAGGGTTTCCTCCATATATTTCAGCCTACACTATAGTTAACATCTACACTGAAATTTTATCAAACATTTAATCCTTAATTTAAAAAAAGTACATAGACCTAAGCCTAAATAAGCCAGTTTGTGTGATAGTCCATATATTTGCTTTCCAATTTAGCAGATTTTCCATAAACATGTTCTTGGTTAGTGCTCCTCACCACCACTTAAAGTACCATCACTTCAAATTTTTTTTTCATTGATTTTTGAACTTGTAGCTGAGCAAAACAGACAACATACATCAATAAAACTGGAGCCAATTTACATTTCAGATGTAAACCCTTCCTCACTCTGGAAAATATTCCAGATGATCAGCATTTGAGCAACAGGACAAAAGGATAAGTGGGAAAAAAGGAAATATGTGTACAGTGCTAGGGCGGCAACCAGGAAATGGTTAAAGGGGTAGAAGTGATAATGCATGAGGTACAATGAGAACAAAGATATAAAAGAAATAGGAAACATAGGAACATATGACGACAAAAACTGAGATTGAGCCAAAGGAAATATTAGGATAGATGACTAAAATGGGACATTTTAAAGGATGATATTATAGAGAGAGGTAGAGAGTCTGAAAAGTTTAGGGAATTTCAGAGTTTAAGAGCTGGATGGCTCAAGGCACAGTTGCCAAATGAAGCAAAGGAAGTGCGGATGCATGACTCTACAGTTGGAGGAACTCAGTTGCTCAAGGATTCTGGGCTGGAGGAGCTCAGAGAGAGATAGGGAGGACCAAAGCCACTTGGGATTTGAAAACATAGATGAGAATGCTAAAACAAGTATTGGTAGACCATGACTAAATGTAGGTCAACAAGCAAAGGGATGATGGTTGAGCTGGACTTAGTATGAATTAGGATACAGGAAACGGTGTTTTGAAATGAACTCAAGTTTATGGAGGGTGCAACAGGAAAGGCTGGTCGGGGGCACATTAGAATACTTGAGCCTGAAGGTAAGAAATGCATGGGTGACATACAACTTGGAATGGTCTCTTCATGCACAGATCAAGTTTGGAAGGACAAAGTCTACAACTATTCCATAACAGCATTTCACAAAGGACCTTTATGAGTTACTGAATCCCAGATATAACAACCTTAGTTAAACAAAAATACATTAAGTCCTGATATTTTAACAATTAAGTTTAGGAGAAACCTGGAGGGAAATTATCACCCTGAATCAGTCATTCCTTCAAATTTTTTTTAAGAAGGATCATAGTTAAGAGCTTAATTTCTCTCCAATACATTAAAATTGTCTCTTAATTCCCTTCTCCTATAACCATAACTTGTGCAAAGAAATCCTACAGTACTAAAGAAAGTTCCAAATTTCACCGAATTGTATGGAACACAAAGTTGGGAAGTATGGAATTGTCATAATGAGATGTAATATTTCCTTTCTGGATTCTGTCTTGGATTTTCTATAATCAAAGTTACAATCTATTTTCTACATATAACTACCAGGAATACCAAAATCCATCCATTTACATTTTGCAAAGCAGCAAGTGCCTATTTTACCCCCAAGTTTCATGTACTTCATTCGAGCTTGATTAAACAAACCCACTTTCTGCTGATCTTATCATCTCCAATGCTCATTGAAACTCAAGAATTTAATTGTTTCATCAAATCACAACAGGGTACTCAATGCTAGAATTCAGAACAGCAATACTTTATCAAACATCAAAAAGTAACAAAAGCAGGACTAAACAAAGATTTTAGAGCATTATATTCCAGATACAGTTCACTTCCAAGATCCTAACTGGCACCACTCCATAAATTTTTTTTTCTCTTTTAAACTTGCCAACCAAATCTCTTACCTGCAATTCAATTAACATTGCACAAGAAAATAACTGCATTAACCAGGTTTCTCGAACTAATGCTTAATTGTAAGGATTAACATAAAAAAACAGCAGAAGACCATATGGCTCCTCGAGCCTGCTCCAACATTCAATATGATCATGGCTGATCTTAGGCCTCAACTCCACTTTCTCACCTGCTTCCCATATCCCTTGATTCCCTGAGGCACCAAAAATCTATCTACCTCAGTCTTAAATATATTCTAAGATTGTGCATTCACAACTCTCTGGGGTACAGAATTCCAAATGTTTACAACCCTTTGAGTGAAGGCATCTCTCATCTCAGTCCTGAATGAATCTGACAGATTACTATCTAAATAACACAAAGCTTTATCTAGAAAGGTAGAGAGCAATGAGCTGATCTGAAATGATTGCTTCATTGCTCATTCATGTGGTGACTAAAGTAGTTTGTGCTATAATCTGTAAAGTTTACAAAAAAAAACCCCAAATGGTCTCTTGCAGGATTGTCTAAGCTTTGCGAGAGCCACACAGTTGCAATGAAAAGATGTTCTGGGTGTCATTTAACTCCTCAGTCCATGTTTGCATTACACTTCGCATTTATCTCACATTAAAACCATAGATTTCAGTGTCCTGATTTAGGATGTAAACACTAAAAAAGATCAATATCCATTCCAAAACTAAAGACCAAAAAACTAACAGGACAAATCAGTGAGTATGAAATAGAGGTGCAACAGGGCTAAATTGTTAGGGCTCCAAGGCCACAAATGATCTAAAGCCTCCCATTTGGACATCTTGGATTGGTGGATAAGGACATAGTCATAGAGACCAGTCGTAATCAGATTAACTCCTGGTCTATGCTGGTTAGCTGATCTCAGCAGAAATGTCAGCAGCATTACAATTGGTCCTGGGAAAAAGTAGATCATGCATTTTGGTGCCTGATCTTATTCAGTGAGTCCTGATGAGGTAAGAATATCACTGGGCTCAACAGTTCAGTGGCCAGCACTTTTCTTTTTGGGCAAACACACTAAGAATGGTCCATAAAAGTTGTCAACATCATGGGACTGCACCCCGACAACTTGGTATCGTCAGGAAAAGGAGAAAAATAAAAATTTTAAAAGAGAGATGCCTCATTTTCATGACAGTTGATTAAAAATGGTGGAATGGTTCTCCAAGTGGCTGCTGCTCTATTATTTTGTCCAAGAGGCTATTCTTCACATGAGCTTAACTAGGCTGTAAGTGATGGGCTATTCCATTATGCCCAGTAGGGGTGGGAAACAGAATACAACCAAGATATTCAACTGGGGGATGTGTATCACTATCGAATGACAACTTCTGAAGTGGGAAAATTGGCCAACTTTTCTCCCTATTTTGGGGATACTGAAGTAAATTGCACTGCCCAGGCTACTGCTCAATTATAAAAGATGCACAATTACATCAATTATTGTATTTATTCATATAGGTCATTCCTGAATAAAAATACTTGCCCCAACTTTGAGCCCTACTCATAGGGAAGAAAATTAAAATAATCGGTAACTTGTCTATCAACCACATTCAGAACATGAAAGGTTTTTGTTCTTTAAAAATGAAATATGTGTGTGCAAATACGGTTAAGTTTTGCAGGAATTATACATTTTATTGAGAAATAAGCAGAGCATTGTAAAATCACCAGTTCAAAGACAGGTCAGCGGTCTTTCATGTTTAGTGCTTAGATACCTTATCAGTGCAATTCTACCTCTCAGCAAATGGATTATAAAACAGTTTACATCACCCCTGACCGATGAGCAGTAACTTTTACCCATCTAAGACCACGTGTATAAATGCTATAGAACAATGTTTCAGGGACCCTGTTTCAACAAATGGGAGTATTTGGTCCATTTACTGGAAGGACCATTTATTGCAGGCCATTTATAACTGAAATGCTATTTTTATACAAGAGAATGCTGAAAATTATTGTAATTAAATTTCACTGAAAGCAGAGAGAGGTCTATATAAAAGTTATTTGTCAGCAGACTCTTACATCTGAATTAATGGAGCCTTGCTGAGCTCCCTGATGTGTGGCAGAACGACTCGGTCGGCTATCTGACATTGCTGACGTGTAGATGGGAGTCTTAAGAAGGCATCGTAAAATCAGAATCAAAACTTTTTCCAATAGTATAAAAACTTACATCAGTGTAATGGAATGAAATTTTAAGTAAGAATTAATAGTTTACTGTGGTTGCTAATAGAGTCCAAAATGATGGCATTCCACTGACATTTTTTATTTCCTCAAACATCAGTAAGCAATGATATTTCATCAGCTTAAATTCAAAGCTTGCATTGCTGTGCTATTCTGAAATTCCTCTGCAATGGTCATATTCAAAACTAAAACTTCACTTTTCAGACTTGTCAGTTTATGTACTCTGCGGTTTGCAATACTGGTCACTTGATTATTGTTGAATTCTGTGATGCTATTTTCTTTTCTACATATTTTACATAAGTGAGTGAGGAGTGAATTCTGTTTCTGAACAGCTGTGGTGCACTGCTGCAGGGAAGCTTTAAGATGGAACCTTGCTACCACAAAGTTGGCTACCACCACACCACTGAAACAACCTTACTGCAAAACGGAAACAGTACGGTAAGTCATTCAGGAACACAGGAAACTTTCCTGACGATAACTTGAAAAATACATTGAGGCAGCCATATTTGGTTAATTCAAAATGTTGCAGTTTGGACAACTAAAAGATAACATTTCTTTAAAGATATATATGTTATTACACAAGTAGAAAGCATTTATAAACAACAATTTGCATCACTGAATGCATATACCCATTTCTCTCACCATTAATAGCTATTAGCACAAAGTTCTTATTGTTCGATACACACCTCCTGTTGACATTTACAAATATAAAGCCAAGCAATTTTTCAGTGCAATTTTGGTGTCAGCTTTAGCCCAGTGGTAGCACTCTAGCCTCAGAGTTGGAACATTATGGGTTCAAATCCAGCTCCAGGTAGAGGACAAAATCTAGGTTGGCACTTCAGGAAATGCTGCACTGTCAGAGTTGCTGTTCTTCATGTCAAACTGAGCCTCTGTCAACTCACTCATGTGGATGTAAGAGATCCCACTGCAGTATTCTGTATGGCAAGGGATCTCCTGGTATGTTACCCGGTATTTATTCCTCAGCTGCATCTGTAAAAGGCAGTTGCAAGAAATGGACCAAAGAGGTGTGGAATTTGAGGACAGGAGCGCTAGGCAAAGAAAAACGTTTGCTCATATGAACATACGAAATAGGAGAAGTAGGCCATTCAGGCTCAAGCATGATCCGCTATTTAATGAAATCATGGTTGATCCGTTTCAGTTTAGAATTCCACATTCCCATATACCTCCGATAACCTTTGATTCCCTTGCCTAACAAGAATCTATCTACCTCTGCCTTAAAAATACTCAATGCCCCATCGTCTTCTGAGGTAGAGAATTCCAAAGTCGCACAATCCTGCAGAAAAATTTCTGTTCATCTCTGTCCTAAAAGGGCAAACCCTAATTTTAAAACAGTGCCACTTAGTTCTGGGCTCACCCACAAGAGGAAACTGCCTTTCCATATCCAGCTTGTCAATACTGTTCAAGATCATAAATACCTCAATCAAGTGACCCCTCACTCTGCTAAACTCCAGTGGAAACAAGCCCAGTCTGTTTAACCTTTCCTCATAAGACAACCTGCTCATTCCAAGTATCCATCTAGTAAGCCTCCTCTGAATCGCCTCCAACACATTTACACCCTTCCTTAAATAAGGAAACCAAAACTGCATACAGTATTCGAGATGTGGTCTCACCAATGCCCTGTATAATTGAAGTATAACATCCTTACTTTTATGTTTAATTTCTCTCGTAATAAAGGATAGCATTCCATCAGCCTTCTTAATTAATTGTCGTACCTGCATACTAACTTTTTGCGACTTATGCACTAGAACACCTGGATCCCTCTGCAGCCGTTCTCCATTTAAGTAATATTCTGCTCTTCTATTCTGTCAAAGTGAACAACTTCACATTATACTCCATCTGCAAGATTTTTGCCCACTCACAACCTATCTATATCTGTCTGCAACCTCATGTCTTCTTCACAACATACTTCCCTACCTATTTTTGTGTCATCTGAAAATTTAGCTACCATGTCTTCATTCCCCTCATCTAAGTCATTGACATAAATTGTAAAAAGTTGAGGCCCCAGCACAGACCCCTGTCGGACTCCACTCGTCACATCCTGCCAATCAAAAAAGACCCATTTATGCCGATTGTTTTCTGCCAGCCAATCTTCTATCCAAGCTAATGTGCCCCTACACTATGCGCTTTTATTTTCCGTAATAACTTTTGATGTGGCACCTTATCAAATGCCTTCCGGAAATCCAACTACAGCACATCTACAGGGTCCCCTTTATCAACAGTGCATGTTACTCCTTTAAAGAGCTCCAATAAATTGGTTAAACATGATTTCACTTTCACAAATCCATGCTCACTCTTCCCAATTACCTTGAGTTCCTCTAACAGCCCCACTATAACCTCCTTAATGATCAACAGTAACACCTTCCCCATGACAAATGTCTAACTGGTCTATAGTTTCCCATTTTCTGCCTCCCTCCCTTATTGAATAGAGGAGTTATGTTTGATGCTTTCCAGTCTGATGGAACCTTTCCAGAATTGAGGGAATTTTGGAACATTAACACCAACACATCTGCTACTTCATTAGCCACCTCTTTTAAGGCCCAAGGATGAAGTCCTTCTGGACACAAAGGCTTGTCAGCCCACAGTTCCATCAGCTTGCTCAGTACCGCTTCCCTAGTAATTGTAATTTCACCATGTTCCTTTCTCCCCTCCACCTCCTGATTTACAGCTATTACTAGAATGCTTTTTATATTCTCTACAGTGAAGACAGAAGCAAAATATTTGTTCATTTCATCCTCCATTTCCTTATTATCTACTATTAACTCCCCATTCCCACTCTCTCGAGGACCAACACTCACTTTACTTACTCTTTTCTTTTTTAAATGCTCATAGAATCTCTTGCAATTCATTTTTACATTACTAGCTAGCTTCCTCTCATACTCTAATTTCTTTCTCCTGATTAACCTTTTAGTCATTCTCTACTGTTCTTTATATTCTGACCAATCATCTGACCTGCCACTCATCCTTGTACAGTTATATGCTTTTTCCTTAAGTTTGATGCTTACCTTAAATTTTTTTTAACCACGGATGGTGGGTCCTCCTTGAGAATTTTCCTTTATAGTAGGAATATACTTATTCTGAGAATTGAAATATATCCTTAAATGTCAGCCACTGCATCGCTATTGATCTATCCCCTAGCCTAGTATCCCAGTTCACTTCAGCTGGCTCAGCTTTCATGCCCACACAGTTGCCCTTATTTAAGTTTAAAATACTCGTCTCAGATCTACTCTTCTTCCTTTCAAAATTCAATCATATTGTGGTCGCTGCTACCTAGGGGTGCCTTTACTCTGAGGTAATTAATTAATCCTGTCACATTACACAAGGCCAAGTCTAATACGACTCTCTGTTGGTTCTGGAGCCTACTGCTGTAAAAAAAAACTCTCTCAAAAGCATGCTATGAACTCCTCACCCAGGCTACTACTGCCAATCTGATTTTTCCAATTTATATGTAGATTAAATCACCCATAATTATTGCTGTCGCTTTATCACAAGCACCCAATATTTCTTCTCGTACACTTTGTCCTAAATTGTGATTGCTGATTGGGGGCCTGTAGACCACTCTCACTAGTGACTTATTTTCCCTACTACTTCTCATCTCCACCCAAACTGATCTCCTGAACCAAGGTCATCTCTACCTACTGAACAAAAGCCATCCTTGATTAATAGTGCTACCCCTCCACATTTACGTAGCTTCAAACAGTACTCCAGCTGTGGCCTCACCAAGGTTCTATACAACTCCAACATGACCTCCCTACTTTTGTAATCTATGCCTCGATTGATAAAGGCAAGTGTCCCGTATGCCTTTTTCACCACCTACTAACAAGCCCCTCTGCCTTCAGAGATCTATGGACACCCACGCCAAGGTCCCTTTGTTCCTCAGTACTTCCTAGTGTCAAGCCATTCATTGAATACTTCCTTTCAAATTACTCTTTCCAAAATGTATCACCTCACACTTTTCAAGGTTAAATTCCATCTGCCACTTATCTGCCCATTTGACCATCACGTCTATTTCTTCCTGTAGCCCAAGACACTCAACTTTACTGTTAACTACCCGGCCAAGTCCTTTTCAGCTTTTAACTGTAGAATAAGAATCAAGAGCTAACATAGTACTAACCTTCAAGCAAGTTAGATTAGCTTGTTAAGCAGACAACTGCTTGGAGTGGCAGTTATCTGTCAATCACCTGAAAGCAGTTGCTTCAATTGGTGTTAATGTAGCAGGAAGCTAAACTAACTAGTGACCAATCAGAGGGTCTTGAGAGGCTTTTCAAGCCACATGATCAGTAAGGGGCATGCAAGGAGACAGGCGACCATGCTGGATTGAGACGGACTGAGTGAGTAGCAAATTAGGTTCATATGGGAATTCAATGCACGGGAAAGAGGTATGGTATGCATAGGAATTATTTGAAGTTAATTAAGTGAGTAACTGAATTAAGTTAACTAAATAACATAAGTAACAGTGGCAGGACAGGTGTCATTTTGCAGCTGTGGAATGTGTGAGCTTTTGGATGCCAAGGTGATCCATGACAAACGTTTGCTGAAAGTGTAAGTAGCTAGAGGAATTCTGGATCAGGATTATTGACCTGGATGCTGAGCCCCAGATACAATTGTCAAACAGGTTTGAGGTGCTCAAAACATGTGTTGATGAAAATGAGGTCTGCAAGGTGGATGAGCAGGCTGGCCATGGTGCTGTGGTATAGGAAACCATTCAAGCGGGGAGAACAAACAGGAATGTAGTGGTAGGGAACAGTATAGTGAGCGGGATTGACACTTTTCTCCGCAGTAAAGAGAGAGAGTCCAGAAGGCTGTGTTGCCTGCCCGATATTATGGTTCAGGACATCTGTTCAGGACTGGAGAGGAACTTGCAGTGGGAGGGAGAAGATCCAGTTGTCATGGTCCACGTAGATACCAATGGCATAGGCAGGATAAGGGAGGAGGTTCTGAATAGTCAGTATGAGAAGTTAGGTACCAAATTAAGAAGTTATGAAGAGAGATTGGATAGACTTGGATTGTTTTCGTTGGAGCAGAGAAGACTGAGGGGTGACCTGATCGAGGTGTACAAGATTATGAGGGGCATGGACAGGGTGGATAGGGAGCAGCTGTTCCCTTTAGTTGGAGGGTTAGTCACAAGGGGACATAAGTTCAAGGTGAAGGGCACGAGGTTTAGGGAGGATGTCAGGAAAAGGTTTTTTACCCAGAGGGTGGTGACAGTCTGGAATGCATTGCCTGGGAGCGTGGAGGAGGTAGGTTGCCTCACATCCTTTAAAAAGTACCTGGATGAGCACTTGGCATGTCATAACATTCAAGGCTTTGGGCCAAGTGCTGGTAAATGGGATTAGGTAGGTCAGGTGTTTCTCACATATCGGTGCAGACTTGACGGGCCAAAGGACCTCTTCTGCACTGAGAGATTCTGTGACTTAACAGAACTTACCACATGAAGCTCATTCGCTACTCACTCAGTCTCTGTCTCACTCCAGCATAGTCGCCTGTCTCCTTGTGTGTCCCTTACTGATCTTACATCCACTTTGTTGTCAATGTAGTCAATGATGTGAGATCAGCTGACATTGATATGGCAGTTATTCCCAGCAACTTTACAAGTGTTGTTCAGCCCTTGGATATGTGTATAAATAAACTCAGGGACAGTATCTGAAAGATGTGGAACAACTGGATGTTGGAAGGTGAAAAAACATTCACTGAAGGGTGGAAAGATGCAAGCACCTTCACTAGCAACATTGTGGCAATGGGTCATAGACATGTGGAATAAACTTGATCTCAATATTGTCAAAAAAAAATTTCTAAAATGTAGAATATCGAATGCACTTGATAGTGCCAAGGATGATTAGTTGTGGAATGATGCCACCGAGGTTACCGGTACTACCAATGAAGATGAGGAGGAAGATCCATAGATGATATTATACAACCACACTATTGGGACAAATTAGTTGGTGATTCAGATACAAATCAGAACGATTCCAACTGTGAAGTATCGTAGTTAATTTGTCATGGTATATATTTATATTGTGTTGGATGAAATGTATAGTTTGTAATGTTATAAAGTAAATAAATGTTGGAGAATTAATATGAATTCTTTAGCATTGCTAGTTTTTATTTTATTTCATTGTGATGGCCCTTTTTGGACCCAAATCAAGTACACGTTAATCCCTCAAAAACATTACTCATGTAAAAGTCAACCCCATGACTTTTGGCTTAAAATTGGTCTAAAAAAATTCAACTTTTACACAAGTATATACAGTAATTGTCTATGGGTACTTTGACGTCACATGATTTTGAAAGGCATTATGTAAATGGAAGTCTCTAATTGGATCACTGGAATACTTTCCACCATAAAAACTTACTCAATCGGAGTCAAGTACAATTTATAGTCACAGTTAAAATAATACAGAATTCCTCTAATTTCAAAAAGGTGTTTCTTGCCAGCATTTAATGACACATACAATTTTCAATTAGGTCAGTTATTTTTAATTTCCTAAGTAGAGTCTGTCTATAAACCACCAAAAAGAATGTTTCGATCTCTAAAACTGCATTAAAAACAGTTTGAACAAGTAAACTGCCAAGCCCTACGTAGGTTTGTGGTATATCTGGCTGTCTATCTGTCAATACAGCAGTGACTTGTGCTGCAGTTCCACAAAGTAGTGTTTTGGTTTGCAGCCACACTCATTTCTTGGTTATCTTACACTCAGAAAGCAGCTGATAAAAGGAAGCACATGGCCACTCAAGATTCCTTGAACTAAAATCCAAGCTCTAAATTATGCCTTGAATAGATCAATGTGGATACATAGACCAGCAGACCAATAGAAAACCAGATTTTGCCATCAAACACACACTTGCAATTTAACTACTTGATTTACTTGTTGTGTCCACTTCTCCACCCGCTTAATGGCACTTTAACATCTGAGAATGCTCATGCTGTCAATCTGCTCCTCACAGGCATGGCTGCAGAATGTACAGCAATAGAAGCATAGCGGTTATCTTATCAGGTTAGTAATTTAGAGGCCTGGACTATTGCTTTGGAGACGTACCCAAATCTGACCAAGGCAGCTGGGGGAAATTTGAAATCATTTAATTAATAAATGTGGGATAAAATGCAAATCCCATTAACAATGATCATGAAACTACTGGATTATTGGAAGTCTACCTGGTTCACTAATGTACCTTAGGAGGCGAAATCTGCCATTATTACCCAGTCTGGCCGACATATAACTCCAGATCCACAGCAAAGTGGTTGACTCTTAACTGCCCTCTGAAATAGACTAGGAAGCCACTCATGTTTTACCAAAATACCAGAGAAAAAAAACACCTACACCACATGGTCTGCAGTGGTTCAAGGTGGCTTTCCACCAGCTTAAATGCAATTAGGGATGGGCAATAAATGCTGGCATTGCCTGCGACACTCACTTCCCAAGGACAAATGAAAAGCTCAAATGCGCTTCTCTCAAATAATCCTGACTGCGATATATTAGAGCAGAACATATTCTAAATCCTGCATCTCAGTGTGCTTTCCATCAACTTTTTATCACAAATTCCTATGTCCACATTTATAATATAAATACCCTACCAGGTGCATTCTATAGGCCAGTAACGCGTGGGAAAGATATAGACTTAGAGGGGCATTAGAGAGGTGGAAAAACAATAGAGTAGTGACAATGGGGGACTTTAAATATCCCAACATCGATTGGGATAATAACAGATAAAGTGCAGAAAGGGGGAATGCGTTTTTGAAGTGTGTTCAGAGAATTTTCTTGTTCAATAGTTATGACCCAATAAGGAAGGAGGCATTGCTGGATCGGATTCTGGGGGATGAGGTCAATTAAGTGGATTGAGTGTCAGTAGGGGAACAGAGTTAACTAATGGATTACTCCTTGCCCTTTTCCACAGTAAAACTACTTAATTAGTGGAGGGTCAATTTCTGTGGGGTGAGAAGACTGTCACATGTAAACTTAAAGTTTGGCAAGCAGAACTGTAATAGAACAATGGCTGCCCTTAAAAGAGGAGATAGCTCAGGTACAGTCGAGATATATTCCCACAAGATAAAAAGGTAGGACAACCAAAGCCAGAGCTCCCTGGATGATGAAACAGATTGAGAATAAGATGAAGCAGAAATAAGGGCAAATGATGAAAGATGCCAAGTTAATAATCTAAGAAAGAATCAGGTTGAATATAAAAAATTCAGAGAGCAAGTGAAGAAAAGACAGGCAAAGTGAGACTATGAGAATAAAAGGGCAGCAAGAATAAAAGGAAATCCAAGGTCTTCAACTGATATAGTAGAAATAGTAGAAAGGTATAAGAGGAGGGGTAGGGCCAAGTAAAGAACAAAAAAGGGATCCAAGTATGGAGACAGAAGGCATCTTTGAGGTAATAAATGAATACTCTGCATGCATCTTTACCAAAGTCATAGTGGAAGAGGAGGTAGTCGAGATAAACTGGATGGACTAAAATTGATAAAAGCGGAAGTATTAGAAAAGCAGGCTGTACATAAAGTTGGTAAGCCACCAGGGCTGGATGGGATGCATCAGAGGTTGCCAATGAAAGTAAAGCTAGAAATTGCAGAGGCGCTGGTCGTCACCTTTCAATCCTCTTTAGATACAGGGGTGGTGCCAGAGCACTAAAAAATTGCAAATATTACACCCTTCTGAAGGGCGTTAAGGATAAACCCAACAACGACAGGCCAGTCAGTCTAGCCTCAGTGATGGAAAAGTTTTTAAGAACAATAATCCAGGACATTAAAACTAACAGTCACTTGGACGCATGGATTAATTAAGGAAAGCCAGCACCAATTTGTTAAAGACAACCCATCTTGAACTAACTTGTGAAGAAACAAGAGAGAGGGCTGATGATGGAAATGCAGTTGATGCAGTTCACATGGAATTCCAAAAGGTGTTTGCTAAAATGCCACATCATAGACATGCCAGAAAAGTTGAAGCCCATGGAATAAAAGGGACAGTGGCTGCATGGATACCAAATTGCCCGATTGCTAGAAACAGAGTTGTGGTGAACAGTTGTTTTTCAGACTGCAGGAAGGCATTGGGGTCCCCCATGTGTTGGTTCTAGGATCATTGCTTTTCTTGATATGTGACCCAGATTCGAGTATACAGGGCAGAACTTTAAAATTTACACATGACACCAAACTTGCAAGTATTGTGAACTGTGAGGCGGATAATAAGGAATTTCAAGAGGACACAGACAAGATGGTGAAATGGGTGGACAAGTGGCAGATGCAATTTAATGCCGAGAAGTATCAAGTGATACATTTCCATCAGACAAATGTGGAAAGGCAATATAAAATAAAGGATACAACTAAAAAGGGAGTGTAGGGACAGAGAAACCCCCACAGATTGAGGTGCACAAATCATTGATTGTGGCAGGGCAAGCCGAGAAAGTGGTTGAAATGGCATACGGGATGCTGGGTTTTACAAACAGAGGCATCATGTACAAAAGTAAGGGCGTTATGATGAAATGCTACAAAAAAAAAATTGGCCTCAACTGGAGTGTCACATCCAATTCTGAGTACTGCACTTTAGGGAGGATGTGAAAGCTTCAGAAAGAGTACAGAAAAGATTCACAAGAATGGTTCCAGGGATGAGGGGCTTCAGTCATGTGGATAGCCTGGAGAAGCTGGGGTAGGTCTCCTTCAAGGAGAGACATTTCTGAGGAGATGTGATAGAAGTGTTCAAAATTAAGGAACCTTAACAGAGTAGACAGAAAAACTGTTCCCATTAGCAGAAGGGTTTTTAACCAGAGGACACCAATTTAAGATAATTTTTTTATTCATTCATGGGATGTGGAGGTCACTAGCTAGGCAGCAATTATTGCCCAACCCTAACTGCCCTTGAGAAGGTGGTGATGAGCTGTCCTCTTGAGCTGCTGCAGTCCATGTGGTGACAGCCAGTGCCGTTAGGGAGGGAATTCCAGGATTTTGACCCAGTGACCGTAAAGTGATATATTTCCAAGTCAGGATGGTGAGAGGCTTGGAGGTGGTGGTGTTCCCATGTATCTGCTGCCCTTGTCCTTCTAGATGTTAGTGGTAGTGGGTTTGGAAGGTGCTGTCGAAGGAGCCTTGGTGAATTCCTGCAGTGCACCTGGTAGATAGTACACACTGTTGCTACTGTGTGCCAGCGGTGAAGAGAGCAAATGATTTTTGTGGATGGGGTGCTAATCAAGCAGACTGCTTTGTCTTGAATGGTGTCAAGTTTCGAGTGCTGTTGGAGCTGCACTCATCAAGGCAAGTGGCAAGTATTCAATCACACCCCTGACTTGTGCCTAGAAGATGGTGGACAAGCTTTGGGGAGTCAGGTGGTGAGTTACCTGCTGCAGGATTCCGATCTTGTAGCCAAAGTATTTATATGGCTAGTCCAGTTCACTTTCCGGTCAATGGTAACCCCTCAGGATGTTGATAGTGGGGACTTCAGCAATGTTAATACCATTGAATGTCTCAGGGTGATGGTTAGATTCTCTCTTGTTGGAGATGGTCATTGCCTGACACTTGTGTGGCACGAATGTTACTTGCCAATTGTCAGCCCAAGTTTGGATCTTGTGCAGGTCTTGCTGCATTTGGACATGGACTGCTTCAGTATCTGAGTTTTCACGAATGGTGTGGAACATTGTGCAATCATCAGTGAACATCCCCACTTCCGGCCTATGATGGAGAGAAGGTCATGATGATGCAGCTGAAGATGGTTGTGCCTATGACATTATCGAGGAACTCTGGCAGTGATGTCCTGGAACTGAGATGACTGACCTCCAACAACCAACACCATCTTTTCTTCTGTGCTAAGTATGACTCCAATTTTGCTAGGGCTCCTTGATGCCACACTCAGTCAAATGCTGTATTGATGTCAAGGGCAGTTACTCTCACCTCACCTTTGGAATTCAGCTTTTTTGTCTATGTTTGAACGAAGGCTGTAATGATTGGAAAAAGAACCAACAGCAAGATGCCAGAAAACCTTTTTATGCAGCGAGTGGGGTCTGGGAGACACTGCTTGAGTGCATGGCAGAGGGAGATTCAATCTTGCTTTCAAAAGCATCTGAAGAGCAAAGATTTGTAGGTCAACAGAGAAAGGCTGAGGGAGTGGGACTAGCTAAATTGCTCTGGTACGGATGTAATGGGCCCTATGACTTCCTTTGTGCTGTAACCATTCTATATTATATGACGACCTCTAGAAACTTGTCACACTGCAATTACATCCTTGTGCCAGTGGGGACAACGGATCAGTTCACTTTTGCAATGTTACCTTAATTGGCATTTTTATTCAGGAATAGGAAGAGAGCTTGAGGTTCAAATTCCCTGCCAGTTTCAGCAGACTTTCTGACTGCACTAGCAGAAGGAGAAGTGCATTATCTAGTTAGGTAGAAGATCAACAAGAGCAATAATCAAAAATTTATCTTCAACATGCACCATGATGCTTGGGTGGGATACAGAACAGAATGTTCTGAGCTTGTGAAATTCTTGTCGGTCTCTGTTGTAGATGGCTTGGAAGTGTAGCGCAGCAAGGAAAACTGCTTAAAATAGAATTTTAAAAACAGAGTCTAATTATTTCACAAGCTTCCTAGTGTTATGAAAGGTAGTTAAAATCTTCCAACAGGCTCATCAGCAACAAAAAATGAAGATTCACACAACAGCAAAGAGAAATTCAAGCTAATCAAAATACTTGGGGAAACTGGTTCGTTGACCAACCCCCCACCCTACACACACACACACACACACACACACACACACACACAGACACACACACACACCCCCACACACACATACACCCCCAAAATGTGTTTGCCACAAGGTATGTTTTCAGTAACTAACGATAAACATTACCAAAGCCAGTCACCATGCAGCTTGAACACAGATAGGGGTTTCTCATATGTGCAGCTGGCTTTGTGAAGGTTAGGCTTGGTTACATTTTTAAAGCTGTAGGAGCGTTTGATTTTTGAAAGCAACCAGAGAAGGTGGGCAAAAAAAGAAGAAAAAAGGCAAACTGCTTCAACAATTGCCCCACCATATGGTTCACATCATTCACCAACAGAAGCCATGAGAAGTTGGCGATCAAGCGTTACAAGTAAAACTGGCCTTGAACTTTGCTCGTTTGAAATAAATGTCGTACCTCCCTGTACAATTATCTTCAGCCTAGCTCAGAAAGATTGGAAACTAAGCAATATGGCAACTTGCACATGACAAACCAGGGCTGTCAGAGTGTTTAAGAAGCTGTCTCTTGGAAAAACGTTCAAAACACGCTCCTAACTGCCTGCGTCATTAGCACCACTCAAAGCATTTCTTTCTTTTACTGTGCAAGGTCCAGCTTCCTGAGCAAGGGAAGAGTTAAAGTCATTTTTGTAAAATACAAAGATTCATTGGTTTCCATCTCACACTGCTCTCAATAAAACATTAACCTAGTTATAAAAAAGGAAAAGCTGCAATGAAGAAAGGTCATTTTGCAAATCAGGAGTATGATTGCATTTTTGGCCTACTGACAAGCACAGGTTCATTGGTATTAGGCAACATTTTCCAGTTACTTGATTCAATCTGATTTAATGCTTCAATGGAATGGGAGTTGGCGAGGGAGGAAAGAGAAGAGACAGATGCACAGAGTAAACAGCAATGAGGAGTGAATTAGGATATTTAACAGGTCAAAGTGTGCTGCTGTCTTTAATCAATGCTAAAGACTTATATTCTAAATTCTTAATCAATGCTAAAGAATTATATTCTCACTGGTGCTAAGGATGGACATCCATTCAGATACATCCACTCAGATCCATTCAGGTACATCCGTTCAGAATTTGCTGAAATGTGATTTTGTTGCTCTACTCAATAGCAGTCAACCTACTACCACAGTATAGCAACAACCTCCACAATCTTCTAGAAACTTCACACAGAGTCAGGCTTCACAAATACATTAAGCTCACGTTTATAGTTTAGGAGCTTTCTGAACCGTTGACTGTGCTACCACATAAAAAAATACAGCATGCCATTCTTAGGTTAGACTATTTGCTCCAAATTCTTTTCCAAATCATTTTTAATTCCTGATTGCCCCCCTCTCTTTCCCAAACCCAATAATTACAGGCTGCAATGAGCTTCATAAGTATTCCTAAATAAGAGATTCCTAAATGGTACTCAGTAACTCAAAATTAAGGTTGCTGAGTTAGAATACAAAACCAGTACCTGACTAAAGCCACTGGTTTGGCAACATCAAATCGAAACTTCCACAAAAATTGTACATGCTGTACCTTATGTTCAAGCTTTGTTGCAGGCAGCTTCAAGTGCCAGGACACAACTCCTTGTGTGGAGGAGCACAGCGTGGCATTTAAAGGCTTTAACCGGTTTATTGATTCCTAAACTCTCCCTCACTAATCTCACTGTAGGAAACCTGACCCAATGCATGTTGTAAATTCAGAACTACAAAAGGAAGAGAAGGATTATACTTCTACACAACTGACAATGAAACTACTAAACAGAAGAGCAATGCACAATAAAATGCTGTGGATGTCTATTTTGGGATTAATGTACATAGTTCAGAGTTACTGCAGCACAAGCTGCCAACTGTTAGATTCATAGAAACTGAAAAGGTTAACATTTAAGCTATAGAATATTTTGGCATCTGAACAGTGATAAATAACACAATAATCGCTGCGAAGTTGTAAACCACAGTTGTAAACAGTCAAGTGAAAATACTAAACATACCATCCCGTTTTTAAAATTCAAGACAAGACGCATTTGAAAGCATGCTTCAAAGTAGTAACATGCAACAGGGTTCAAAGATTTTGAGCAGCTGAACATTCAGGATTTCATCTGAACCCTTCAATTCATTACTGCCTTATAATTCCCACATTATGCATAGAATATTATATACAATGTTATTCTTAAACAGATTTCATATGCAATTTAACACGGTAACATTTGTATCGAATATCTGAGAAGTAATGAAGGAAAATCAATATAGCTGAAATAATGCCCAGGTAACTGTAATTTTAAAACATTATGTACGCACAGTCATGTATACACATATATATTAACTAGGAATTGACTAAAGATTGAAATTCAATCCAAGTCCAGGCAATATTCACGAAACAATCAAGCTGCATTCTTCTAGCTTATGCCATCCAAACCCAACTCAATTACATTAGTTGATATTGTTGACAGATTCCTAGTAAAGTGCGATGATGTCAATCTAGTTGATCATCTTTCTGGTCAAGTCTGTAAATATTACAGAACAGAGTGGGTAATGCAGATCAATAATTCACAACTTACTATATACTCAAGTTCACTGGATAAGAGGCAAATGTGTTTCAGATTTTCAGTACAGAGAACAGCACTAGATTTCACAATCCATTTCTCATTTCAGAATTTTATGAATAACCAAGTGTCTTTTGTATAATAATCTTGATGCTACCCATTGACTCATTCAAAATAACTGCAGTCAAATCACTTCAGCCATTAATACAAGTTCGTGTCTTATAAAATGACATCTTCTAATTAATCCTGAACAGCTCCACTGGAGATCCACTGGTAATGGTCAGTAATAAATAATACAAGCTTCAAGATGGCACACTGTGAAAAGAGCCTACCCATAACCGTTCAAAAAGACGGATGATGATGTTGCTCGTCCACCTTCCAGTCAGCAACTTTCAGCCTTTTTGACTCAACAACAGTGCCTGCTCTACACTACCTAAACTGGAAGCACAAATAGCTGGAAAAGCTGATACTGTTACAATACCTCTTCATTATCGTCCAGCTGGACGGGACTGCTCTCACCTGGTTTCATTCTTATCAGAGAATCACTTGCAAAGGGGCTTCTTTCTGCTCTATTATCTCTGGTGTCCCCCAAGGATCTATATTTAGCTCCCTCCTATTTCTCATCTACATGTTGGCTCTCAGCAATATGATCCAAAGGCAGTGTTAGTTTACCTATGTACGTTACGACACCCAGCTGAACTTCATCACCACCTCTCTTGACTCTTCCACTGTTGCTAAATTATCAGACTGCTTATCTAATGTCCCACATTGGATGGGAGTTAATTTCCTCCAATACTGGGAAGACTGAAACTATTGTTTTCGGTCCCGACAAACACCACCCTTTCCCTGGCATGAGATTAAGCCAGCTTGTTTGCAACCTTGGTATCACATTTGTTCCCAGCTTCCAGCTTCATGCCTTTTTCGACTTCAGTAACATCACCCAACTCAGCTCATATGCTGAAACCCTCATTCTTGCCTTTGTTAGCTCTAGATTTGACTATTTCAATACACTCCTGGCTGGTCACCCACATAATTTCTGCCTTCTGTAAGCTTGAGGTCAGTCAAACCTCTGCTGCTCATGTCTAAACTCGCACAAAGCCCCATTCATCTAGCATCCCTGTGCTTAATGACACACATTAGTTCCTGGTTAAGCAACCCTTAATTTTAAAATTCTCATCCTCGTTTTCAAAATCGAGGCCTCCATGGCCTTGTCCCTCCCTCTCTCATTTCCTCCAGCTCCACAACTCTAAGGTACCTATGCTCCTCTAATTCTGGCCTCTTGTGCATCAATTTTAATTGGTCTACCATTGGTTGCTGTGCCTTCAGCTGCCTAGGTCCCAAGCTCCAGAAAACCCTCCCCTGCATCTTTCAGCCTCTCTATCTCGCTTTCATCCTTTAAGGCACTCCTTAAAAACTACCATTTTGACCAAGCTTTTTGTCACCTGACCTATTGTCTCCTCGTTTTACTTGGTGCCATATTTTGTTTTATGTCTCCGTGAAGTAACTTGGGATTTTATATTCATATAACGCCTTGAATATAATAAAAGTCATTGAAAGGTGGCAGGGGGGTGTTAATGAGCTGAGCCGATTTTATAATGTATGATGTTCAGCTTTGAGTGCAGCACTCATCCACGTAAGCTCAGGCTACTCCAACACACTTCTGACTTGTAGATGGTGGAAAGGCTTGAGAGTCAGGCAGTATGCCACTCACCAAAGAGCACCCAACCTCAGGTTTGCACTTGTATTTACAATATTTACATGGCTAGTTCAGTTAGGTTCTGGACCACCAGGATGTTGACTGTAGGGGATTCAGCTATGGTAAAGCCATTGAATGTCAAGAAGTGGACTCTTATTGGAGATGGTTATTACTTGGCATTTGCATGACTTCAAGCCCAAATGTGTCCAGATCTTGCTGCATGCTGGCATGGATTCATTATGAGGTTTGCAATGGAATTGAACACCAAATGATGGACGGAAGGCCATGCTGAAGCAACTGAAGATGAGTATTATTGAAAAAAGGCATTTTGTCGAAGCTTTTCATCTTGCATCTGGACAATCGTAAGAATACCAATATCTGGGAAAGGAACAACTTTTTACCGTATAAGAAGAGTGTTGATTGGTTGGCAAGTGGACTAATTGGTAGAGGAATTGCCATGGAGAATGCACCAGTTAATGGTGACTGACAGTTAACTGCCAAGCATTGTTTGAAATTTAAACCAGGCAGCTTGATACTGATTGGTCAAGGCATTGCCCAAAGGAATGAACCAGCAAATGGCTATCACTTATTTTGTTTAGCTGAAACAGACACAATGAACAGGGCCTTATGTATTAATACATGCAGCTTCCAGTACACACAAATGGATAACACTGTGAGCCTGACTGACAATCTTACATAATGCCATAAGTCTTCATGGGGTCCACAACATAGAGAACTTACAAGGTCACTTCCTCCTTGTTCTTTACCACTGTATCGCCTCTTCTGGTGGGATATTGGCTTAAATGTATGATTGTGCGAGTATGACAGGTTGTTGCTCAACTTATCAGGGGAAAGCTCTCCTTATTTTGGCACAGCTCCTCAGATATTTTGAGGACGATGACTGCAAGATTGACCGGGCTGGGTGTACCTTTGTTGTGTCTGGTGCCTGGGATGACGCCAGGTAGTTCATCTGGTTTTATCAAATTGTAGTACTGCGTAGTAGTACTCTAAAATGGTTATTATACTAGTTATGTAGAGCTCTTTGCAGTTAATATAATTTTAATACATTACTTGAAAATCCTCCATGGTGCTGCTTGTGGTAAGTGAAAAGATACATGATAATATTTCTGTCTTTCAAATGTAAAACACAATGTAGGATTGCATCCCTGAAAGGCTTGAAAAGTAATTGCGCTGTATTGTTGAAGTGAAAGATGGGTTCACCTGGAGCTCTCAGGTCACAGATTACAATTCTGATTCTGTTGCATCAAGACAGCAATTAAAAATTTGTATCGATGGTGGCGCCAGGATTTTGAGCAAGTGAAAGATAGTTGCATTTTAAGGTTATTTTGAGACCTTTAAGGGATTGCCAAATGCAGGAGGTGGAAACATTGTTACAAACATTCTTTAAATGTTCTTAATTCCTTAAAAAAAATTCTATATTTATATCTAGCATGAAATTGTTTGCAGCTTATTTTAGCATACTTAATGGTCTGCTGCAGCTTTTGAAAATTGTTAGCCAAGGATGAGAGATCATCGGGTGGGGAAGAAAGTAACGTAGACTCGGTAGATTAAGTTTTCCTCAGTTAGAATAAATTTGTCTACATGACAGAAGCATAAAACAAAAATGTTCCAGGCAGTGAGAGACAGCATGAACACACTATACAGAAGACTTATTACTAGTTGATTTCAAGTAGTATTGCTTGATGGAGAATTAAAAAGTCCCTGACTTCTTTGTAACTATGTCTGTACTTGAATATCATTTTTTGTACTTTTGTCTTGGAATGTTTGCGTGCTTCTCCAGTATGTCCATGAGGCATTTTCAGAGTGGATGTTGTTTCAATATCTTTGCTTGTTTTTGGCTGCTTTTATTGGTTTCTCGCTTTCTGCAAGCCTGTTGTATGTGTGTTTGGATCTGAAAAGGTTCATTTTTGTATGCATTTCCATTTGTGACCATTTGCAATATGACAGGAACATGCCTTTGTACTGTTAGCAGGAAGGAAAAGGTATACAATGTGGTCAAGGTCGAGAGCTAGATTTTCAGATTCTCTTATACCATGAGTTGCAGCAAACAGACACCAGGTGTTAAAGTGACTACAACGTCTGGTGTGGTCTGTAGTATTTTACCTTCGCTTAGTCTCCAACAAAAAAACCCGCAAGTATTTGGATTACTTAAAACTTTAGAATGTTTATTTTTCTTAAAAAACCTACATAAGCACACAAGCTGTATTTTTGTAATACTGCTTACCTACCTACATGTCTGTTATTTGGAATAACTTACTAGGAAAGGATATTGAAGTACGAAATAAATGGGTTCAAAAGACAAACAGGCAAAGAAGAGATTCCACCTCCTGCATTTGGCAGTCCCTTAAAGATCTCAAAGTAATCTTAAAATGCAACTGTCTTTCAATCACTCAAAATCCTGGCGCCATCATCAATACAAATTTTTAATTGCTGTCTTGATGCAATAGAATCAGAATTGTAATGTGACCTAAGAGATCCAGGTGAACCCATCTTTCATTTCAACAATGCAGCGCAATTACTTTTCTAGCCTTTCAGGGATGCAACCCTACATTCTGTTTTACATTTGAAAGACAGAAATATTATCATGTATCTTTTCACTTACCACAAGCAGCACCATGGGAGATTTTCAAGTAATGTATTAAAAATCATATAAACTGCAAACTACATGCAGGAGGTGTATAATAACCAATTTAGAGTACTACTATGCAGTACTACAATGGGATAAAACCAGATGAACTACCTGGCATCAACCCAGGCACCAGACACAACAAAGGTACACCCAGCCTGGTTAATCTTTGATGGCGTAGTGGTATTGTCACTGGACTGGTATTCCAAAGACCCAGGGTAATGCTCTGGGGACCTGGTTCAAATCCCGCCAAGGCAGATGGTGGAATTTGAATTCAATAAAAATCTGGAGTTAAAAGTCCAATGATGACCATTGTTGATTGTTGTAAAAACCCATCATTAATGCCCTATAGGGAAGGAAATCTGTCGTCCTTACCTGGTCTGGCCTACATGTGGCTCCAGACCTACAGCAATGTGGTCGACACTCAAATGCCCTCTGAAATGGCCATATCCAGTTGTAACAAACTACTACAAAGACACAACCCTGCAAGTCCTCCTTACTAACATTTGGGGGCGAGTGCCAAAACTGTCCAGTAGTCATTCTCAAGGAATCATACGTTACAGATAATGTTCCAGACTCCACCATCACCATCCCTGGGTATGTACTGTCCCACCAGCAGGGCAGGCCAAGCAGAGGTGGCGGCACAATGGTATGCAGTCAGGAGGGAGCTGCCCTGGGAGTCCTCGACATTTGACTCCGGACCTCATGAAGTCTCATGGCATCAGGTCAAACGTGGGCAAGGAAACCTCCTGCTGATTACAATCCTCCCTCAGCATGTTGAACATCACTTGGAGGAAGCACTGAGGGTGGCAAAGGCACAATGTCCATCACCAAGAGTGGCTTGGTCGCATCACTACTGACCGAGCTGCTTGAGTCCTAAAGGATATAGCTGCTAGACTAGGTCTGCAGCATGTGGTGAGGGAACCAAGAGGGAAAACATACTTGGCCTCATCCTAAACAAAAACAGAATTACCTGGAAAAACTCAGCAGGTCTGGCAGCATCGGCGGAGAAGAAAAGAGTTGATGTTTCGAGTCCTCATGACCCTTTGAGGACTCGAAATGTCAACTCTTTTCTTCCCCGCCGATGCTGCCAGACCTGCTGAGATTTTCCAGGTAATTCTGTTTTTGTTTTGGATTTCCAGCATCCGCAGTTTTTTGTTTTTATCTCTTGGCCTCATCCTCACCAACCTGCCTGTCTCGGATGCATCTGTCCATGACAGTATTGGTAGGAGTGACCACCGCACAGTCATTGTGGAGATGAAGTCCCACCTTCACATTGAGGATACCCTCCATCATGCTAAATGGGATAGATTTCACACAGATCTAGCAACTCAAGAGTGGGCATCCGTAAGGCCATCAGCAGCAGCAGAATTTTACTTGAACACAATCTGTAACCTTGTGGCCTGGCATATCCCCCACTCTACCATTATCATCAAACCAGGGGATCAACCCTGGTTCAAGGAAGAGTGCAGGAGGGCATGCCAGGAGCAGCACCAGGCATAGCTAAAAATGAGGTGTCAACCTGGTGAAGCTATAAAACTACTTGCGTGCCTAACAGTATAAGCAGCAAGTGATAGAGCTAAGCGATTCCACAACCAACGGAACAGATCTCTGCAGTCTTGCTGCATCCAGTTATGAATGGTGGTGAACAATTAAACAACTCACTGGACAAGGTGGCTCCACAAATATTCCCATCCTCAATGATAGAGGAGCCCAGCGCAGCAGTGCAAAAGATAAGGCTGAAGCATTCGCAAGAATCTTCAGCCAGAAATGTCAAGTGGATGATCCATCTCAGTCTCCGCCGGAGGTCCCCAGCATCACAGATGCCAGTCTTCAGCCAATTCGATTCACTCCACGTGATATCAAGAAATGGCTGAAGGCATTGGATGCTGCAAAGGTTATGGGTCCTGATAACATTCCAGCAATAGTGTGCTCCAGAACTTGCCACGCCCCTAGCCAAACTGTTCCAGTACAGCTACAACAATGGCATCTACCTGTCTATGTGGAAAATTGCCCAGGTATGTCATCTGCACAAAGAGCAGGACAAATTCAACCCAGCCAATTATCGCCCCATCAGTCCACTCTCCATCATCAGCAATGGAAGGGGTCATCAACAGTGCTATCAAGCAGCACTTGCTTAGCAATAACCTGCTCACTGATGCCCAGTTTGAGTTCTGCCAGGGCCACTCAGCTCCTGACCTCATTACAGCCTTGGTTCAAACATGGACAAAAGACTTGAACTCCCGAGGTGAGGTGAGAGCGACTGCCCTTGACATCAAGGCAGCATTTGACTGAGTGTGGCATCGAGGAGCCCAAACAAAACTGGAGTCAATGAGAATCGGGGGAAAACTCTCTGCTGGTTGGAGTCATACCTAGCACAAAGGAAGATGGTAGTGATTGTTGGAGATCATTCATCTCAACTCCAGGGCATCACTGCAGGGTCTCCTCAGGGTAGTGTCCTAGGCCCAAACATCTTCAGCTGCTTCATCAATGACCTTCCTTCCATCATAAGATCAGAAGTGGGGATGTTCGCTGATGATTACACAATGTTCAGCACCATTCGTGACTCCTCAGATACTGAAGCAGTCCATGCCCAAATGCAGCAAGACCTGGACAACATCCAGGCTTGGGCTAACAAGTAACATTTGTGCCACAGAAGTATCAGGCAATGACCATCTCCAACAAGAGATAATCCAACCATCGCCCCTTGATGTTCAATGCTATTACCATCACTAAATCCCCCGCTATCAACATCCTGGGGGTTACTATTGACCAGAAACTGAACTGGACTAGCCATATAAATACAGTGGCTCCAAGAGCAGGTCAGAGGCTAGGAATAGTGTGACGAGTAACTTCACTCCTGACTCGCCAAAGCCTGTCCACCATCTACAAGGCACAAGTCAGGTATGTGATAGAATACTCCCCACTTGCCTGGATGAGTGCAGCTCCTACAATGCTAAAGAAGCTGGACACCGTCCAGGACAAAGCAGTCTGCTTGATTAGCACCACACCCACAAACATTCACTCCCTCCACCACCGACGCACAGCAGCAGCAGTATGTACCATCTACAAGATGCACTGCAGGAATTCACCAAGGCTCCTTAGACAGCATCTTCCAAACCTACGAACACAGCCACCTAGAAGGACAAGGGCAGCAGATACAGGGGAACACCACCACCTGGAAGTTCCCCTCCAAGTCACTCACCATCCTGACTTAGAAATATATTGCAGCTCCTTCACTGTCACTGGGTCAAAATCCTGGAACTCCCTTCCTAACAGCACTTTGGGTGTACTTACACCACATGGACTGCAGCAGTTCAAGAAGGCAGCTCACCACCACCTTCTCAAGGGCAACTCGGGATGGGTAATAAATGCTGGCCCAGCCAGCATAGCCCACATCCCATGAATGAATAAAAAATATGGGATTTGCCTTTGAGAACGTGACAAGTCTAAAATCCTTATTCCTGTTCCTAAAAATGCAGCATTTTGTTTCAGCCCAACTACACAGTCATACATACCCAACTTCAGAAAGGGGATTCTGTAAAGATTAATTCGAATGGTCCTAGTAAACAATGTCAAACTTCTAATGCAGGTCAACTGCAGTTACAGAAGAGCAACAAGCATTTTGTCATTCATTGCTGGGATTTTGCCAGCACTGCCAGGTGCTCCTGAGAAAGTGTTGGTGTGTCTTTCTGAACCACTATTGTCCATGCGGGAAGGGGCCACCCAGACTGCTGTTAGGTAGGGAGTTCCAGGATTTGACCCAGCAACAATGAAGGAATGGCTATAACATGTCCAAGGAAGGATTGTGTGCAACTCAAAGGGAACTTGGAAGTGATGGCATTCCCATGCATCGGCTGCTCTTGTCCTTCTAGATGGTGAAGCATATAAGTTTGAGAGATTCTACCAAAGAAGCCTTGGCAAATTGGTGCAGGCATCCTGTGGACAGTACATACTGCAACCTCTGTGCGCCAATGGTGGAGGAAGTAATTGTTTAAGATAGTTGACGGGTTGCAGATTAAATAGACATTTCTGTCCCAGATCGTATTGAACGTCGTGTTGTTGCAGATGCACCCATCCAAGCAAGTGAGGAGAATGTCTTCATTTATTCTGATAAGCAAACCTACTCTTCCAAATTTGTATACTCACTTTAAGAGCAACTACTGTTTTGCCAGTAAATTGTCCAGTTATACATAAAGGTATGTTGCAGGATACACATAGATAAAGGCACTGTAGTGACAAATTTTACAGCTTCTGCTAGTGGCCACATAACTAAGGGCCCCAGTTTGTTGATAACTGGTCTAATTATCCTTCTAGTTTTCAAAATACAGGTATAAAAAGTTGAGGAATAAAACTGCTAATGTGAATACCGAAAAGTTTAGATTTCTAATCATATCTTAAATTCCAAACGGACTACATTTTACAACAAAAAGTGACAGCACTTATAGCTGTACCTTTCTATAATCAGGACGATAACCCACCTTGTTTTACAAAAACTAGTGTCGCTACTCTGTTCAAATATTGAAAATAACTACAATGGTTAATGAGATGGAATTAAAAAGGAGTTTGGTGAAACCGTCACACCAAGTATTTTCTCTTGTGCTGTAAAGCATTTACTCAATACTGTTGAAAAGAGAGACATGTTGCCGAAGCTTTTCGTCTTGCACTCATCAGGACAAATGCAAGAATGCCAAATTTCAAATGATCACAACAATTTATACTACAGGAGAAAAGGGTGCTGATTAGTTGGCAAGTAGACTCCAGTTGACCAAGGTGTTGCCATGGAGAAAACAACAGGGTACTATAGGCTCTCTGAGCTCCCAAGTAATTCAAAAGAAGATGCAAGGTTTCAACATACTCCTTTGGTTTGCAGAGAACAGGTCCCTGTGTAAAAACATATGTTGAATATGTTCAAGCCTTGCACCTTTTTTGAATTATTCAGGAGCTTGGGGAGCCTGTTGCTTTCTCAATGGCAATCAGAGTTGACTTTGCCAGCTGATCTTTTTGTGCTGTGGTAAAAATTGAGAGATCATTTGAAATTTGGCATTCTTGCATTTGTCCCGATGAGTACAAGATGGCAACATGTGTCTCTTTCCATTAATATTCAAGTTCTGTATGACCAAGCCACTTACTGAAAAGTGCTCAAGTTCAATTTCACCTAGTGTTTTACCTTAAAGTATTTGCATATCACCAAAAGACATCAAGAGCAATCAGCTCATGAACAAGAGAACCATCCCACTTGGGTACACAGACCTTGAGAAAACTTTGAATGCAACACAGCTGAGTGCAATGCTGTAAGTACGCACTCATTTCAGAATGCATTCATTGGCCCACTGAACCAAGCACCCCTGAATTGTGAGCTCATTATCCCTTTAATCTGTTTAACAATTAATCTGAGCCCAAAAAGCAATTATATTAGCTACGCTCTTTCAAACAAGGCTGCATATGGCGACATCACTATTCCTAGCCAGAATAGAAATGACTGGGGGTATTGTCTTAATCACACCTGCTGTGAGATTGATTTTATGTACATAACTTATATGTAACTATCCTCCACTCACTGCATTTTGCTGGAGAAATTAACCAGCTTTTCTCAGATGTTGCTGCAGTTTCGGTCAAGAGACATGTTTGCTGTAGTTCAGAAAGACTATTTTTAAATAAACTATTTTGCTGTATTGTGCTGTTTATACTGACTGTGTGCTTTGAATCTTGCTGCATCTCCAACTCATTGTCTCTATTGATGCCTGTATTAGCCAATGTTAAAACATTATGGGGTCTTTTCCAAGGATGGGGGGGGTCATTTAGTGCCCTAAGTAAGACATCAGAGTTATGAACACAGATCTCAGTAGTGTACGTGGTAGAAATAGTTATCCACAAAATGCAAAAACAAAACAAAAAGCACCCCAAGTGCACTTCAGCCTATAACTCAGGGAATGCGTAATCAAGGAAGAAGTAGAACTCACTTAAGGTGAGCAAGCAGTTATTAACCTAACAGGAGTGTTTATAATGGGCATAAATAGAAAATATGGGACTTTTAAATTTCAATTTACTTACCAATTTCTTAAATGGAATGAGCCCTACATATTTCTTGCTTAGTGGAGGTGCTCAGAAAAAAAAATTGATGTGAACTGAACAAAATTCTGGATCAATAAATAGATGCTTGTTTAAAAAAGTGGATGTTGTAGTTTCCAACAGCAACCAACATGAGTTCATAGTCCAGCAGATCCTTGACTGACCCTCTACATCAAATTTTATGCGTACATTGCATTTGAAATACTGAAACCGAGCTTAATTGTAGCTGTACTTAACCTGTAGGTCTCCTATAAACAGTTCTTCTTGAAACCATCTCTTGGTTCACAGCTGTCCACTGTGGAGTTCATAGAGCCATACTGACATAGGAGGTTATTTGGTCAGACCATATAGCAGTTCTCTGCACAGCAATTCAGTCAGTCCCAGTCCCATTGCCCTGTTCTATCCCCAAGGCCCTGCAAGTTTATTTCTTCGAAGTGCCCATCCAATTTCCTTCCGAAATCATTGATCATCTCTGCTTCCCAACATTCTCGATGGCAGCAAGTTCCAGGTCATTACCACTTACTGCAGTAGTGCAAATTTAGACCCCCAGAAAATACAAAACAATACCATCAGAATCTGTGGATTTAATGGGCAGGAGATGCTGTGCTTGGTTTTTCCAATTCTCAGCTACGCACTAATCTTCAAAAAAAATGCTTGCACACACTTAAGGTTCCAGTGAAAGCAATGCTTCACCTCTGTGCTCTTCTCTCCCCCATGCCACTTACCATCCACTGAACAGAAGAAAGGGCAACCTGTGACCAGGGGTCAGTGTTAATTTCACACTGGAGCCAAACTTACATCATTTGCCTTTCGATAAATATTTTGAAACAGCCATTTAATGGCACCAATACATTACTGCAAACTTAACCCATATCCCATAGGTGTTGTTCCATAGTGCCTTGTAGCAGCGTTCTAATGTCCCACTACACAAAATATTAAGAATTTGCATCAGTCAAACAAATAAAAAAAAATACTGACAGACTGAATCTTTTGCTACAATTTTTATTTCCTAGACTATTAACTGATGAAAGTTTTGAACAGCACATGATCCCAAAACTGGTGCAGTTGATGCACCACAGGTCAACATTAGCTTATACAGAATATTTGAAATCCCAACACTGGTTACTCCTAATTGCTCCAATAAACTATGTCAATCCAATAAACATGAATAAAAAGAGGCACTCTATTTTCTCCACAAATCAGAATTAGCAGATTTAAACAATCTTTAATAGAATAGCGGTGCCAAGAACTTCTTCCATGCCTTCTGGATAATCAGTGCCCACCTATTAAGGAAAGATACTTGGACAGTAATGGTATTTCTGAAATGATTCCTGAAATTTAAGGTTTAAAAGCCAAACAGAGCAATGGTATTTTAGAGAATGTCTAAAATCAGCAGGGCCATAGCTACACAGACCGACTGGCAAAGAACAAGTTACAACTTGCCTGGCAGTACATGCTATACCTCCTGGTACTTTCATTAAACTTTTATGCAACACAAATGCTGCTACAGATCCAATCTTTCAAGTCCTTGTGTTGCTAATCTCATTCACACACAGCACAAGGGAGAACTACTACAGGATTCCACTACCATCATTCTTGCAACACTAATTAAAATGCTACACATGTTGTGAATAATTAAGTCTCTCATCAAGATGGCATTCACTAACTGTGTCCAGGCTTAATGTACAGCATATCTAGGAGGTACAGTTAGTCACAATAGAGGTTGTCTTAGGGACACAGGAAAAGAAGAAGGCTTTTCAGCCACTCAAGACTGTTCTGATCTTTAGCTCAACTCAATTTAAATGCCTTTGCACTATATCCCTTGATATCTTTATTGAAATTCTAATCGATTTTAAGACTTGAAAGCTTCAATTATCTCAACATCTGCCACCTTTTGGGAGTGTTTCAAATTTCTACCGACCTTTGTGAATTCTTGATTAGCTCCTAAATATCGTGGCTCTAATTTTAAGATTAAACTGCCGAGTTCTGGGCTCCCTTACCAGACTAAATACATTTGTTTTATTCACCCCCGCATCCCCCAATTAACTCCTATAATTTAAAACAACTTAATTAACCACCTCTCAATCTTCTAAACTGAAAGACATACAGGTCAAGTTTATGCAACTTTCCATCATAACTTAGCCCTGGCCTTTAAATGCCTATGACATTCTTATGAATCTTCACTACACTCATTCCTAAACCAACATCTCTTTTGAGGTGCAGTTCCAGGAATTGAACATAGTTTGGTTGCTCTCAAACTGCTTCGCCCTTTGCCTGAAATGGAAAGTTTTGTTTAACTACCAATTATTCATTTCCTATATAATGATTTTTATGACCAAATCCTCCATGCAAAGAATTTTTATTGCCCAAACTGTCTGAAACACATGAGTGTAATAACATGAGTATTGTATCCAATAAGTCAATCACCACTGGCATCACATTTTGTTTTTAACCTGTACATACACACATGCCCACGTGCAGTGTGCTCCCTTGGGGAAGGAAATGGCTGCTGTAATGGGAGCTAACCAGTTGGCATTTTTAACCAATAAATTGGGAAGGAAACGGCTAGTGTAATGGAAGCTAACCAGTTGGCACTTTTAACCAATAATTTGTCTCAAAAAAATCTTGTCTACAAAAATTTTTTATCAATGCTCTGGTGGCCCAGGTCTCCCACAGCTGATTGCTACTGCACCTCTGCCTCTCCCACCTTCAACTCTTTGGAAGCTGAGAAGACCATGCTATAGTTCAACTCACTCACTACTTAGGGTCATCTTAAGAACATTTTAAAAGCAGTAGGCATTAAGCAAAATCTCCCCTTTATAAAGTTCATTTTTAATGAATTATTTTCCCTGAAACAGGTTTTCATTCAAAATTAATGCTAAATAGGGGGCTACCAGCCTATGGACAGAAATACCAGGATATAAACACTATAGGTGCTTTTTAGGGTTTTACAAATTCAAATCTGTTGCAGATATCTACCTGGGCTCAACGGTGTCAGTCACCTGGTCAAGTTTTTTCCAGAAGTTGACTCCCACTGCCACATGCCTAAGCATGGCAGTGAGATGCAGGATTGTAATAATGAAACCTCCTTGTGCACTGGACCAGAACTTTTGTGTATTACATTTACATACCTGTTTAATTTCTCCAACATAAGTGAACAGGCAAGATGATATTCAGTTTTGAGTAAGCTGCTTTATACCACAGTAGGCAAAACATACAGAACACTGAATACGATGAAAAACACTTGGTATATTCAGTTTAACTTCTGTTTGTATTTTATTACAAATACTTCCTATTTAAAACAGCAATCTATTGTTGAACAGGGCAAATGTTGATACCTTACAGCCTGCTGCTGTCAACCTTTTTGGTATTTGTTCTGATTTTTAAAAGCCTCTTGCTTTGATCCATTTGTCAACAGTGAGGTATGAGATGTCTTCTGAACGTTCAGACATTGTGAATGAACTGCCCGATCATCCCAGCCACATATTAATGGCCATTCATATACCCGAGAAATCACAACACAGCTTTTATGCCAGAAAGCCTTGATCAAATGTCTCTTCCAAAAAGTAGGCACACCCTCAGTGTTGCACTGAGCTCTCAGCCTAGATTTTGTGCTCAAGTCTCCAGAATGGAACAGACCCAAAACCTTCTGTCTCAGAGGCAGGAGTGTTACCACTGAGCCAAAGTCGACACTTGATCTAGTCTCACTTTCCTATGCTGTCTGCAACTAAACGTAAAAGATCCAAAAGTTAAAGATCACTGTGGTGGAAAAGATTACATTATGCTAAATCATAAGTACCCCTTAAAAAATTCCACAACCATTGGGAGAAAATCTAAAGTTTCAAATATATATAGTTGTAAATCAAGTCAAAGCTATGTATTTGAAATTCTGCACTCCAAGTTGTGGAGTATAAAAGTATATTTCCCAGTGGTGATCTCACTTTTGGGCCTACCAATACTAAAACACTACAGTTTAAAAAAAAAACTTAACCTAATAGGTTTTTACAATAACCATTGATATAAACTCAATTCACCACAAATTTCTCCCACCATTGCTAATGACAGACCTACAATCACCTAATACTCCCTACCTCTGTCTTTGGTCAAGCCTTTACCAACATTTTCCAATTTTACTACATCAACTATTACAATATACAAACTCAAGTCAAAACTTTCCAGTCTCTCTCCTGACTCTAGTATCATCTGGCGTATTAATAAAAGCCTACATTCATGAACTGGCAGTTGACAATCTACAACTTAAAAATAAGTTAAGAGCTGAGTGGAACCTAACACACTTCCCGAGAAACATTCAGTAGTCACTCAAAGTAGGAACACAACCTATTCAAACAGTCTCATGTCGCAGTGACTTTGTTTTGCTGAAAGCAGATTCTTAATTACTCATAAATGCACAATGGGCAAGCCAAGCCACATAGACTCTATTCATACAGAACAATTCACTGGTGCAAAAATAGCAAAATTACAGGCTAAATAGAGCTCATCACCAGCACTAAAATAGCCTAGACAGTCCGAACAGAAAGCAAACACATCTAAAGAGCTGTCTGAGCCGCCACTGTGGGCTAATGGAATCTAGCAGCAGCTAAATCATTTCAGTAAAAGTAGTTTGCAATGTCTCATCTGATCATTATTAATGCCTTTGAGATTTAACTACTTGGAGAAATATAGAAAAAAAAATTCCGAATTTATTAAAGGCTGAAAAATATTTTAAGGCTAAGAACCACTCAGCTCAGAAACACTAATTTCTAGATTTTTCCAGAGGGAAGCAGTTCCTGTTCAAACTTGTCTCTTAAAATAATAATTGGGATTCACTCCTTACTGCTGCAATGTGTATTGAAGAATCTTAAAAGCCAAGGTTACCTATATGAAATGATTCATTTGAAAGTTCCAATTATATTATTAATAAACACAATTATTGTTCAAAATTATGCAGATGGTTTTTTAAAAGTTATTTCCTGGCATGTGAACACCAGCATTTGCCGCCCACCGCTAACTGCTCTCAACTAGGTAGTGATGAGCTGGATTCTTGAACTGCTGGTGTCCATCTGGGGTAGGTACGTCCAAAGGGTTGTTAGGAAAGGGAATTTCAGCATGGTATGTGAGGAGAAAAAAACCAAACCAAAACTATATACTGGCTTTGGAAGGGGTACAGTGCAAATTCCCTGGAATGATACAAAGACTTAAAGGATTAAATTATCAGGGCAGCTTCCATAAACATGTTTGAGCTTTTGCATTAAAATGAGGAAAGGATTTAATTGGGTACGTATGCAAACTTTCTCCGATGCAGGAATCCAGAACAAAGGGACATGGTCTTAAAATTAGAGCTACACAATGAAGGTGGGAAATCAGACAGCAATTTTTTTTCTTCATGTTCAGGGAATGGAATTCATTGTCCCAGAAAGGTGCAGATGTGGGGTCAAGTGAAATTTGAGACTGAGATTGATGTTAGATTCATATCATTGAGAGATCTTCAACAATGATGGATAAATGAATTTGAGGAACAGTTCAAATTTGTTTGAGCAGCTGAATGGCTTTTCCTGTTCTTATACTTTCAATTGTCATCCTTCTTTGCCCACGTGCAACCTTTGATACGGTTGACCACACCATCATCTAACAGCTCTCCACCATCACCCAGCTGGGTGGGACTGCTCTCACCTGGTTCCATTCATACCTTATCGAAGCCAGAATATTACTTGCAATGGTTTCTCTTCCCACTCCCACACTATTACCTCTGGTGACCTCAGAGATCTATCCTTTGTCCTTTCATATTTCTCATCTTCATGCTGCGTCATGATTACATCGTCCGAAAACATAGCATTAGTTTTCAGATGTATGCCAATGGCATCCAGCTCTACTGCACCACTACCTCTTTCGACCCCTCCAGCTGTCGCTATCTGACATCCAATACTGGATGAGCAGAGATTTCCTCCAATTAAATATTGGGAAGCCACTGTTTCTCCCTCCAAATGCCATTCCCTAACTCCTGCTTCCAGCCCTTTAACTAGCAAGAGTCTGAGATTAAGCAAGTTTGTTTACAACCGCAGTGTCACGTGATCCTGAGACGAGCTTCTGACCTCATTCACGTCATTTCTCTATTTCCTATTTGCACCTCTGTAACATCGCTTAACTTTGCCTGTCTCAGCTCTTTTGCTATCAAAACCCTCATTTATGCCTTTGTTATCTCTAGGCTTGACTATTCCAATGCACTCCTGGCTGGTCTCTCACACATTCCCTTCCGTAAACTTGAGTTCATTCAAAATTCTGGTGCCCATGTCATAGCTTGCAGCAAGTCCCATTACCCCATCAAACTTGCTGACCCAGGCTCCTGTTCAAGCAACATCTTGATTTTAAAATTGTCACCCTTGTTTTCAAATCCATGGCTTCACCCTTCCCTATCTCTGCAATCTTCTCCAGCCCCACAATCCTGAGACAGCTGCGTTCTGGATTCTTGAGATCCAATTTTAATTGTTGACTAGTGACCATACCTTCAGCTACCTAGGGCAAAAGCTCTGGAATGCATTCCCTACACCACTCTGCCTCTCTACCTCCCTTTCTGCTTTTAAGGCATTCCTTAAAATCTATCTCTTTCAGCAAGCTTTTGGTCACCTGGCTTACCTCTTATGTGGTTTGACATCATATTTTGTTTTATGATAGCCCTGTGAAGCATCTAGGGACTTTGTATTTGTTGTGTATTTAACATAATAAAAGTTGCTGTTAGGGAATGATCATTTGAAGGATGCCATGCACAGGGACCCATTATGGTGGTGTGAAGGGCAGAACACATCACTACAGATAAGTCCATGAGGTTATCTTGTACACTATTTATCTGTCAGCTAACAAGTGCACAAGGTTACTCCAGTTGTGCCTCTGCTCTCCCCACATCCTGTTAGAAACATGTGGAGTTGGTAATCTGTTGCAATCTAATTTGACTACTCTCTGATCAAATGATGAGATTCAGGTGAGTCATCATAGTTTCAAAACCTGCTGTATGCAGGCAGAGTTTGATTGATTCTTGGTGGACAAAGGAGCCAAAGGATATAAGGGTAAATGGCGAAGTGGAGTTGAGGCCACAACCAGATCAATCACAATCTTATCAAATGGTAGAGCAGGTTTGAAGGGGTCCTACACCACTTCCTAATTTGTATGCTCATGTGTATGTACAAAGGCATTTGCAAGGGAAAATGAATGACTGCTTTTGGTTGAATTAGTTGAAGTTAGCATCTGTACTTGGGCTGGTGCAACTTAGCAGCCAACACACTGGACTTAGCAACATAAGAGATCACGAGTTTAAGCTCAACAATAGCAAACCATCAAACCACATTCAATGATTCTGGCAATTCGTGGGCTTGTATCAGAAAATGATCATGAAAGTTGAAGCTTTTTTGTAAAAACTCAACTGGTTCACGAATGTCCTTCAGGGAAAAAAACCTGCCACTGCAAAGTCACACTATGTGGCTAACTCTAGCGATCTTAGGGCAACTGATACTGCCTTACCAATGGCATACACTGGTATTCCAAGAAACATTCCAAGAACAAACAGCAAAATTCGTTGTCAGTCATTCCTATTTGAAGAAAAAACATGTGTAATGAGTTTCATTTATGAAACACAACTTGATCCAAGAGCTACAAGAAATGAGAATGCTCTCATTAGCAAAATGCCTTGCTATCAAGTCCAAGGTCTAAAAATTGAATGAGTCATCACTTCTACGTAACAAACAAATCATGGGATTCACCTGTAAACATCAAGGTGTTCCTATTCTGTCGTCATTTATAAGAGTAATTACATTGTCATTTCAATGTAAATAAAAACTTAAAATATTACATCATTATTGGTGCAAATATATTGAATTTCACACCAGCATCACTTTGAACACAGCCCTGCTCGCACATCTACCCAAAGAAGTGCACAAAGCTCTGCTCAATGGCCAGCCATCTAAACTCACATCACGAAGGCATCAAATTGTATTCATATGGCATCTTCAATGTAGGAAAGCATCCCAAGGCACCTCACACAAGTGTAATAAAAAAAAATGACAAAGCAAAAAGAGATATTAGGCTAGTGGGAAACACTTGGTCAAAAATGTAAATTCTAAGGAGGGTCTTAAAGAAAAAGAAAAGGCAGAGAAGTCTCAGGGAGCTTTAGGAGGATTGCAGAGCTAGAAGAGGTTAAAGATTGGGAGTGCAATTCCATGGAGGCATCGGAACGCTGGAATAACAATTTTAAATTTGAGACATAGATTAGCCAGCGTTGTTGTGCTGAAACTGTAGGGCCTGGCACAGGTCAGAATATGAAAAGCAAAATTCTGGTGAGTTTAAGTTTGTGCAGGACAGGAGACGGAAGGCTGCACAAGATAGTTCTCGAATAGAGAGTCTAGAGACAACAAAAACTTAAATGAGGGTTCCTACAGAAAGTGGGATAAGGCAGGAGTAGAAATGGGCAATATTACTTCTACAATCTTATGGCGAGCTGCCAAAGCTTGTGGAATTGTACCCAGCAGAAGTCACAATCATGGTCAGAGGAGGAAAGAAAGCCCATATAAACTTTACGTTTCTAGTCCCACTTTTTCATTAATAAACTGTGAAAAGGAAAACACTTCTGCAAGATTTGGAGCATGCTGTACAAAGCTTTGACCTCAATTAATCCATAGTTTTGAGGCAGGTCTAAAAGCAAAAATAAAAGTAGAATGTCCATTTGAGAAACCAACTCAAGAAGCCATGGCTTAATTTAGTTAGTTCACGGAACAAAGTTCTATGAGGTTAGAAATAAACAGTTTCAACTATTACCAACCAACACTGGTGCTTTCATACATTCAGATGAACTATTTAAGGAACATTGGCAGCCTCATAATTTAACTTTGTATATTATTTACTTAGTTTGCATAGTCAAATATGCAAAACCCAACTGGTGATACAGCTACACCACGTTACAGATCAGATATAAAGTTTAAGAAGTTATCGGAAAATGTTAAAACTTTGCTGCAAGAATTGCACCAGAGTTTATACCGTAACAAATGTTACATTTTACCACAGTGTAATCTTTTCTCTATGACCAGTACGGCAGCTAAGAATGATGATTTTGGCAAAGGCAATTTCAGGGACACTGGCAGAAAAGAAATCCAAAATTAATAATGCTTTTTTTTTAAGCAAAGTTTGAATTTTTAATTTCATAAAGGAGTTTTGTGCCATATATTTGGCCCAAATGCCATTTTAAGTGTTGTTGGGTTTAGCATTTGCCAACAACAGTATCCCTTTTAATTTTTTGGGTGAAATTGGTGCTTTTAGGATGTCTATGCTGTAAAGCATAATATTTATCCACTTGTATCAGCTTCTGTCAATATCAAGCACTCAGCAGTTCATGCACAGTAACACCAGGAGCAGAGCAAAACTCCTCTTGCTTTGCGCCAATTGCTATTTGCACACTTCAGGATTCATTCTGCAGTACTGGTTCTGGGTACCAGGCACTATAAAGGTTGCATGGTTTATAATGTGGGGAAATCACACAAACGCAAGTGGTTCACAACTTCTACAATACCAATGGCTGGGGTGAAGCCCATTTAAGTCAGCAAACAAAAACATAACTGTCTCCATTATTGTGTTAATGCTGCTGTTCAAAGCAGCACTACTGTCAGAGGTGGCTGCAGAAACCATCTCCCTCAGCAGTACAGATGACCTGCAAGAAGAGTATTGCTGCCATTTTTAGACTGCCAACTGACTAACAGTGGGGAATGCTGATTTTTCTGAAAACTAGTGACAAATCCAGCACTGACCCTCCAACTTCCAACACAACTGCCCCTACTGGAACAATCAATTCTGTCACACTTTGTAACTTCCGGTAGAGTCAAGTTATGTATGGCTTTGTGCCACAGGCTCTCAGCCACAATGAGCAGCTCGGTCAGTTAATTTAACTTTCATTCTAGACTCCAAGTCTAGGTATCAAAAGATGAAACAGCCCTGTGCCACCTGACAGGGCTACCCACTCACTTCAAGATGCATTAAGAAAAGACTGTGTGTGAAATGAGGTTGTGTCATCTCAATCCAAGTACCAGCACCACAGATAGCATAAGATTGTTCCCAACACAAACTGCCACTCTCATTCAAAAAGATCTCAGGATTATGAATGAAGTGGACAAAAATAGGCACAGTTACATTGCAACTGACTGTGTTCCTCCTGACCTCAACATTATTTGATGTCAATGCTGCATAATTAAAATTATATTCTATTTGTCAACACTTGATGAACACATTTAGGAAACAGTTCTTTTATCTAAAAACGATTGGACATTTTAGTTGCCTGACATTATTTGTTCAAGGGGTGAGATCTTCACTGGCTAGGCCAGCATTTATTGCCCATCCCTAATTGCCATTGAGAAGGTGGTAGTGAGCCGCCTTCTTGAACCACTGCAGCCCATGTGGTGTAGATACACCCTCAGTGCTGCTAGGGAGTCCCAGGATTTTGTCCCAGCAACAGTGAAGGAACAGCAATATGTTCCAAGCCAGGATGATGTGTGACTTGGGGGGGGGGGGGGGGGGGGGGGGGACTTGGAGATGGTGGTGTTCCCGTGTGTCTGCTGCCCTTGTCCTTCTAGGTGGCAGAAGTCATGGGTTTGGAAGGTGGTGTTGAAGGATCCTTGGTGAGTTGCTGCAGTGCATCTTGCAGATGGTACACATTACTGCCAATGTGCATCAGTGGTTGAGGGAGTGAATGTTTAAGGAGGTGGATAGGGTGCCAATCAAATGGGCTGCTTGACCCTGGGTGGTGTTGAGCTTCTTGACCCTGGGTGGTGTTGAGCTTCTTGAGTGTTGTTGTAGCTGTGCTCATCCAGGCAAGTGGAGTGTATTCCACCACACTCCTGACTTGAGCCTTGTAGATGATCTGCAGGCTTTGGGCAGTTAAGAGGCAAGTTCCTTTCCACAGAATTCCAAATCTCTGGCCTGCTGTTGCAGCCACAGTATTTATATGGCTGGTCCAGTTCAGTTTCTGGTGAATGGTAACCCCCAGGATGTTGATAGTGGGGGATTCAACAATGGTAATGCCATTAATGTTGAGGGGAGGTGGTTAGATTCTCCCTTTTCAGAGATGGTCATTGCCTGGCACTTGTGTGGTGCGAATGTTACTTGCTACTTATCAGCCCAAGTGACTGATTCCAAAATGGTGTCCTGGAATGCTGCTAGAAAAAAATTTAAGAAAATTAAAATATTCAAATAATTACAATTTGGTTCTAAATATTTAAGTAAAATCAGGGGCATTTAACTGTTAAGTTTCAGTGACAATGGCTCATTGTTACTTTGGTATTGCACTGGTAACCATCTGGCCTGTCAATCAGAACATCGCTGTGCTATTGCACATTGCAGATCAGAGCTAGCAGGGCTTAACCAATTAAGGTCACATTCTTGATGACAGAGCTTCATGTAGGAGCAAACACTGCTAAAAACAATACATTAAAACATTAATATTAGACTGTAAAATAAATTATTTGGCATGGACATAATGATTCAATATGAATACAAAAAATGTTGTCATTAACATTTCCCATGAAATGATGGAATTTACTTCAAAACAGTCAAATGAATTTAAAAAGTTTACCAAAATTTTGACTGCACAAAATTCAAGTACCATTGAACTATGCAGCAAAATAAATTACATCCTCAGTCTGCAGGCAAGGGTGTTCACTCACTACTCACCCAAAAATAAAGCCACAGAAACCAAAACCCAGCCCAACGGCAAAAAATGCACCTGGCACCAACATTCTCTCCAATTGTTTTTGGAGTGTGCAGGCAATTTAAGTGTGCAAGCACATTAAACATTTTTACATGACTGCAGTAACTTGAAGGGTCCAACTAGTTAGTGCTCAGCACACATGGGAGCTATCAGGTTGCTGTGCAATGGTGCAGATTCAAGGGAACGTTCCAGGGTACCCCATTAATGTCCACAAGACAAACCCAGAACCAATCTCACTAGTCTACACCATAAAGATCAATTAATCTCCCTTGGGCCCCCTTGGGGGGGGGAATCAAAATGGTAAGTGCCCAAGAAGGGAGGGCAGCCAACCCTCCAGGATTGGCCTGGAGTCTCCAGGAATTGAAAGTCAACCTCCGGGACATTGCTGTGTACCCCTGGCAAAAAATCATCAGGACTTTAAATTTTTTTCTTTTTGTCATTTTCATTGAACATTTCTCTTTGCCAGATATAGAAGTATTGAAAATTGGGGAAAAGGACTGTTTGGCTGACAATCAAGCATCATTCAGTTGAGTAATGAGTCCTTTTGCTTTCCAATTGGCATAAAAAAGCGGTACATCACAAGGACAGATTTTTGGACGAATAGCTGGAGCACGGGGGGCAAGTCATGTGATGAAACCTCCAGCAATACATTTAGTTACAGTTGGAACCCTACAGCCAACTGGTCAAAGGAGTGAGAAGTGGTGGGATGATTCAAAGTTTAAACAAAATGAGGCTCATGCACAAAATGCAGGAACCCTCTCCTTTCCCAAACTTATGAACAAGTTTATTTTGTAACTATTACGGAGGGTCCCAGCCAGAAGCAAAACTGGGAATAGTTTGCAAACAGACTTCCAGGCCAACCAGCTGCCAATCATGGATACCTTGTATAAGATTTGTTACGAGTGTTAATCGAGCATTCCTGAGGGAATCTACAACCTGGGGGATGAGATCCAATCCGAAGTTTAATATTAAAGTATATTTAAAGTATCAATGCTGTCAGTAAAGTATTTCCAGCAATTTTAGCAGATGAACTAATTTCAATTATTTCTGTATTGAGGCCGTACAGCAGAGTTTGCATTCGTGCCCATTATTCCCCATGTAGAAAGTTTCCTGTTCGTTGCAATCTTTCATCAAGAAAAAATGAGAGCAAAATGGTGTCTTTAAACATTAAACATAATCTTCAAACAGGCCATACGGTGCCTACAGCATGTTATCAAGTTGTCAAAAGCTACTAACATTTCTATATGCTGTAAAGCAGACAAAAGTCCAGTTATAATGAAAATGTGTAAAGATCAAGGAAACCAAGAAGAAATGATAGCCCAAGAGCTTTTTTCCCTTGGCTTTGGTAACAATAATTCCTTGGCTCTTGGTTCAAAGCAAACTACTCAGTGGCTGCACACTAAATCCAACACATGCTGCTGGTGAGTCATTTCCCGTTTTTACTAACTAGGCCATTGAAGTAGCACCGTGATATAATCTCCAACAGTATCACACCCACTCTTATGCAAGGTCATTGTGCGTGTAAAAATCGTATTTCTAATGGAAAGTTTAACTCAATGCACTTAATTTAGAGGATTCAAGCAGTAGCTATCACTGGAGTACTACAACTGGAAAGGTTCAAAAGTATGCACCAGGGGTCAGAAAGTAACCGTTGGAATTCTAGGCAGCTTCAATTGTGTCCTTCAACTTGCCTTTCAACTATAGAATTTTCAAGAAACCACTAATGCAGCTGTCAAATGACTCAGAGGTTTGAGTTTCCATCTCTCAGTGTTAGTATATGGAAAGGCACCTGGATGTGGTGACAGCTGACGCAGCAGAGGCATAATAGAGGTACCACATTTGGACAGATCCCTTGGGTTAAGAAAGTGGGAGAGAAGTGAAGAAGCCCCCAAATCTGTTATGGTTCTTCCTCCTTTTTGACATACACGACTGATGCTACAGTCATTGGGGTGGAAGGCAGGCGAGAACATGTTTAAGGTTTGCTTGTGATGTTGTGCATATTTGGTAAACAGTCAAGGTTTACACATAATTAATGACTACTCAAAAACCATCAAGAGACCAATCACTCTCCAATGAAGGAACATGTGATGGTGGCATTTTATATGTTCCTTTCTTAGAAAAAACTGACGCCAATATTTATATCTTAGCATCAGAAGAGTATCTCAAATCTAGCCTGGGCTCAACTACACACTTAAGCAATTGTTCAGTAAAAATATGTAAATACATATACAGCTCTCTTCCCTTCTTGCCTCATAATGGTGTTCTATACTTTAATCTGTCACAAATTAACTGCATATATGATGCAATAGAGGGCATCCATCTAATGTGCAAAACACATTATATATGACTCTGAAGTTTTCCAATTGAGATTTGACCAGTGCAGTTAATGGAGAAGACAAATACCTTATCATACATCTATGCAAACTAAATGAGTATGACTGCTTGTACTTGAATTTAACCCATGTGTTTGTATTAAAACTCAATGCCATACAAAAAAAAAAGTAACTAGAGAAACTGCAGGAAGCTGTCCCCGTGGTTCAGCCAGTTTGATCAGATCAGGGCTTCAAGTCAAACCAGGGCCATAATCTTCCAATTATCAAACTACGTGTCAAAAAATACCACTTCTAATTAGTCAAGGTGAACATGTTGGCCTTCCAAATATGGAACAGCTAAATTTTAACTCTGGATGTCAAGATGGACGTCCAGATAGAAAGTCATAGGGTACTTGATTAAAGCACATGTTGTATTCCTAAGAGACAGCTCTTCCAAAAGATCTGGAGCTCCAATAACATCTACCCAGGCTCTGAGATCATTGAATAAAAGTTCAATGATGAGGGTCAGGCTCATTGCTTAAATTAAATCACAATGCAATAGAAGGCAAATTCACATCCGACCTTCTCTAACTCTCGATTATTCTGGCCTTTAAGAGCTTAGAAATCTGCTCAATTTAGCTCAGACCAACAGCACACACATTTCTATGCCACCCCTCAAACACAACCATTTGATGGCTTCAAACATTTAAACTTTAAGTGCTTTTCACATTGATGTAAAATGGGGAGCTTTCAGAAACTGGAGTCAAGTCAAATTTACTCAGCATCCCCATTTTATTTTAAAGCATTACAGTCTCTGGTGGCATCAAGACACTGAAAGAGGTGGGTTTTCATGCTACTCCTTGTGGAGTATAAGCATGTCTCCTCTTTATCCTGGCAGCCACTTCTTCAGCCAATGGGAAAAGTACAACAGCCAGAACTAAGCATAAGCAACTTAAATATAACTATGCATACTGAAGCACGGGCATTTACTGCTCCTTTAATACAGAATCTCTCAAAGTAACTGTAGTGGATCCCACAGCACAAACTGCCACATTCAATATTACCAAACTGTTTTTTGAAGTGGTATGACAAAATAAACAGCATAAAAACCCTATTGACCCTTGTTCCAAAGAGTGGTCATTTTGGGCTTGAAGCGTTAACTCTGTTTCTCTCTCCACAGGTACTGCCAGGTCTGCTGAGTTTTTCCAACACTGTATCTACTGCTATTGACCCTATTATTCATTGTAGAAGCTAGAAATTAATCTCCCGCGTGGCCTGCGCCCAATGTGACTTCTTCACTAAATGTTAGAAATAAACATGTACAAAGCAGAATACAAGTGAGCAATACCTGCACAAGGTGACGGGTTATGTCAGCATTTATATCCCTGTGGTACAAAGGAAGGGCAAGAAATAAGAACCACACAAAACACACTTTACACTAGCATCCTCAACTTTAATGAGAAAAATTAAATTTAACAAACAAGAGCCTGGAGTAAACTAAAGGTATGCGGCTTCATCTGCATTTTTAAAAGGACAGTAGTAACTTACTTTAAAGGTTAATTCACCTTGGAATTATGAATTAGCTTTTAATAGGAGGGCTTTGTTTATCCCCTACTAATATGGAATGCAGTGGTTAAAAAGTGTTGACCACTCCACCCATCAACTTGCCACAGGTGCTATTCACTTATTTCTCATACGTTTTAAATGTAACAGATGATTGACAATCATCACTGCTGAGATAAAACTCAAATGGATCCTGAAAGCAAATCAGAACACTGCCATAAAACCCATGCTTTATATAAAAAATGACTATTTATTGAGCTAAAGCCACCAGACAAGCACAAATGCTGAACAATGTATTTAAAGAATGACAAACAGCAGCTAAGATAGCTGAATGTTTGTATAACTGCACCCTACAAACTTCAAAGCCATTAAAGCAGAGCCAGGCTGCCGTGAAGGACCCATTGGAGACAATCACTTTAGAGGAATGTGAATGGCCTATCTCCTGACCCATTCACAAAACATCCAAACAGCACCTGTGCATTCAGCTGGGTGTGGAACAAGCCATTAGATGCAATCAATTTGACAATAGACCTCAGCTGAGAAGGGAACTCTTCCAATCATAATCTAATCATGTCTAAACCATGGACTTGGCATCAACTTGCTATGACCATGCTTGAGAAACTGGTCAGTTGTAGAGAGTGGATCATGTGATAAGCCAACTAACCTTTTGTGTCTTGAGAAACTGCTTTTCTCCAGGTCAGAGAACAGAAGAGAAGCAGAAGCAGGTCACTGAATGGGTTTCTCTCTCTCTCCATCCATCCTGCAAGCTTGAGCCCTGCTTGTTGTAAACCATCCGCACACCACAGGCAGTGTTTTTAAGAATCAATCCAGCAGCTGCTGACTCCAGAAGCAAAGATATAAGTCGTCCATTAACATCTTTAAATTGTCTTGACACAGAATCTAGAAAGACCATTGATCCCAATCTGAAACCATCTAAGTCATTAATCTTCAAGATCTGTATACAGCTGACTTTTTTTGAATTCTTAGCTACTTAATCTATCCAACTCCTTTGTAACTTACTCGTGTGCATTGTGAGAGCTCTTGAATGCATGCGTGTAAGGGAGTTGGAGCGTTTTTTAAAATTATTTTTGTTTATATCGGGTGTTAAGTATTATACTTTCAAAATCTTACAAGAAAACCCATGTGTGTCTTTTACAGTCATAGCACTTATAAACACTCCTTGAATTGCCAAGCAAATTCTTTTAAAACACCTGTTGCAGTCAATCGAGGAGTGGGAAAAAAGAGGGGAGCCACTCTATCGCTTCCCACCTGACTATAATAAATACCAAATGCCTTTAAAGCTCATATTTGGAGTTTAATTTAACTTGTGGACATGAAAACAAATACTGGATCTGAGCAATTTGTTAGAGTTCAACTTTTCTCAATCTAATTGCAGCTTTTATGAATCAATAATTTTATTTGTAAACTCATCAGTCACCAACACAGATTTATCTCAGTAAATAAATAGGTATAAAAATCAATGGTTTCCCTTTGTAAATAATTTGTATCAGTGCAAGCTTCAATTGGAACTACTGCAAACTTTACAACTGAACCAATACTTTCACATAGAAACAGAATTACTAGCAATTAAAATGACAATGTTTAAAAAACTGTTATGACACTAAATTGTGATGTATACTTTGCTCAACAAAACCACTAGCCAAGACTGAAGTACAATGATGAGAAACAGTTTGATGGGAAAATAGCCAAAAATTACAAAACATAGGAAGTTTCCCTCAATACTTGCCATGAGGCATTGTGCTGCTTAATAAATAAGCACACACTGCTGAACAGTAATACATCTTTCCAGCTTGAAAATTGGACAATTATTCCAACTGGCATTAAATAATTGTATTTACCTCCCAACATGGAGATTAACAGCTCAGGTCCCTGGGCCAACTGTCATTTGTCTCAGCTGGATGAGATGTGAAAGTTCAAATGTAAATTTCTGCATTGAAGAGATAGCACTAAATAGCTTCTGGGACAGAGAAGGGTAAACAGAGGGAAAAGAAAGAGCAATGGAATACAAACATAGCCCTGATCGCTGTTTGATTATTTCAACAATCACGGACAGTATTTAACAGTGGTGACAGCAATAGATAAATAGAAACCTGTATGATTCCATCATATTCTGCATGAATCAGTACTCAGGTTTCAAAATTCAGTAGGTATGATGCTTAAACTAGTTGTAACCCTAAGAAGGGAGTGAAAGTGAGATGTCCAGCCATAAAACATTCTAATCTCAATTCCAGATATAACCATATTATAAAATCTCAGCAGGATTTGGAATAAATCTAGCCAGCTACCTAAGGTTTTAAAAGTTTACAAATCCAAATTATTTTGGCAAATGTCTACCAAACTCCAACCATGCTTTTCAAATGAACAAGATTAATTCATATTTTTTATATCCCTGTTGGTTAGCTACAGAGAATAGATAAAAAATTAATTTTCATTATTTATGGTCCATTGGAATTCCTACAATTTTTGGATTATATTTGTAAGAACAGTTCCCTTTCCAATTTTTCAGGCACAAAAAACATCCCTACTCTTCATAGGAGTTAAAATTGGCTTGCATCAGTACCATCACACACTACAAGATGACATGTATGCCTGTGTGATCTGCAGCATTAATATCATGCAACATTTGTTATTATCTCACTAATGTAATACCTGCAGATCCCTGGACACAATTATTAGTGCCAAGTTCTTGAAGTATTTACTTGAGGCAAGTTTTCATAATTGTGGTATTTATCCTTCCTCTGCATTCCTAAGAGTATCCTTTTAAAGGGATTAAGTAGGCTAGCAAACCAGATGTTTCAAACAACATTTGTATTCTAAGTTGATTTCTCTTTTTTGTACTGGAATTCCTGAATAAGGGGTGACATAAGTGAGTTTGCTTTTCTTCCCCTCCAGTCTTTATCTAAATATTAAAATAGGAACCCCCTCACCCAAAGTAACTAATTCAAGATTCACTTCGAGAAGAACTCAAGCATGACATTCCTGGAAAGTTGTGTTTTCCTGACTGAAAATCTACTGTGAGGGATGGAACAGCTCCAACATTTTCCAGCCAGTATCAGTATTAAGTACTCTGAGTCAGGGTTGCACCAGTGACAATCCACTTTCCCTAATCAGTCATCTTGGTAGCCTATTTGAGTAAGATAGCAAAATATTGTCAAATTTTGTGCAGCATGTGTTATGGTTCAATGATCATGAGGAACTGGGTTAAGACTGTGCAATTTACATTCAAGGTCCAAATGAAAACACCTTTATAAAAAAATGTATCTATAAATACTAAAAGTAGATAAAGACCAGATAAGTTAAAAATTATTTATTCATGATCTAATAATAAAACTCTTTCCACTTGTCACCAAGCTAGAGAGATAAGATCACTAACAGAAAGAAGGGAGGTTGTAAAAGTTCTCTATTTATTAACACATTTTCTACTAGAAACAAGTGGTGGAACCAGTATATGTAACTTTCAAATATTTATTTGTGTTTTTAAAAGATAAATTTGAAGCTATGGAGAAAAGGTAGGGGTATGCGACCAAATAGATACTGCTTCATACAGCCAGCAGAAATCAAAGTGGGATTGTCATTTAGCTTCACTGTCCCTTTATTTTATTAGTTTATAGACTCATTTATGTTTACATCACAGAAGGAAGTCATTCGGCCCTTCGTGTCCATGCCAGTCAACAAAGATCTGACTACACTAATCCCATTTTCCAGCACTTAGCCCATAGCCTTGGAGGGGCAAGTGAATATCTACATACTTCTTAAATGTTACAAGAGTTTCTGACTCAACCATCCTTTCAGGTAGTCAGTTCAAGATTCCCACCACACTCTGGGTTAAAAATTTCTCAACTCCCCTCTTAGCCTTCTAGCTCTCAACTTAAATCTATACCCCCTGGTTATTGACACCTCTACTAATGGAAAAAGTGCCTTCCTATCCACCCTATCAATCTTATACATTTCTATCAGGTCCCCCCTCAAGGTTTTTTTACTCGTTTTTAGTTGCAATGTGCTAAATATAATCCGATTTTCTCCAAATTTTTCCTTTTTGTGGGCCCACAATTTGTTGCTGATTTCCTGTTTTTGATGCTACAAAAATCGGGATTAAAAAAAGATCAGCAATAAAAACTGGTTTTTAAACCATCTTTATGAATAAAAGATCTAGATGCATGGAACGTTTACTGAGGACCCCCACCACAGACAAACAAGTACTTGAATAGAGGTTAGACGGCTAGACATTTTGTATTTTATTATACCATTTAGTATTGAGTTGCTCTTTAGCTTCAAGTGACTTGCCAGTAGAATGCAGTAAGTTAAGGAAGCTGTGCTGAATGGTGTAACTGAACAGTTAAAAAAATCATCCCAGGTATGTTATTAAACAAAAAGTACCAAAATGCTTGATTACTTGCCCAGCAGACAACAGCAAGCCTGGTATAATATTAAACTATGCAGATCAGAAGGTCTCTGGTTCAGTAGCCTGTCAGTGTCAAGTTAACCTCCCTGAGATGAACCTATGGCTAGCCAAGGTCCTTGGTAGGGAAAAAAAAGAGAAGCTTTCCTGATGGAAAGTGCATTTGTGTCAACGTCAGGCAAGGACACATCAGGCTCAGCTGTGTTTTTCCTTCCACTAACAAATAGCCTACCATCACACTCAGTGTAGGCTCACACAAAGTTTGGCCAAATGAGAGAGGCAGCAGAGAGAACTTCATAACTGGGAGATTACTCTCCAGTAAGAATCAGCACTTACAGGGTATTAAAAAAAAATCTAAGAAAACATTTTCCCAAAAAAGGCGTTTGATCTCAATTAATGCTGGTTATTGTCTTTTGGTTAGACGTGTAATACACAAACACCAAAAGAAAAGCACTGTTTACAAAGGTGAGGGCAATAACTTTTACAAAATCCTGCACACAGCTTAATGTTGTCCAGAACAAACCTTAATTGTGAAGGATTGTGGATTTCAAAGCATCTCATGGCACAAGGCACAAAGGCAGCTATTTGGCCCATTATGCCTGTACAGACTCTGAAAGAGCTTATCAGTCCCAATTCCCTGTTCTTCCCCTTGGTCCTGAATCCAATTCCTTTTCAAAGTTACCACTGAATCTGTTTCCACCAACAGTTCAGGCAATGTATTCAAGATCATAACTCACTGCATAAACAAAGTTCTCATTTCAACCCTGGCCTTTTTCGCCAATTACCGTTAGTCACTGTCCTCTGGTTACCAAGCTTTCTGCCAGTGGAAGATTTCTTCTTGTTTACATTACACCCCATCTTCCTTAGTCTCTCCACATGGTAGCATTCTAGTTTCTTCAAAGCCTCCAGCTAAAGCCAAACTAGTGATTAATCAAAGTTCATCCTTGCTTTCATAAAGTCCAGGATCCCATATGTCTTTTTAATTGCTTGCTCAACCTGCCCTGCCTTCTTCAACGATGCGTGCACATATACCCCAGGTGTCTACTCTTGCATCCCCCCCACCCCTTTGGATCTTATCCATTATTTTTCACTGCCTCTCATTACTCATACCAAAATGTATCACTTCAACTATCTTTGGCTCCTTCCTATTTCTCACCTACATGCTGCCCCTTGGCAACATCAGGCATGGTGTTAGTTTTCACAAGGACACTGATTGATTTGACAGCAGCTCTAGCTCACCACCACCTCTTGTGACTCCTCTGTTGCTCCTAAATTATCAGACTGTTTATCTGACAGCGAGTGCTGGATACGGACAGAAGCCAATGTTTTTTGGCCACACTCCAAACTCCACTCCCTAGCTACCAACTCCAGCCCCCTGTCTGGCAACAATCTGAGATTAATCTAATCTTGTTCTCAAATTTGGAGTCATACTTGATCCTGAAATGAGCTTCTGACCTCATATTCATGCCACCACAAATACTGCCTATTTCCTTCCACCTGCATAACATCATTTAACTTTGCCCCTCTCAGCTCATCTGCTGCTGAAACCCTTATTCACACCTTCATCACCTCTAGACTCAACTGCTCCAACACACTCCTGGCTGATTCCCCACTTTCAATCCCCCATAAATTAAAGGTCATTGAAAACTCTGCTTTCTGTGCCTGAACTCACACCAAGGCCCATTCCCCTATCACCCCTGTGCTCGCTGACATACACTTACTACCATTCAAGCAAATTCTTGATTTTAAAATTCTCATCCTTGTTTAAAATTCCTCCCTGACCTTGCCCGTCTCTACGTCTGTAATCTCCTCCAGCCCACAACCATCCGAGATATATGCGCTCCTCTCATTCTGGCCTCTTGGGCATTTCCAATTATAATTGCTCCACCATTGGTGGCTGGGCCTTCAGATGCCTTGGTACCAAGCTCTGGGATTCCCTCCCTATAACTCTCTGCTTCACTTTAAGATACTTCTAAAAACCTACCTCTTTGACCAGGTTTTTGGTCATCATACTTTAGCTTGGTGTATGCCACCAACCTACTTGTGCCCTAGTGAAGTCTACCCTCACAGCTGACATTACTTCCAAGATTTGTCTCCTTGGCAAATTTTAAAATTGTGCTCTGCACACCCAATTCTAGGTCAATCATATTTATCATGAAAAACAGTAGTACTATTATCGAACCTTAGGGAACACCACTGAATAGATTCCCCAGATAGAAAACCAACCATTCAGTATTCTGCTTCCTGTCACTCAGCCAATTTCATGTCCATGTTGCCCCTTTCCCTTTTATTCCACGGGCTTCAACTATGTTGACAAGATTATGCAGCACTTTATCAAACATCTTTGGGAAGTCTATATACAAATAGTCATCTGGTGGTGTAGAACTTGAGCATTGATGAATGAGAGAGATATGTCTAAGCTTTTCATCTTGCACTCATCAGGGCACTTGCAAGAATACCAATATAATTGTTATTTCCCCCCTTATTGTGGCAGTCATGCATGTCCTGATGAGTGCAAGACGAAAAGTTTAGACATGTCTCTTTTTTCAGCAATACTCATGTCTATATACAGAGCCACATTACCCTCACCCGCTACCTCAAAAAATTCAATCACATTAGTGAAACTGCTATGAATGCAAGGTTTTATAAAATGATTAGGTTTTGGGCTGTCTCTTTAATTCCAGATTAAATAGAGGAACGAAGAGGGTCATGTGATCTGATTCGAATTCTGGCTGACGACAAGCCTGGGTGGCTTGGTTACCATGGCGGCAGGGCAGAGGGTCAAAGTTGAGACTTACTGGGAGGAAGGTGCAAAATGTTTACACCTGAAAATAAATGCAAGAACAGCTGAGCTGACTGTGGACAGACTTTTGGTCTCTCGAGCTTTTGAAGAGAGAGAAGGGGCACACAGAGACAAAAGACTGAAGCTGGTGTTATCAACTGAGTTGAGAAGGCTGTGAGCCCTCAGCGAATTACCAGACTGAATGCGGGATGGTCTCTCAAAGAGATGCCTCCCGTGGCAATCTAAAGACCCTAGAAGGTTTACCTTGAAGCCAAGAGAAATCACCAGAGTCGGCTTTACTGGTAGTCGGTTTGGAAATTCTCAAAAAATCAAGGGAAGCGCCTTTCAATGGTCACTTGACATTACAACTCAGTGAAACAGGGTGACATGAATCTATTGGAAGCTGGGAGTGACTGTGAACTGTTTCCCATAAAGACTAATCCTTTGGAGAGTATGTTGTAATGTATGCAGTTTGGAGCTATTGATCACGTTAAAATGTTAATAACATTAAAACATTATTAAGGGCTTTTTTGTAGTTCAGAACACTAGTTGCCTACTAGATAATGTTTACATGATGTTGGTTTTAGCTTGCTTGTTATGGTAAAAAGTCTTAAAACTTAATCTTATACAATTCCTTTTAAATTGGTCACTGGGAATTCAAATATTTCTTTTTTTTTTTAAAAAAAAGTTACTGGTCTCTACAGGGATCGTAACAAACATTATTTGCCTTTAACAAATCTCTGCTGGCTTTCCTTAATTAATCTAAACTCGTCCAAGTGTCTCTTAATTTTGACCAGATTACTGTTTCTAAAAGCTTTCCCACTATTGAAGTTAAACTAGTGGGCCAGGAAAATGCCTGGATGTATCCATGGATCTTTCTGCTGTAAACACCCACAGGAATTCAACCCCATAACTTTTACTTCGTCTTTAGCAAATATAATCCGCAAACCCCAAAAATGTGAAATAAAGCATACAATTCATATGATCCTATTTCCTGTCTCTTCAATTCCAGATAAAATGTACATTTCAGTGGTGCTGACTGAATGCCAACAAGCATGGAATGAGGGAATCCAAAAAAAATTTAATTAAGTGCTATGATAATTCATGGAATTTTAAAAAAAAAGACAGGAACAAGCTCAAACCATAAATGTCTATTCAGATATGGAGCAAAGCCTAAAAGTTCTAAGACAGCTCATTGCTCAAACTAAGTCATATTCTGCATTTATTTTAATAAAAAAAAGCTTCAAAGACATGTTATTTCATTACCATAGTCTATTTGCATCAACTCTCTGAAATTTGCTCATTTACAAAGATCACAGTGGCTGTCATGCGTACATAACTGAGGTCACCTTAGTTGGCGAACGTATTTTTGTTTTACCTTATGTAAGGACAAATCTGATGATTCTGCTCCACCAAAATTATTGCCTTTTGATGAAGCAACTAATGCATTCACAACCGAGCTGAACGTTTTCATATACAGGCATTATGTAATGTGCACTGGAGCTGTATAATAGTATTCCATAATAGGAACATTGTAGTCATGTTAGATTTAATATTTTAGTTTTAAAATCTTTCTGTCCTATCAAGTAAAAAGCTGATGTCAAACTCAGCACATACCTGACAAAATGTTACCAAAAACATTGTCAGCTTCATTCTCACATCTTTTTGAAGAAGCCAGAGCTCGCTTGCCCTAAATCACAGCTACTGTACACAGTTTACCATTTAATCTCTGATCAGATGGGCCCAGCTTTCAATCCCAAATCTGTTTATATAAACAGACCAGCGACTGGTTAATTATCAGTCCTGTAAGCAGACAACAGCTCCATGTGGTTCTGAATAAAGACGAGGTAACAAGCAAAGCCAAAATCATTTAAAAAATCTTCCAACATTCTTAATAGATGAAGATGTAACTTCTAAAATTGCAAACTACATTCTAAAAAGAAACTAAAACCTTTGTTACAATGTTAGACTAAGTGTCGGACAAGCAAGTTGAATCTTATGCTTTAATTAGGTCACGATTCCTCCACCAGAACATAATTATAAAGAGCGCACAATCTCTATTGAAGAGTGTTACAGCTCAGCACCATTAAACAGACATCTACGCCCAGTTCTCTCAACTTGAAAACGCTAAAGCAAAATCACTTGATGTTATCTTTGTTAGAAACAGTTCTTCAGGAACTCCATCACCCTTCATCTCATCAAAAAAATAATCCTTTTCAGAGCCTAAACTCAATAGGACGAAAATCCCCCTTTGACTCCCAGCTTGGTTTTCTCCTCTGTGCTCATGTCAACATGTATTAGATAAAATATCTTCTTCATGATAACAATAACATTCTTTAAAAACTTAGTCCACAGCAGTCAGATTAAGAAGTTTTTATTGGTAACTGTTTATATTTGCACACCTTCACCCATTTATCCCCTGCCCCAAATGAAGACCACAATCGGGTCTTAATTCCCCATGTATAACAGCACTGGAAAATTGGCTCATTGTGATCTTGTTGCCTCTGATGCTGCCAATAAGGATGGAGGAAGTCCTTGAACAGTCGCCCACATCCCGAGTCCTTGCCTAAGTAATAATCCAACATCTCTGTTGCATTAGTTCTTCATTGTGCCTCCCTCATACTGAGAAATCATTTCCACCTTTGCACTATTTCATACAGCCACCAACCCTGCATTTTTCTTCTTGTTTCTCTTTCTTTTGGGTGGCAGGAGTTCATGATTCTGCCATAACACCTCCTCTAGACACATCTTTTGTTCCTTTATTTGTCCTATTACCACTCCCTTTGGTCTTGTGCCATCAACCCTGGTCATTTAATCCCCTTCCTTTCACCCTATGACAGACATTCACGTTTACCTTTTTACTCATTCTCCCCCCATTCACTTACTTAAAACCATCTTTTAACTTTTCCCAGTTCTTATGCTAGTTCATTGACCTAAAAGATGAGTTCTCTCTCTCTCCATAAATGCTGCACATTTCCAGCATTTTCTGTTTCTATTATTAACAAAGTTATCCATATTAATTGTTTAAAGACAATTTAATTGCAATCTTTTTATCTAAAAATGTACCTAGTTAATCAAATATTGATATCCACTATACCATTTAATATAGTATTTACAGCAATCAGATATGCTATGTGATAGGAATGCAATGAAACACGCAGTAAATAGAGTTGTATAACAGGCTACAAGCCTCTAGGACAGCCTGAAGAATAGCTCCTGTTTGGTTAAAAACAGTGTCCCAATAAATTAGAAACTAGAATATTTATAACACTTTATAATAAGCTTATGGAGATCAACTTACAAAAGATTTGAGCAGCTCCCAGCGCAGCCTCATTTATGAACTTGCACTGACGCTATTTTTATAGACCTTGAACTCTGAACAGGTTTGATTATCCACCTGCAATGCATTTGTTAATTGGTGTCAAGTGATGTGAAGGGGCCAAGGCCTAATGCAAAGGTTTATTTACAAGAATCTTTATAGGGCTACGTAAGTGATTACTTATCTATATGCAGGCGACTAATTGAGAACATTTTCATTCTGGTCACAGATGTTTAATGCCTCTCAGCTAAAATATTATTTGGCTGGAAAAGTTAGTTTCAAACACAGACATCAGGACACGACGAAGTCATTTTTCAGACCCCATTCATTTAACTACATTTTTTTTTAATTCCCATTCTCATTTTCAAAAACTCTTCTTGGCCTCATTCCTCCCCATCTCTGGTATTGAGCCCTATAGCACTCAAAGATATGCGTTCCTCTAATACTGGCATCTTAAGCATCCTCGATTTTAATTACTCCACCATTCGCTGGCAAGCCTACGACTGCATCGGCCCAAGCTTGGAAATTTCCTCCCTAAACCTGTCCACCCCATTACCTAGTTTGCCTCTGCTTTAAGAGGCACATAACCTGACTGATTAAGCCTTTGGTCATCTGCCCTGATACTATTTACATGCCTCCATGACATATTTTGTCTAATGTCCCTATGAAGCATCTCAGGATATTTTATTAAGTTGAAGGTACTATATAAATACAAGATGTTGTCATTGTTAAAAGAAACACAAATGCTAAGGAATTACTGAACATTTTCTAACTCTACGCATTTAATTTTTAAACCTCCAAAAACAATGACATTTTAGGTGTTTAAGTTTGCCAATAAACTAACTTAAATCTTCCAGATAATGGACTTTTAAAAGTGTCTTCAATAAAGACTTATCTTACAGAATACCATCTAATCTAACTCATTCCGTTTGACATAACAAACAAGTAAAAATCACAATTTTGCCGAATGCAGGCTTTTTTCTCGTACTGAACATGTTAATCTGCTATCCAAAGACATGACAAAGCTGCATAGGCAACAAGCGTTTTAAAAGCTGCCTTTACTTCCTGGTAGTCGGGCACAAAAGTTTGAAGAGGCTCACTGAATACTTGAAAGCAAATCTTTTATGAATCTACAAGATAGCATACATTCTTGCCAGAAATGAATCTGTACAGTTACTATCAGATGGCGTGGTAAAGTTCCAAACCTTCCACACACAAGCTAAGGCAGACTGAGCCAGTGAAAGATGAGGGTTCCAAAGTTAGTCATTCCTCGTTAACCACTCCACAACTGTAGCTAACATTGTGCAGACAATTAATATTTAAACCTGAGCATCATCGTGGTTCCCTAAAAATTTAGAATGGCAATGGCGCCTCAGCCTTCACTAACAAGCACAATGCATGGTTAGGTTCCAAAATATTATTTGATTCTTGAAAGCTGTGCTTCTGAACCTGGTGCTCTAAGCTAAATCGTTAATTGGAAGCATGGGCAAAGATGTCATCCTGATGTAAGTGGTCCGTTGGCTTTGTCAGTATTTCAGTTGCAACCTAGATGTCCATTTAATTGAACAATTTATCCATGTCCCATTTTCATTGTCTCTTCACTAGATAAAGCTGGGTGGGATGTTACTCCAAAATAGCAGTAAAACACTTGAGATGAAAAGAATCAGTTGCTTCTATCTTCCTCATCAAAGATCTACTGTGATTATGCTAGAACCTACCATAAAATGCTAATGGCAGCACTGCAGAGCCACATGAATGTCAGCAAGGTGATCCATTGGAAAACACCTCCAACACATCAGCAGATAGCAAGTGGTCTGTTTAAGAGCAACAGGGTTGGTTCCTGCTTCCTCCGGGATTCATAAGAAACCAATAATTTTCATCATTTACCAGCTTCACGATGAAACCAGCTCCCTATTCCTTCTAGGAAATAAACCATTATTAGCACCTCTGCAAAAAAAGAACGCATATTAATAGATCATTTTATAGTTATAGGCCACTCCTGCAAGGTATTTTACCTTTTCCTACAATGCATTTCCTTCATTTAAGTTATAGCCTGATGAAAACATACTACAAACATAACAATGAACACAATTAATGCAAATAGGTTATTACAAGGAAGCTTAATTACATAATGTCCTATCCATTATTAAAAATGCACCATCATATTTGAACTGATATACAGACTTTCAGTCCCTCTCACCTCCCACTCACAAAATGTATGGCCAAAAGATATACCTCATCACATCATTTAACCCTTAAAAGCTATTTCATCCACAAAAGTTTTATCGATTCCACTTCAAAATAACACCAATCTTTCAGTAATTGATTGGCCCAATGAAAGCCTTTGTCTACCATCTGGAAAAACTTAATTTGCACAACAAACTTCAAAACAGCTTGTGGGTTGTCAATTTTTCAGCAGAATGTTTTGAAACAAGGAGCTTTTAAATCATAACCTCTCCCTGAAACACACTGAATCCTGATCTACATTCCATGTCTCATATAGAATTAAGCCTGTACTCCCCATCCCCTTAAGTGCCAACACACAATTCCAGTTCTCTTCCAACCCACTAAAGAATGACCAGTACTAAAATACTTCAACTTAGATAAAGATTTTTTCAGTTCCCGTACACATCCTTCCATTATTTTTTCTGTTTATATGTTATTGTATTGAAAAATCCATTATTGACAGCTCACTCCCTCTTTCCTCTAAGGAAACCAGAAGCTTTGTAATAGAATGCATCAGAAGCCAATGCACAAAACAATGAAAGATTATTTTCTTACCATAACTTATAAATTAGTGTTACAAAAGTATAATAATTTTCATAATATTCTGGTTTGTTATAAAGTAGGTTTCTGAGTGTAATGAGTGTGGGTGTAGATGGTTCTGTTAAAGGGGGTGTGTTACAGGGAGTCAGGTTAATTAGGAATTTTAGGGTTTGTTATAGTATTAAGTAATTGTTGTCCTATGTATGTGCTTGAAATCTTTTATTTTGTTAATAAATATTTTAATTTAAGTTTCAAAATCTCTAAAGGTCTTGATGGACTTATTACTTCTGGATTCAAAGTACACAACTGCTTGTAATAAATACAAATTGTGAAACCGTTGTGATAACGTGACCAAGTTTCCCTTGTGGATTTGGTCCACCTGGCACACATCATCTGTCATGTCACAACATTAGAAGATAAAAGTTTGAATCGTGACAAATTCGAAATTTTCCTGTTTCAACTATATCTCTACAATCCCAGAAATTCTAGCCAAAAGCAGGTTATTCAATCCATTAGCAACTGACAAGGGCCACTGAGTTAATAAATCTAGCCAGTAGGATTGCAGGCAAGTATCCTGTTTAATGTTGCAGGTGATCATCACAATATAGTAGATTTTAAAAACATTTTCCTCTCAATAAAGAGCACTTGTAATTAAAATCACTGGGTGGAGGAGCATGCTAAAGCAGGGAAGTGCCCACCAACAGGTCAGTAATTCCCCAACCCAAGCCTCGCCATACAGAGAAGTTCCAGTTACCTGTCATTGTTAACCTTCTGAACACGAGTAACTTGCCATTAACTTGGACATTTCCAAAGCCACTGACTGAATCCAACATTGTGCATTTCAACACAAGTGAACACAGATGTCCATCCAACAATATTACACTCAGAGCTCCCTTCTTTCAACCAGTTTTGCTCTACGTGTTGTTAATAGTTTATCCTCTAACTCTTGTCACAGGAGTTCCTCAGATCTCAGGGAGATAATTGCTTGCCCAAGCCTCTTAAATGCATAAGGTGTGCAGGCTTAAGACAGAGATACTATTATTCGTGTCTCTATTTTCAGTTATAGATTGACATCCAGGGTGAACACGGAGAAAAAGGAATCATAGTACTAAACTTTCATGTGGCCAGTTTTCTCCGAGAATACTCATACTGCTGATGCCAATATTCTCTCAGTCAGTATGTTTTGGGATGACGTTCTTAATTCAAGATCGTCAGCTCCTCCCAATGCTACTTCAATCACTGGTCAATATGGAACTGGCTCTTCGCCCTAGTGTCATAGCTCAAGTTGCACGCTTTAGACAAGTTTGGAACAACAAAATCCTTATACTGCTGAGACATTTAAAAATAAGATATGGTTTGAAACTTCGCCTGCTCACTTTATTGAAATTCCACAAATATTAAATATGAAGGGTTGAAAGCAGAAAATGGAGTTACCGGCATGTACAGCCAATGTCAGGAAGTGCAGCAGTACGTGTTATCAATCAGAGGTGGGTTACTGTCCCTCCCACTTCCAGATCTCACAAAACAAATTTGCATAATAATGGAACTTTATGTAGGCAGAGGATAGACTTGTTATTTTTAAGCATTTCCTGCTTTGTACAATTCATTCAGCCATTTAAACGGTTTTGCTTCTAGTCCCCAAGCCTCTAGACATTGATCCAAAAATATACTTTTAATATTTACCATGGGATTAATTTAACCTGCAACACCAAGACTCAATGGGATTCCAAGTATTAAAGTTTTAAAAACATTTAAAATATGCAGCCTCACCAATAACAGGGAAATAATCCCAACTTGTTCTTCAGATTTAAGGGTAGCTGCAACTACTTAAATCAAGAATGCAATTTAGAATTTGTATCCTTCATTGATTACGTTCCCATTTAAATGTAAGCAGTTTACAACGGAGTCAAAAGAAAATGCTTCCACCAAACATGCTATCAGTTTAGTTTATTTCAACAACATTTTGAACAAATTGGAGCACTGAAAGCCATAGCAGCAGTGTGACATGGTACACATGTTTTACTTTATATGACAAAAGTGAAAGTCATAAAACATCACATCATACCATATTTCTCCTGCATTGTCACATTGCCATTATAACTATCAGGTTTATTCCACCTTGGTAATTGATGGCCAGATTAAAAAAATAAGATTGCATGAAGGGAAGAGAGATTCTCAATGTTGCAAATAGTCTGACTTTAGTCATGAGTCACTGGATTTCATTTACTGACCACGCTTCGTAAGCAACTGCACATTTTTGTCTGATAAACTTACAATATCAACCTCAATCACTAATCTTCCTGTGCAAATGCAATTTCACACTAACATACAGCATATGATCATTGACAATTGCTCAACGATAAGGCTAAATAAGCTCAGCTTACAATATACAAAGTTTACTCTATACGCTGCAAAAGAAAAATAAGGACAGCAATGTAACCTTGGGATACAGATTAGAACTGTGACTACACTTCAAAGTAGTTGGCTGTAAAGTCCTTTAGGTGCTATAAAAACACAAGGCTTCCTTTAGATCACAAGTGCTTTTTGATAACATTCCATAAACTCATCTGAACCACGTATTGCTTTGCAACCACCCTGAACTTTTATTTACACTCTTCAATTTAAATCTCAGGAAAAAGCAACATTTTGTATTATTTCTGAAGTAGCCTCCATTGAGCATAAAATCCTGTTTTTACTTCTCTGCAATTCTTGTTTCCCTGTCTGCCATCTTTGTTTCTGTAGATTCAGGTGTGTACTATTTGACAGAGAGACCATCCAACAATTCGTTCCAGCAGGCAGGCCTCAACGTGAAATCCTGGACAATGAGTACAGTCAAGGCTAAATGCCATAGCCACATTATCTAAAAGGAACCAGGGCTGCAGAGTGACTAGAAGCACCAGGTGGTATCAAGGATCTTTCTGATCTATATGGCTCAGTGACATAAAATGCAATAAAATGCACTGCAGCTCACAGGTTTTACCCACATCGAATGCATAGTCTCTTAAAACATTGCAAGCCAGAATTTATATTATCTCTGGGATTGCAGACATTTACTTTTCACAATACAACAGTTTCTGCAATGAGGCAGAGTACAACAACCATGAGTATCTTCAAGTGTATTAAATTTCAGTATGCAAATCATACTGACATCAGTTCAAACAAGTTTCGAGCCTAAAAATATTTTGATCTCCATAATATTGAGGCAGGTCAAAGGAAAGGTCAGGAGATTACACCATCATTACATCTTTGGAATATATAGTAAAATATTTTCCAAAGTTTAAAATGGCATAGTACTTTTTAAAATTAGTTTCTGTCTCCACTTTAACATTAACTTCCACATGACAAATTTAGCCACATTTCTACTCCAAATCAGCTCTCAACACTTCTTTCTACTTTTCCCTTATATCAGCATGTTCTCACTGTGGAGCTGTCCTTTCCCTTTCATGCTATCCGAGGCTAAAATTTTGCCTTGACACACACTATTCATTTCCCAGAAATTATTTTCCTTCTCTATTCTGGGTCATTATTCAGAGAACGTGCTTCCCCCTACAAAGTTCTTGTCTGACACTTTACATGCTTCAGGATCTCACTAGTCACATGCTTTCTCGCTCTCACTCAAAAGCATGACCTTGACCTTATACTACTTCCTTCCAACATTCTAATACAAAACCCTATTCCTGTCCCATGCATTAAGATGTTCTTGGTAGAAGATTTGCTCCATGAAGTAGGCCCAGCAAAATTATAAGCCCACTCTTTAAAGACATACTTACAATTTTATTACACCAAGTTTAGAGGAAACCCATTCAGTCCATGTGTGAATCTCTCTTCCTCTCCACCCAGCCTCACCACATACTTCCTGCTCACATACACCTCATGTTCTTCTCCCCAATACAGACATCACACACATGCAGGCCCCCAGGCACATGGGAAACTAGCACCGTAGAAGTCGCCTGATACAACAATAAGGTTGAGTAATCGTAGCAACTAATCTTTATCAATTGGACTCAGACACGAGGTGAGGTAACTTCTAAGAATGACGAGTTTTGGAAACCATAGATCTAAAAGTCATCAGTTCCTGCCAAGCATGTTACACTGTACCTAGAATTTTCTTCCCCATAATCGCTGATCTAGTCCGGGAGAGTCATATTGGGACTCGAAACCTTAACTCTGTTGCTTTCTCCACGCCTGCAGAGTTTTTCCAGCACTTTGTTGTTCTCTGATCTAGTCAGTCAATGTGCCCCCGGTTCGAGTCCCTTCCCAACTCCTCCTCGCCTCTCACCAGCCACAAATATTGCTTAAGCGCTAACTAACCCACATCCTTTTCCTTCTCCGTGGCCAAGCCGCAGTTTGTGATCACTAAGTAACTAACTGACTCCCCTGGCAAAGCAGGGATCAACTCCAGCGACCTGTTGTGTGGGGCCGGTGCCTCCCTCCCGCCCTCCTTGGGGCCTCCCAGCCGCGCTCTCCCAAAGCCTCTCCCTCCCTCAGCCGGGCCCAGGCTCCCGGGACACCCACTCACTCGACACCTCCCCCAGGACTCAGCTCCTCAGGCAGCTTGAGGAACACTCACCGTCCCTGTCCGACCCGACCCTCCCTCCCTCCCTCCGCCTGTCCCGGTAGCCGGTAACTCGGGGCTGGGTCCCCGGACTGACTGACCGGCACCCACACACCGAGAGCGTGCGAGGCTCCGGACAAACGGCGGATCCTCCTCCGCCCCCTAATCTTCGGCCACAAACCCTACGATACTCACAGTAACCAGCCCGGTCATTGAAAATTGCTGAACACAGTGCGGTTCCGAGCAGCGAGTCCCACGGCGGCCGCCTCGCACACACACTCTCACCGTCTCAGGGAGACTGGCTGCTCCCAGAACAAGCAGCGGCCCGAGTTCTCCCGAACCTCGCCGAGCCCTCCCGGCCCGAGTCCTCCCGAACAGCGCCGAGCCGTCCCGATTCCTCCCGAAATGCGCCGAGCCGTCCTGAGTTCTCCCGAACCCCGCCGGGTCCCCCCGGCCCGGCCCCGCCCCCCCCGTAGCCGGGTCCCCCGCATCGCCGCCCCCCCGTGGCCAGGTTCCCCCGGCCCCGCCCCCCCCGTCGCCGAGACCCCCGGCCCCGCCCCCCCGTCGCCGAGTCCCCCCGGCCCCGCCCCCCCGTCGCCGTCCCCCCCGGCCCCGCCCCCCCAGCGCCGAGTCCCCCCAGGCCCCGCCTCCCCGTCGCCGAGTCCCGACCCCGACCCCCGGCGCCGTGTCCCGCCCGGCCCCGCTCCCCCGTCGCCGAGTCCCGCTCCCGCTCCCCCGTCGCTGAGTCCCGCCTGGCCCTGCCGACGAGTTCTTCCGAGGCCCCGCCGCCGACGAGTCGTCCCCCACGGCTCCGCCCCCCCGTCGCCGAGTCCCCCGGCCCCGCCCCCCCGTCGCCGCGTCCCGCCCGGCCCCGCCCCCCCGTCCCGCCCAGCCCCGCCCCCCCCGTCGCCGCGTCCCGCCCGACCCCGTCCCCCCCGTCGCCGAGTCCCCCCGGCCACGCCCTCCCGTCGCTAAGTCCCCCCGGCCACGCCCCGCGTCGCCGGATTTCCCCCGACCCCGCCCTCGCGTCACCGTACTCTCCCTGCCCCGCCCCACTCGTCGCCGTACTCTCCCTGGCCCGCCCCGCCCGTCGCCATCCCCCGTAGCCGAATCCTCCCAACGCCTCCCCTTCCCCGACAATTCCCGACCTCACAACCCGAGTCCCCCGCCGAAACAGTCGGCGTCTTTCGGAGAATCGAGTGACGCCAAGACCATGGAAGGATCGCCGGCAAGTGGCCGAAGGAATTCGGGTTTAATTATTTTCTCCTTTCACTTACCTCAGCGACATATAGGCGGGGAGCATAGCAGAGTACAGGTGGTAAAGAGCGGAAATCACTGGCCTGGTGGTCACAGGCAGCCTGTCCCTACCATTGCAGCCTGTCCCTACCATTCCAGCCTGGGCAAGCCAGGCCCAGGCAGCCTGTTAAAATGGCGCCGATACATTCCCGCCCAAAGCGGCTCCTTGCAGGAGTGAAGGTTAACGCCCTTAAGGCAAATCCCATAAGACTGAGACATAGGAGCAGAAATTAGGCCATTCGACCCATTGAGTCTGCTCCGCCATTCAATCATGGCTGATAAGTTTCTCAATCCCATTCTCCCACCTTCTCCCCGTAACCTTTGATCCCTTTGCCGATTAAGAACCTATTTATCTTGGTCTTAAATACACTCAATGACCTGGCCTCCACAGCCTTCTACAGCAATGAATTCCATAGCTTCACCACTCTCTGGCTAAAGAAGTTTCTCCTCATCTCTGTTCTAAAAGGTCTTCCCTTTACACTGAGGCTGTGCCCTCGGGTCCTAGTCTCTCCTACTAATGGAAACATCTTCCCCACGTCCACTCTATCCAGGCCTTTCAGTATTCTGTAAGTTTCAATCAGATCTCCCCCTCATCCTTCTAAACTCCATCGAGTATAGACCCAGAGTCCTCAAACATTCCTCATATGTTAAGCCTTTCATTCCTGGGATCATTCTTGTGAACCTCCTCTGGACCTTCTCCAGGGCCAGCACATCCTTCCTGAGATACGGGACATAAAATTGCTCACAATATTCTAAATGTGGTCTGACCAGAGCCTTATAAAGCCTCAGCAAAACATTCCTGCTTTTATATTCTAGTCCTCTCAAAATAAATGCCAACATTGCATTTGCTTTCCGAACTACTGACTCAACCTGCAAGTTAACCTTAAGAGAATCTTGGACTAGGACTCCCAAGTCCCTTTGCACTCCAGATTTGAATTCTCTCCCCATTTAGAAAATAGTCTATGCCTCTATCCTTCCTACCAAAGTGCATGACCTCACACTTCTCCACGTTGTATTCCATCTGACACTTCTTTGCCCATTCTCCTAACCTGTCTAAATCCCATTGGCTGATGTTGAGAGTTTTCTTCGATACTATTGGTGAGGTCGCTATCAATCTGCAGACTCCTCCCCCAACCTTAGCAGAGGGTGCTAAAGCCTGAACCGGAGTCAGGCAGGCATGGCATTCACCAACTGGTTATCCCTAACCTTCTCCAACCAGTTAACAATAATGTAACTCCAACTGGTTATCTCTAACTTTTGTAACTGGGCATCCTTTGCAGCCTTTGACATGGTCAAGCACTCCTCCTCCGTTCTCTCTTCTTAGCTTAGTGAGACTTTCTGTTTATTCTTTCACGGATGTCGGCATCAGTGACAAGGCCATCATTTGTTGCCTATCCAGTTGCCTTTGAACTAAGTGGCATGCTATGTTATTTCAGAGGGCAGTTTGGAGTCAACCACATTGCTGTTGGCCTGGAGTGACATGTAGGCCAGACGGAGTAAGGACAAAAGATTTCCGTCCCTAAAAGACATCAGTGAACCAGATAGGATTTAAGGTCACCATTACCGAGGTTGGCTTTATATTCCAGATTTATTGATTGAATTTAAATTCTACCAGCTGCTGTGATGGCTTTGAACCAATGTACCCAGAGCATCAACCTGGCCCTCGGGATTACTAATTCAAACAGAAAATGGTTCAGAAAAAGTAATTTTTGATTCAAGATGTTAACTCTGCTTCTGTCTCCACAGATGCTGCCAGACCTGCTAAATTTTTCCAGCACTTCCTGTTTTTATTTCAGAATCCAGCATCTGCAGTATTTTGACTTTCTTCTCTGGATTACAAGTCCAGTGACATTACCACTATGCCACCCCCCCTCCCCCTTTACAGTCATTGTTTAGTTTCACTCTTATGAACATACAAATTAGGAGCAGGCTTAGGCCATTTGGCTCTTCAAACCTTTTCCGCAAACAGTACGAGTCTGACATCATCATAGGCATTGACTTCTCTTTCTGTCCCTGCACCATTACTTCGAGAGATGCCTCACCCCCACAGTGACCTCTCTTTGGTCCTCTCTTCTTTCTTATCTACATGCTCTCCCTTGGCAACATCATGGGTTTCAGTTTCCACATGTATGCTGATTACATCCAATTGCACCTCACCAACTCTTTCAAGCTTGCTATTTCCTCTGCATTGTCAAAGTGTTTGTCCCACATCCAGTCTGACTCCATTTCCTCTTTATCATTGCAAATGTTAGACCCCTGCTCAAAAAAGGGAGAGGTATAAACCCAACTGCAGGGCAATCAACATCCAAAGACAATGTTTCAGGGCAATATTCATTGGTATTTGGAACAATGTGGACTGAAAAGAAAAAGCCTGCAGTATTTGTTAAAGACCAATTATTTTTGACTAATCTGATCAAGTTCTATAGTGAAATAGTGGAGAACATTTACAGGGTGATGCAGTTGATATTGTGTATCTGGACTTACAAATGGCATTTAACAAATAGCAAAATTATAGACCATGAGATTAAAGGGTAAGTGGCAGCATGGATTCGAAATTGTCTAAGAGACAACAATCAAAGCGGATTGGTGAATAGTTACTTTTCAGACTGGAAGGAGGTGATGAAGTCCCACCTTCACATTGAGGATACCCTCTATTGTGTTGTGTGGTACTACTGTTATTCACAATAAGAATTTGTGGTAGAAGTATTAATCCAGGCTGATCTCTTGGTTAAAGCTGGTTTACATGCAAGACAACTCCTCAGTGCTAGTAGCTTCCGCACAAAGTGGTACCTTTTTATTCCATTCAGTTGGGATAATTAATGCCCATCATCTGTTTAACTAGCAGTTGGTTTTAACAAAATGATTGCCATATTTACAACTACCACCGTGCTAAATGGGATAGATTTCGAACAGATCTAGCAACTCAAGTCTGGGCATTCATGAGGCGCTGTGGGCCATCAGCAGCAGCAGTATTGAACTGGAACACAATCTGTAACCTCATGGCCCGGCATATCCTCCACTCTACCATTGCCATCAACCCTGGTTCAATGAAAAGTACAGGAGGGCATGTCAGGAGCAGCACCAGACATACCTAAAAATGAGATGTCAACCTAGTGAAGCTATAAAATAGAACTATTTGCGTGCCAAACAGCATAAGCAGTAAGCGATAGACAGAGCTAAGCAATCCCACAACTAACAAATCAGATCTGAGCTCTGCAGTCCTGCCACATCCAGTCGTGAATGATGGTGAACAATCAAACAACTCACTGGAGGAGATGGCTCCACAAATATCCCCATCCTCAATGATGAAGGAGCCCAGCACAGCATTGCAAAAGATAACAGAAACAGAAATACCTGGAAAAATTCAGCAGGTCTGGCAGCATCGGCGGAGGGGAGCACAGTTGACGTTTTGAGTCCTCATGACCCTTCAACAGAACATTGCAAAAGATAAGGCTGAAGCAGTTGCGAGAATCTTCAGTCAGAAGTGCCAAGTGGATGATCCATCTCGGCCTCCTCCGGAGGTCTTCACCATCATAGATGCCAGTCTTCAGCCAATTCACTTCATTCCACGTGATATCAAGAAATGGCTGAAGGCACTGGATACTGCAAAGGCTATGGGCCCTGACAATATTCTGGCAATAGTACTGAAGACTTCTGCTCCAGAGCTTGCCATGCCCCTAGCCAAGCTGTTCCAGTATAGCTACAACACTGGCATCTACCCATCTATGCGGAAAATTGCCCAGGTGTGTCCTGTACACAAAAAGCAGGACAAATCCAACCCAGCCAATTACCGCCCCATCAGTCCACTCTCGATCATCAGTAAAGTAATTGAAGGGGTCATCAACATGCTATCAAGTGGCACTTAGCAATAACCTGCTCACTGGCACCCAGTTTGGGTTCCGCCAGAGCCACTCAGCTCCAGACCTCATTACAGTCTTGGTTCAAACACAGACAAAGGAGCTGAACTCCCAAGGCGAGGTGAGAGTGACTGCTTTCGACATCAAGACAGCATTTGACCAAGTATGGCATCAAGGAGCCCTAGCAAAACTGGGGTCAATGGGAATCAGGTAGAAAACTCTCCGCTGGTTGGAGTCATACCTAGCACAAAGGAAGATGGTTGTGGTTGTTGGAGGTCAGTCATCTCAGCTCCAGGACATAAGTGCAGGAGTTCCGCAGGGTAGTGTCCTACTCCCAACCATCTTTAGCTGCTTCATCAATGACCTTCCATCATAAGGTCAGAAGTGGGGATGTTCACTGATGATTGCACAATGTTCAGCACCATTCGCGACTCCTCAGATACTGAAGCAGTCCATGTCCAAATGCAGCAACATCCAGGCTTGGGCTGACAAGTGGCAATTAACATTCGTGCCACACAAGTGCCAGGCAATGACCATTTCCAACAAGAGAGAATCCAACCATTGCCCCTTGATATTCAGTGGCATTACCATCACGAATCCCCCACTATCAACATCCTGGGGGTTACCATTGACAAGAAACTGAACTGGATTAGCCATATAAATACTGTGACTGCAAGAGCAGGTCAAAGGCTAGGAATTGTGCAATGAGTAACTCACCTCGTGACTCCCCAAAGTCTGTCCACCATCTACAAAGCACACATCAGGAATGTGATGGAATACTCCCCACTTGTCTGGATGAGTGCAGCTCCTCCAACACTGAAGAAGCTGGACACCGTCCAGGACAAAGCAGCCTGCTTGATTAGCAGCACATGTACAAACATGCACTCCCTTCACCACAGACACACAGTAGCAGCAGTGTGTACCAACTACAAGATGCACTGCAGGAATTCACAAAGGCTCCTCAGACAGCACCTTCCAAATCCACGACCACCACTACCTAGAAGAGCAGCATGTAGATGGGAACATGACCACCTGGAAGTTCCCCTCCAAGTCACTCACCATCCTGACTTGGAAATAAATCGCAGTTCCTTCACTGTCACCCGGTCAAAATCCTGGAACTCCCTTCCCAGCAGCACTGTGGATATACCCTACACCACATGGACTGTAGCGATTCAAGAAGGCAACTCACCACCACCTTATCAAGAGCAATGAGGGATGGGCAATAAATGCTGGCCCAGCCAGCGAAGCCCACATCTTTCATGAATGAATAAAAAAAACACAAAGGTGTTCCCCAGTGGTCAGTATTAGGAGCACTTTACTTTCATATATATCACTGATATCACTGACCTGGATGTGGGTACAGTACACAGGGCATATTTCAAAGTTTGTACATGATAAGGAACTGAGAAATGTAGTAAACAATGAGGAGGATTATAACAGGCTTCAAGAGGGCTTGGAAAGACTGGTAAAATGGACTTACATGTGAGAAATAAAGTTAACATAAAGAAGTGTGAAGCAATACGTTTTGGTAGGAAGAATGAGGAGAGGCATTACCTAAATAAATAGTATTTTTTTCAAGGGGTTGTAGGAATAGAGAGACCTGAAGGTACACATATCCAATCTTTGAAGCTGGCAGGACAAGTTGAGAAGGCTTTTAAAAAGGTGTATGGGATCCTTGGCTTTATTAATAAAAGAATAGAATACATAAACAAGGAAGTTGTACTAAACTTTTATAAAGCACCAGTTAGACCTCAGCTGGAGTATTGTTTTTGATTCTGGGCACCACACTTTTGTTGTTTGTCCTTGGAGGTGAAGCTGACCATGTTCATCATCTGGGGTGTTTGGTAGAGTTCCAGTGGGTAAGTCGGTGACTGCCAAGGCCAATCTGCGCCCAGAAGATTCTGCTGCAAGCAGGAGAGGATACTGAGACAATTGAGATTTGGATGAGTTGCTAGCTTGAGATTTCCTCTCTGCATCTTTTTTACTGTCTGATATACGCTTGCTTTTGAAGGAGGCTACATTGTTTTTTATTTAGTAGAACTAGCTGCAGCGATCCTAGGTGAGTTTCTCCCAGGACTTGAGTGAATATCAGAACTCCTAAGCATGGCTGCCATGAGAGTGCACTCTAGGCTCAAGCTCTCCAGAGAAAATTCAATTTGGTAAGCAAGTATCAGGCATTCTGATTAGCCCAGCTCAGTTTTGACTGTCTCAGTATGGTGTGGATCCTTGGCATGCCAACATAGTGTGGATCCTTGGCATGCACCTCAGTATCTGGTATTTTGTCCTGCCATGTGATCTTCTGGAGATTCCAAAGGCAGCTCAAGTGAAAGTATATGAGCTTCTTGGCATGATGCTGGTACCCATTCAAAGTCTCACATGTGGAGCAGTGAGCAGGATAATTTCTCTGTATAGTTTCAGTTTGGTAGGCAGATTTACATGTCTTCATTCCCAGACTGATGTTCGAAATCTGCCAAAGGCTACACTTGCTTTGCCAATTGTTGCATGTGTCTTATCATCATTGTACACAGCATAAGAGAGTGCGGTGCTGAGGTAAATGAACTTATCCACTGCTGAAAGGTTCTGGTCTGGAATGAAACCTTGGGCTTGAGATAGGGATTGCCTGGAGCAGGCTGGTATATTACTTCGGTTTTCTTTGTGCTGATCGTAAGGCCAAAGCTGTCGCATGCATTGGAGAAAAATTCCATGTTACGTTGCATGTCCAGCTGTGATCGGCAGCTAGTGCACAGTCATCGGTGTGACCAATCTGCTCACATTCTCTTAAAGGTGTATTGCACCTCAGATTACCAGTGTCACAGGAGCCTTTTTCTACCACAACCAACAAACAGGAAATTGTGAAATTTGTCCTTGGAGATAGTGGCCTTTACCTGAAGTCGTCTCAGATTGAGCAACTTCCTATCCATGAAATTTCTGATTTCAATGCCACTATCAACATCCTGGAAGGCATCAGAGAATATGGTGGAGAAAAACATGTTGAATTGGGCTGGTGCTAGCATGCAGCCCTGTTTAATGTCATTAGTGACAGAATGGGTCAGAAGATTCATCATTCAGGATGCACGTGAGCATTCCATCCTGGAACTGTGGAATCATTATGTTGAATTTCTCAGGGCAGCCGAATTTCTCCATTCTGTGTGTCAAAGGTCTTGGTCATGTCAACAAACATGTAGAGATCCATGTTCTGTTCTTGGCATTTCTCCTGAAGCTGTCTAACTGTGAACATCATATCAGTGGTTCCTGAACCTTTTATGAAACAACACTGCCTTTCTGGAAGCAGATCCTGGTATAGACATTGCATTAAGTTGTTCAGAAGGATTCTGGCAAGAATTTTGCCAGCAATGGGAAGAAGTAAGATTCCTCTGTGTTTTTCGAAAGATTGGCAAGTTCCTTTCGGCTTGGCACAGGTGGACAATGGAAATATCTTTGTATTCTTGCAGGATGGCTCCTTGCTCCCTGTCCGGACAGGAAGGGGATTAGTTTAAACAGCCCTGATTTCTCCTCTTGCCACCCATCCGTAAACAGAAAGGTGTTGTGATTTGTTTTCCTTTAAAAGCGGTGGCATGTTTCACAACCCCTTAATTGTGGTATCATCAAATTTTCTATTAATAACCCCACAGCGAACTCAGGATATGATCAACTCAGGGTTAGTTTATTTACACACACTCAAAACCCAGCAGGGGGTTGTTGCTAGGTATCCCGCTGTGCACTCATACAGTAAAAGAGGGATAAGGAAAGAAATGTTTACAGGGCAAAGACCACAGAAAAAAGAAATGTTGTTTCAAATGGTCCAGAATCAAAGTCCAATGGAAGTATTCCTTCACAGAGGTTGGCAGGTTTAAAACCTGATGGTGGAGAATTCACTTTTCCGATAGAGTTGACTTCCACAATGAAATAGGCACACAGAGATGAGTCATTCTTGGCGAATTTACAAAAGGTTTAGAAGAAACAGTGTAGATGGATGCAGGACATTTTAACCTGGACGGAGCCCCTTTCCTATGCTGCTGCTTGGTAGATGGAAAAATGGCAGACTGAGCTTTGAAGCTCCATTAGGCAATATTACCGATTCCTCCAGCCAGGGGTTCATGTCACATAACTCTCACCTCTCCACTCTGGCTTTGACAAAGGGTGTGAATCCCTTTGTCAGGGTCCCTGAGATTGTTGATGTTGGTGTTCCAACCATTAAGTCTTAGAGTGTGGTTGCAGGGTCCTTTGTCCTAGCAGTTGGTTCTGTTTGCCCAGGCCTGGCTTTTGAAATGTAAATGCCTTTTGTATAATTATTTTTTAATTTGGTCCCTGCAGCCCACAGGGGATCATTAGGGTCTCTTCAGAGATAACAAGGTGTCAATTTCAGCAAAACTACCACTTTAGCTCTTATTATTCAATGGTCACAGACAGACACAGCTTCAGCTATTTTAAAAAAAGGGTCTTTGAACAGTTTTCAAAATTTTAGAAATTAGCCACGAGCATATCTGTGTATATTTTATAGAAACATAGAATGTGAAGTGATAGCCTCCTGACACTCTCGCGCAGTGTGAGGCTCAGGGGGAGGCAGTGGCGTAATGGTATTGTCACTGGGCTAGGAATCCAGAGACCTAGGGGAATGCTCTGGGGACCAGGTTTGAATCTCACCATGGTAGATTGTAGAATTTGAATTCAATCAATTAAAAGTCTAATGATGACCACAAAACCATTGTCGATTGTTATAAAAACCCATCTGGTTGATTAATGCCCCTTGGAGAAAGAAATCTGCCATCCTTACCTGGCCTACATGTGACTCCAAGCACACAGTAATATAGTTGACTCTTAATTGCCCTCTGAAATGTCCTAGCAAGTCAATCAGTCATATCAAACTGCTAGAAAGCCTATGAGGAATGGAACCAGATGGACCACTCGACTTAGGCACTGGAAATGACAACGGCAAACTCAGCCCTGTCAGCCCTGCAAAGTCCTTCTTATTAACATCTGGGGGCTTTTGCCAAAATTGGGAGAGCTGTCTCACAGATTAGTCAAGCAACAGCCTGACATAGTCATCCTCAGGGAATCATATCTTACAGATAATGTCCCAGGTACCAACTCTGGGTATATCCTGTTCCCTCCTCACCAGCAAGACAGACCCAGCAGAGGTGGCAGTGCAGTCGTATACAGTTGGGAGCGAGTTGCCCTCAGAGTCCTCAACATCCAGTTCGAGCCCCATGAAGTCTCATGGCATCAGGTCAAACATAGGCAAGGAAATCTTCTGATTACCACGTTCTGTTTCCACACCACCTCCCTCCCCCTTTCCCCCACTTAGCTAATGAATCAGTACTCCTCCATGTTGAACACCACTTGGAGGAAGAACTGATGGTGGCAAGGGTGCAGAATGCACACAGGGTGGAGGACGTCAATGTCCACCTCTAAGAGTGGCTCGGTAGCGCCACTACAGACCGAGCTGGCGAGTTCTAAAGGACATAGCTGTCAGACTGAGTCTGTGACAGGTGGTGAGGGAACCAGGGCACAAGAGGGAAAAACATATATTTTCATCAATGCCAGGAGCGATCACTGCACAGTCCTTGAGGAGACCAATTCCCATCTTCACATCCATCATGTGTGGCCCTACCACCATGCTAAATGGGATAGATTTTGGACAGATCCAGCAACTCAAGACTGGGCATCCATGAGGCATTGTGGAGCAGCAGCAGCTGCAGAATTGTACACAACCACAATCTGTAACCTCATGGCCTGGCGTATCTCCTACTCTATCATCACCATCAAACCTGTGGATCAACCCTGGTTCAATGAGAGTGCAGGAGGCCTTGCAAGGAGCAGCACCAGGCATACCTAAAAATGAGCTGTCAATCTGGTTATGCTACAACTCAGGGCTATTTGCGTGCCAAACAGCATTAGCAGCATGTGATAGACAGAACTAAACAATCCCACAACCAATGGAGCAGAAACAACCTCTGCAGTCCTGCCACATCCAGTCATGAATGGTAGTGGACAATTAAACAACTCACTGGAGAAGGAGGCTCCACAAATATCATCATCCTCAATGATGGGGGAGCCCAGCACATCAATGCTAAAGATAAGGCTGAAGCATTTGCATCAATCTTCAGGCAGAAGTACCGAGTGGATGATCCATCTCAGCCTCCTCCGGAGGTCCTAACCATCACAGGTGGTAGGCTTCAACCAATTTCATTCACTCCATGTGATATTAAGAAATGGCTGAAGGCACTGGATACTGCAAACTGTTGAAGGCACTGGATATAACGTTCTGCAATAGTACTGAAGACGGTGCTCCAGAACTTGTCACACCCCGAGCTGAGCTGTTTTTGTAGAGCTACAACACTAGCATCTACCTGGCCAAGTGTAAAGTTGTCCAGGTATGTCCTGCACACAAAAAGCTGGACAAATCCAACCCAGCCATTTACCGCCCTATCAGTCTACACTCACTCATCAGTAAAGTGATGGAAGGGGTCATCAACAGTGCTATCAAATGGCACTCGCTGTTAGAATCATATCTCTCAAGACTGAAGCTTTCTTTTACAAATTGGAAGGATTTAGCATGATCTGGACAAGTGGATGCTAACCTGGGATTTTTTTAAAAGAAGGTCATAAGTTCGCCTTGGAACTGTCAACAAGCAGGCCTCTTCCAAGAAATAAACTGATCTATATAGTACTTGAGAAGGAGTTGTTTTGTTTGTGTTGAGCTGCAAAGAACTTTAATTAATTAAGCTGGGAGACAGAAAAGGCAATCACATGGGAAGAGAAAAAAAGCTTAAGTTGTGAACCTGCTTTTTTGAAGGTGGTCTTGTTGGAGAACAAGCTGAGAAAAGAAGGCTCCCTCTCCCTAAGATAGAAGCAAAATACTGGGGATGCTGGAAATCTGAAATAAAAACAGAAAATGCTAGAAAAACTCAGCAGGTCTGACAACATCTGTGGAGAGAGAAACATAGTTGGCGTTTTGAGTCTGTATGACCCTTCTTCAGCTCTGATGAAGGATCATACGGACTTGAAACATCAACTCTGTTTCTCTCTCCACAGACACTGACAGACCTGCTGAGTTTTTCCAGCATTTTCTGTTTTTGCTCCCTCTCTCCACCTTGCCTAAAATTGTGTGTGGCTATCAACCTGTAGCTAGAGAACTCTCATCTGAGTGTAATCAGTCTGCATTTGAACCTGCAAAGCTGAACCAGTTGGTGGGAACTTCCAGGCATCTACTGGGACCAGCAGTTTATTCAAGTGAATTCCAGGTCCATAGCGTTGAGACTTTATCCTTTATTTTATAACTTTGATCCTCTAAAACCCATCTCTGCAGAGAGACTCTATCTGTTTGTCCTTTGTTTGTCTGTGTATGTACTGGGGGAATTCTTTAGGAAGAGATAGATGGTTATATTTCTTCGTTACAATTGTGTGTTAACATATACTTGCAACTTGTTAAAAGAAGTTTTGTTTTAAAATAAATTAATCATTCTGAGTTTTTGAAAGAAGCCTGGTCATGTTCTCTTTTCTTTTGAGTACTAGGGGTATAGGTACACAATTGGCCATTTCGGTGGAAAAATTAAACACTTAAATTAATGTTATGGACTGCGGAGTAGTGGGGCTTGATAATTGGTGCGCTCCTCCCATCCTAGTCATAACATTGCTTTCAATAACCTGCACACTGATGCTCAGTTTGGGTACCACCAGGATCACTCAGCTCCTAACCTCATTACAGCCTTGGTTCAAACATGGACAAAAGAGCTGAACTCCCGAGGTGAGGTGAGATTGACTGCCCTTGACATCAAGGCAGCATTTGACCGAGTATGGAAGGCCTCAAGGAACCCTAGGAAAACTGGTTTAAATGGGAATCAGGAAAATCTTTCTGTTGGCTGGAGTCATGCCTAGCACAAAGGAAGATGGTTGTGCTTCTTGGAGGTTAATCATCTCAGTTCCAGGACAACAATGCAGAAGTTCCTCAGGATAGTGTCCAGCCCAACCATCTTCAGCTGCTTCATCAATGACCTTCCTTCCATCATAAGATCAGAAGTGGGGACGTTTGCTGATGACTGCGCAATTGGAACTCGCTCACTAACAGCACTTTGGGTGTACCTACACCACATGGACTGCAGTGGTTCAAGAAGGCAGCTCACCACCATCTTCTTGAGAACAATTAGGAATCAGCAATAAATGCTGGCCTAGCCACCAACACCCACATCCCATGAACAAATTTTAAAAAAGAGCTCAGTGAGCTTCTTGACCAGGCATTGACATCCGGCCATGTCGATCTTAGCTGGGATAGCATCAGCTCCTAGAGCTTTGCTGCTAGACAGGAGTTTGATTGCTTTTGTTTGTGATATTGTGAGAGGATCATCAGGATAGCAGTTGATGGCAACCTATGGCAGCTTGCTGGTAGCTTCTCCATCAATGGATGAAGGCCAATTCAGGATGTGATTAAAGTGCTCTGCCCATCTTTCTAGAATTTGGACTTTTTCTGTGAACAGTGTTGGCCCTTCGGCACCAAGAATTGGTGAAGAACTGGTAGACTGTGGCCCGTAGACAGATTTCAGAGCATCATAGAATCTCTTCCAGTCTTTGTGGTTAGCATGTGACTGAAATTCGTCTGCTTTTGATTCAGCCATGTGTCGTGCATTTCTTTGAGCTTGTAGTAGACAGTCCTGCAGGTGTTTTGATGGGTAGCATGCATGAATTGTGATGATGTTTCATCGCAGTAATGCCTATGGAGGTGATGTTTCTCCTCACTTGTTTCTGGATCACCTCATTGTTTTCATTGAACCAATCTTAATGGTTATGAGAGGTGTGGCCAAGGGTCTCTAGAGCAGTGAGTACACTATATCCTTGAAGTTCATCATTGTCCGTGTAGTGAGTTTCCATTTTTGCTGAACACAGGTGACTCTCATGAGAGATTCCTTCATGACTGCCTGTTTGAGCCTTGAGATATTGAGACGCTACTGGACCTTGATGCCCTGGGGTTGTCTATGGATGGGATCTTGATAGCTTTGAGATGATAAGATGGTGGTCTGTCCAGTAGTCACTGCCACACATGGCAATCATTACAAGCACAACCTGCCTGTCCCTCTGCCTGGTGATAACATAGTCGATTAGATGCCAGTCCATAGGATGGGCGAGCATCTAAGACGTCTTGTTGCAAGCGGAGAGGTGGAAAACTATGTTGTTGATTAAAAGCTTATGCTCAGCACACATCAACTTGTGATTGCGTTGGTGGGATCCCTGCCAGCTATGGCCTGCTGACCATGGTATATGAAGCAGACTATGTTTAGGGAACCTTTTCTAGCCCCTTTTTCAAACTAGGGAGGTGAGCATTGTGGCCCTGGAGAGGGCTGCTCAGCCGCTCAGAAGGCCAGTGAGTTCAGCTTCTGCTTCCTTCCAGTGAGAAGTGACCTGTGGCCTGAGTCACCTGGGTGCAGGTTCACAGCTATACCTCCCAGTGAATCTGTACCTGCTGCTATGTCGCTTGCTTGTCGCCACAGAACTTATGACAGGTAGATGGTAGATAACAGATAATAGAAAATGATGAACATGATAAATTCATGAATTGCATTATAGTGAGGGAGAGTTGCACACCATCAGCCTCACTCTCTTGTCCTGATCTATCTTGGTCCAGGGGTAAGATGAATCTGTAGGCTGGAGATAGATTAGGATGTTATGGATGACCTGTATGTTGTCTGTATGGGTGACTGGAATGGTGACCTGACAGTATGTTATTGAGCTCTACACGTTCTACAACATGGTGCCAACTGGCCTTCCAAGACCATTGGACCTCAGATTGGATTCATCCACTCAGTCCCCTCGAATCAGCCTTCTCATGCCAGAATATGCAAATCCTTAAGTTGCCGAGGGTAGGAAACCCAAGGGCCACCCTCAGCTGGTTAGCACACCTGTCAAAACGGTTCACTGGGGTGTGGCCACTGTTGCATGCTAACAGTTATTTGGTGTCACAAGTGAGAGCTGGGTTAAGTTGAAGACCATACAGGATGAGCTAAAGAATGCAGCAAGCCCGCCTGTGAGAGGTGCTACCCCTCCCTTACACCCTAATTCCTTGGAAATTGCACAAAAGTGATCTTTAGAATAGCACCAGAGAAGAGGGACTTCAGTTATGTGGCTAGATTGAAGAAGCTGTGGTTGTTCTCCTTAGAGAAGAGAAGATTAAGAGTTAGGATAGTGGGTGTTCAAAATCATGAAAGGTTTTGATAAAGTAAATAAAGAGAGATCGTTTCCAGTGCTGGAAGTGTTGGTAACCAGAGGACACGTAAGATTACTGACAAAAGAACTAGAAAAGAAATGAGGAAATATTTTTTATACAGCCAGTTGTTATGACCTGGAATGCACTGCCTGAAGGGGTAATGGAAGCAACTTCAATAGTAACATTTAAAAGAGAATTGACAAATACCTGTAAGGGAGGAAAGTACTGGGCTATAGAAAAAGAGAAAGATAGTAGAGTTATTGGATAGCCCTACCAAAAATCCAGCACAGGAACAATGTCCTTCTGATGTCCTTCTGTGATGTCTCATTTTATGATTCGATGATCCGCTAAGATTGCCTCCTTCCAGTTTAACCCCTGCCTCAATCTAATGCTGTTGGAACACTCATTCATGCCTTCATCAACTGCTGACTCAACAATGCTCTCCTGGCTGGTCTCACATCCTCTGCCCTCTGTTAACTTCAGCTGCTTCAAAACCCAACTGCTTGTATCCTATCCTGCACCAAGTCCTGCTCAGCATAACCCCTGCCCTCATAGAGCTACATTGGCTCCTGGTCCCGTGCCCCAAATTTAAATTCCTCATCCTTGTATTGAATTGGTCTTGCCCGCCCCTATTTCTGGAAACCACCCTACAATGCAGCCTTGAACTCTCAACCTGGTCTCTTGGGCATCCTCCCTTCACCTCACCTTTGCTAGTTGTATCTTCAGGTATTTATCCCTGTGCTCTGGAATTGCCCACTGAATCCCTTGCCCCTTCATCTTCCCATCCACCTTTAAGAAACTCTTTAAAACCCACCTTGGACCAAACATTTGCTCATCCCTTTAAATATCCCCTTCTTTGACTCAGAGTCCATTGCTGGGTGAAGTACTTTAAGATGTTTTGTACACTAAATGCTCCATGTGATTTCTTGCTGTAATCATTGCTGCCATTGTTCTTACCATTTGAATGTCCTTTATCCACAGATGAAGGCCATGGAGGCAAGAGATTTAAAAATTAATATAAATTCAAATGTGAAATTATTCTGTGTCAGCTCATTAAGTAAATCCCAAGTCACTGCTAGTCATGCAGCTGAATCAAAATTATGATAATACATCTGGAAAAAGAACGGAAATTAGTGAACCCTAAAGAAGAAAAAATGTTTAAGAAGCTAAAACAGTTTTAATAAAAGTATCGAGGGACTGGCCAGAAAGGTTCCTTTGGTATTTTCCAGTCCTTTATGTTTATGGATGAAGAAAGTTGGTAGGGCTGATGTTTATAAATTGGCTGATCCATGTTCTCTTATATGGCAGGCTTGCAAAGCAATGCAGAATGACGTGTGGCAACAGAAGAAATAACAAGAAAATCAAAGAATGGTGGTACAAAGAGGAAGTCTGCAAGTGACAGTGAATTGTAATCATAAAGGACTGCGCTCAGGAAAGTGGATAGTGTAATGAACCTCAAAACTTACCTTAATCAGCAGTTGAAGACCAGGAGTTTGGATGCCATGAGCTACAGTTCCCACTGGGCCTCAGGACTTCTGTGCACGTGCCAGCTGGGAAATGGCCGCATGTACGCAGTTCATCCATTTTCATATCTTGAGGCCTGGAACCAGCCGTGCACACGTGCGCAGAGGGAAAATAAGAAAAGTGAAATGGTGTGAAACTGGAGGTCAGGTGACTTGGAACTGGAATGCCATTAGAAGGTGTCCCAGGGAGCAGGACACTGGGAAGGGACAGGGAGAAGTTCCCAAACCAGGGAGTGGGACAGAAAGAGGTCCCAGAAGAAAGTCCCTGGCAGGGACAAAGACATGGATCAGATTTAGATCCCATTGAGTCAAGATAAACAACAGGAGCAGAGAAAAAGGCTCCAAGTTAAAGAAAGAGCTGCGGGGAGCAGACTTGAAACAAAGTGGGATTGAGAGGAGCCCAGAATCTGAGAAGGCAGCCAAAGGTTGGTGACTACATGCTGCGGGCCACAAGGACAAAGGTACCCTTTTGGAGTAGTAGTGCTCTGCTTGGCATGGCCAAAGATCTGCAAGTGTGCTTGGAAGGTGAAGCCTGAGCGTTCTCAGAGATCCAAGAGAAAGGAATCTCGGAAGATGAGATTGAAATCCTGGAGGTGGATCCCTGTTGAAACAGTCCGAGTAGGAGCGACGTTTGGAGAGAATTCCAAAGCAAGTTCTTCAAAAAACCCTCGTGAGAAAGACAGAGTTGCAGTGAGACCATGTCGGGTCACAGTGTGACAAGCGTATAGGTGGGTTGTAGAGAAGTCCATAGAATCTACTCTGGTTGCACCTGTCATTTACTTTGGAGTGTGGTGTGTCTGACCACAGTTCACCTGTTAAGTCACATAGACTGCTTACCTGCCTTGAAAATTAGAGTACAGGATAGATATGCTAAATTGTTTTATCTTTCCAAATTTGTATGTGTCTAAAGATATAACTGGGGTAAACGATCAATGAATATTTGAATCATTTTCTTGTGTTTATGTTGAAAGCTTTACAACCTTTTTGTCTGGTGTAATATTGTTCATCTTTCTTATTAATAAATGCTTTATTCTTTGTGTTAAAAGTTCATCAGCAGACTCATGAATTTGTTCAGTAAATTTCCTCCACAGTTTCAAAAAAAGTTAGGATCTATCAAGCCAGGTTTCAATCTGAGATCTGACTTGTCCAGTAGCAACATAAGCTGAGATCGTAACAATAGCCATCCACATTGTAAAGACAACTACAAGAAGTTAAGTTGTCTACCTGGACTTATCATATATGGTAGAAGGGGACAGGAAAAGGCTCAGCAGCAGTGTTAGTCTTGGCTTAGTGGTAGCTCTCCTCTGAGTCAGAAAATTATGCATTTAAGTCCTACTCTAGAGAGTTGTGCACAAGGCTGACATTCAAACAGTACTGAAAGAGTACTGCACTGTCAAAGGTGCCATCTTTTGAATAAGGTATTAATCAAGTCCCCATCTCAGCTGGACATAAAAGATCCCGTGGCACCATTGAAGAAGAGCAGGGGAGTTATTCCAGTGTCCTGGCCAATATTTATCCTGCAATCAATATCTCTAAACAAAGTTATCTTATTAATACAAAAGCAAAATGCTGTGGATGCTGGAAATCTGAAATTAAAACTGAAAATGCTGGAGTTAACAGGCTCGATTTTTACCTCGGGTTCAGGAAGCGTAAGTCAGGGCAGTACCCAACTTCGCCAAGCTGAACCTGACATCTCCTCCCATACTTAGCATATTTTTGTCGCCTAGAGATGTGGGCAGGACAATATTTGTGTCTGCCACCTCCTAAGGCAGGGCCGAGGAAGCATCAGAAGTGGGTGAGTGCCGGGGTAGGCTGGTTAGAAGGCCCACCTCAGTTCTCTGGGACTTTGGTCCAGCTCTCCACATTGTTTTTATGCCCCTAACCCTCAATCTCATTGTGAGCCTTGCTGGGATCGCTTTCAATAGTGATCCACAATTGTTGCTTTTGGCCTGTCATTCCCCCAGACCGTCCTAATTGGTCAGGGAACCCAGAAGCAGGAATAACTTGCATTTCTGGAGGAAAGAGCCACAAAAGTGCACAAATTAGTGGAATTAGCTAATTGGGTTCCCAACCTGAAAATAGTCCCATTGTCCAGCAGGGACTTAGTCCACAAGATTCCAGCCATATACTCAACAGCGATTAAATCAAATCCATTTATCTCTATTTATGCTACTGTTTGTCTGCCTTGTCACAAATGCCTTGTGCATTCAGATAAAGAGCCTTTCTTTTTTGTCACCATTCTTTGCATGGACCTTATTGCACTATTACCTCTAAATGCTCTGTCCCTCAGCCCTTTTCCCATTAATTACACCCTCTTCCCATTTTGCTAATCTCTTTATGTCTTCATGAAGTCTTTTACTGTCCACTTTTCTGTTTGTCTAACTCCCCGCTTGCTCTGAAGAAGTGTCATACGGGCTTGAAATGTTAACTCTGTTTCTCTCTCCGCAGATGCTGCTAGACCTGCTGAGTTTTCCAGCATTTTCTGTTTTTGTTTCAGATTTCCAGCATCCACAGTGTTTTGCTTTCATCCCCACTTTCATGTTGTTAGTAAATTTCTAACGTGTGCTTCCTGCACATAAATCAAACTCATCTTCAGATACATCCAGAACAAAAATAGACCAAACAATGCTACAGCACTTCTAACCCACCTCCACTCTGAGCAAGAACACCAACAACCCTAACCCCTTGTTTCTTGTTTGTCAACCAACTTTCTAACATTCCAACGTACTGCTACTTTTATTTCATATCACATGCCTGGAGTTTTGTAATTAACTTCCTGTGAAACATCTTCTGAAAATCTATGTATGCTACATCTACAGAATTCCCTTTATTTAATCAGTCACCTCTTCCAAACAAAACTATTACATTTGTGAAACTGGACGTTAACAGAGCCATACTGGCTGTGGTTAATAATCCTCCGCGTCTATAATTGCTGTCTACTTTGATCTCAAATTATAGATTCTAAGATTTTGCCCACAGCTGATTTTGGGGCAAACTGATCTGCAGTTAGTTGTTTATCTTCCTCCTCTTTCCTGAACAGAAGTATTGCATTGCCAACCCTCCAGTTATCTGCTGCGGTTTGTATTGTAGGCGGCTTAGAATTACACACCATAGTGTATACAATCGCATTCAGATGTATATCCTGCTGTGCAACTTCCTGGTATAACCATTTGGATCAATCTTTTTACCATGCCACGAAGCGACTCACTCCCCTGTATTTCTCCCCCTCCTGGGTTGCATAACATGCATTCTTCTGTCACTTTGATCTGTGATTTCACTCAGATCAAGGATATTCTGCTGTAGTCTGTGTCCTTTTCTGTGACTTTGCCAGCTGCTCTGGCAATTAGCCCAGGTCCACGTTCTAGCTTTCTAAAATCCAGGTATGCAAAAAGTCATACTCTTTGTTTATGACCCTAGACCTTCTTATTTCCCACAGCTCAACACCTTATTGCGCCATAATGAAAGGGGCCTGTTGCTAGGGAATGCTTAAGAAGGATTCAACTTGTGCATTTGCCCCCTGGACCTCGGTGATAGTACCTCTATTTTTGAGTGCTCTGGTATGGAGGTGTCCAGACCCTCAAACTAGCTCACCCCCCGTACTCCAAATGCTTCAAAGTTTTATCAAAGAACCGACAGGTTTTGTTGCCTTGCTGAAGGGTCGGGGGTATGAGGGACTTTCAAGTAACTGGCTAATGCATTCATGCACTGGTGCTAGCCACTGGAATTCATAGTACAGTGGGCACTCAATCTTGAACCTTTGAGTCAAATGGTCCCGTTGTCATTACATTCATTACTGCGAGAGCCCAGTGCAGGTCAAGACAAGATAATCAGCTTTTTAATCTCAAAAAATAAACATTTTTTTAAGAGGCCTGAACATTTCCTTTATATCCAAAAGAAATCAACCTGTGACCTGAAAGGGTCCTGATTTCAAGTTCTGGCCCATTATTTAGACATACAAATGTAAAAATTATTTATCTGATTGAAACACTAAGGCTATGGAGGTGACAATCTAAACAGGTTATCAATCTAAACAGATATGGAATGAAGATCTGTGAAGATAATAACTACAATAACTAATAATATCATTCTAGAGTGACCAGTATCCAATTGGCATTAGTTAATAGGTTGTAAAATTGCCCATTACTCCTTAGACCAGAAACCAAGGTTTATTGGGTGTTTTTATTGATTATAGTGGGCTTTGAAGACAAAAGGGAAATTGGTACGTGACCTACTATTTATAAATTTGACAGAAAAATCCAATATAGGATAATAACCAGTGTTATTTTGCTAACAATAGTGGTGGTGCTGCACTGTTGTTTATTTCAGGAATTCAATCTTGCTTGTTCTAAAATGTTAGTCATCATTTTTCAGGCTTTTAGCATAACACATTCATGTTATGTTCCCTAAAATAAATCAATAATAAATGCTGTGAGAAATACTAAAAGCAAAGCCAAAACAATGACACTGGTTTGAGTAAAGGAAAGTAGAAAAGGAGAGCAAAGGAATGATGTAGCTGATAGACAGCAACTGAGCAGAATGAGACAGAGTGAGATTGTTAGACAGTGACACTAAGGTTTGGAAGAATCACAATAACTATTAGGCAGTGAGGTAATTGGATTGTGATGCTACAGACGTATGCTTGCTATAGCTAATGAGATTGCTAGAAAGGGACACTACCTTTGGTCATAAGCTGGCTTAAAAGTGATATTCATCATGGCCTGAATTTCACGCTTGGTGTGTGCGCCAAGTCAGTGGAAGTGGGATTCCATTGCAAGTGCGATTTCACGCTGGATGGCCAGTTAAGAACCACCCAGCATGAAATGCATCCTTTCAATTGTCGGGAAGGGCCGGACAGGGGTGGGAGCCTGTCGTGTGCCGGGTCCGACAGCGACCCAGCTGTTGCTTTAAAACCCCAGAGGCAGCTCCCTGAAGGCTGCCAGAGGAGAATCTTTGGAGTCTGTCCAGAAGACCATTTCACTCAAACAACGTCCTCACCAGTGGCTGGAAATGTCAGGCGGGAGGGCAAGTCAGGTGGGCACTCGTGCCCATGTTTTTCAGACAAGTGGCTCGTGGTCTTTGTGGAGGAGGTCTGTGTCAGGCAGGACACTGTAGTACCCAGGGATGGGAGGAGGCCACCGTACCTGACCAAAAAAGCCTGGGAGGAGGTGGCAGCCAAGGTCAGCGGCCACGGCATTGTGTGGTGCACATGGGTGCAGTACCGCAATATATAACGATCTGCTGCACTCAGCAAGGGTGAGTATCGTGTTGGCATAGTTCAGCGTGGAGAAGTGTGAGGGCTGGCCATCCACCTGTGGAGCTCAGGGGCCTTAGAGTCACTGACACCAGAGTCGGCCAAGGGGGTGAGCCCTGGCTGCTTGGTCTGAGTGCCTTGCAGCTCGAGGGCCATGAATTGGATGTGCCCTGTAAGGTGTCCCAGAGGGGTTGTTTGCCAGGCTGCAATGTTGCTGCAGGTAGAGAGTAGACAAATCAATGCTCCCTTGTAATTTCAGGAAAGGAGAAACCATAACACCAGTGAAAGAACTAAGACAGACGGAGGCCCCCCCAAACCTCTTCATTTTGATAAAGTACAAGATTGATGCCTTGCGTTCACCTCGGTCAGTTGGTCGTGGACAAGCAGGGGTCTCTGACGAAGATAAGAATGCAATGCACAGAGGTGAGAGTGTTGGATTGTGCAAACATTCTTGTGTAGTCTCATCATTAGTGGGACCCATGAACCTGGAGTCCCCATTGATCATTCAAAGACAATGGCGTCATGATGCAGATCTCCATTGTCTCACCAGGTCATCTGGCATGCACAGTGACAGCGTGATGACTTAAACTATGTTCTCCTCTAGAATCGCCAACTTGCTCTCGAATGCTGGACCCCAAAGAGCCCCTCTTGATGCCAGAGGACCCCTGGGCTTTAGATGCACCTGCGTCACACCCCCACTGTGAACCAGGCACCAGCGCAGATACCAGCATCTCGGTGGGCATTAGATCATCAGCTAGAATGTCTTCTGCATAGCGATGAGGGCACTTCACACTCACTTGAGGAGCATGCGGAGGTAGAGAGTGCCCAGGGCACTGGCAGTCGAAGGACTGCTGGATAGCAGGGTGATGCTGAGTCGAGGGCAGATGATGCGCCTCTGGAGTCATGCATTAAGCAGCAGATGTTGCCCAGCGGGATGTGCGGGAGGATCTGGCACGGATCCATGAGGATATGCGTGCAATGGTCTCCGTTGTGGAGGAGCCCATGTGGAGCAAGGGCACTGCATTGACCCTTATGGCCGAGGGCTCTGCCTCTTCCATTGAGAGCATGGCAACTCTCATGGAGAGGCAGCTCCAGGGACAGAATCAGGGGTTACTGAGGTTACAGTCGGACCTGCAAGCCCTCACACAGGCAATGATCTTGGGTGGTCAGTGACTGTGTGGGAGATGGATGGGACATCCAGTATCCCAGCTAGGTGCCTGTCCATCAATGGCGAGCAGGGAGGTCCAGAGCAACCTCACATTGGCACATGAACTGCTTATCATCTCTGCAGTCTCCTCTCAGGACGCTGCAGCTCCTCTGCCTCTCTGCCAGTGACCATGGCGTCTGATGAGGCTGCGATGACTGGGGAGATGCCGTGACACTGGTCTCCCTCCCAGGCAGGGCCAGCACATGTTCCACTGGCCAGAGGACGTGCCAAGGTCATCAAGGCCAACAGGTCAGCACAGTCAGCAGGCTGCCTCCGATGCCGCTGCCAGCGAGGGTGGGAGGTGGGGGTCGGGGTGGGGGGGGGGGTGGCAACAAGACATAGCACTCGCAAACGTAACTTTAAGGCATGATGAGTACTAGAGGAACAGTTCACGGGTGATCTTCTGTTCTGCCATGTTTTGTTAATATGTTTACTGGTATGACCATTAACACCATATATTGTTATGTTCATTTGATGTGAGTGCTGACATAAATTTTGATTTTGTCTTAATGGCCTGTGTGTGCTTCACTTGTTTTGTAGGTGCAGGGTCTATCTCATGCTGGACGTGGATGGTCTGAAACTTTATTGCACAGGCACCGAGTGGACTTTGGGTTCAAAGGAAAGGGTCATTTCAAACATCTGGGATGGAGGTGGCAGCCCTGGCATGAGGTAGAAGCAGATCTTTGGCAGCCTAGCTGAAAGTGCGTTGGATCTAGCCACCCTTGGTGTCCTGCCTCCCTGAAGGATACAGAAGTCTGCTTCCACGTACACAACATCCTCCTCACTGGGCTCCTCTTCTGATTCACCACTGCATTCATCCTCTGTGGCCTGTGGAGCTGCCTCAAGATCCTCTTCCTCCAGAGCCAGATTATGGAGAGCGCAGCCTGCAACTACGATCAGTGACACCTGCTCTGGAGGGTATTGTACTGCTCCCTCTGAATGGTCCAGGCATCAGAATTGCATCTTCAGAAGACCTATGGTCCTCTCTATCACTGAGCTTGTGGAGGCATGACTCCTATTATAACGCTGCTCTGCCCCTGTTCTTGGGTGGCGGAGAGGCGTCATAAGCCACCTTTTCAATGGATAGCTCTTGTCACGCAGCAGCCATCCATCCAGTCAAGCTGGAGCACTGAAGAGCCTTGGCACCTGTGAGTGTCTGAGGAAGTAAGCGTCATGGAAGCTGCCAGGGTACCTTGCACAGACTTTTTGAATCTGCATCCTGCAGTTGCAAATTATCTGGACATCCATTGAGTGGAATCTTTTCCTGCTGATGAAGGCACCCTGCTGACCCATTGGTGCCTTGATGACCACGTGTGTTCAGTCGATGGCACCCTAGATGCGGGGGAACCCAATAATTGCTGAAAACTCTCTGGCTCGCTCAGCCTGGCTGGCCCCGTCCGTACAGAAATGAATAAATGTCATTACCTGCCTGAACAGAGTTTCTGTCACCAGCTTGATGCAACTGTGGACAGCTGATTGGGACACTCCACACAGATCCCCCACTGAGCCCTGGAAAGAGCCGGAGGCATAGAAGTTGAGGGCAATGGTGACCTTCAGAGTCACTGGCATGGGGTGTCCACCCACACAGTCAGAGCTGTTCTCAGGCCCAATCATCTGACAAATGGAGGGCACAGTCTCCTTGGAGAGGTGGAGCCTCCTTCGGCATTGCTCGGACATGTTGGGGTAGCTGCATCACTGCCTGTAAAACCTGGCAGCTGGATAGTGGAGTCTTCTGCCTTGGACTTCCTGCTGGCCCTGAACCCTCTGTGCCTGTGCCTTTCCTCCCACAGGTTGCTGCACTGGAAGCTGCACTGGGATACCTGGCCTCCTCTCCCTTCTGCCCCTCTCTTCTTCCTCAGAGGAGGTGCCACCAGCGGAGACCTAATCTCCATTACCAGGGTAATAGAAGGCTATCTGGTGTCTGGAGGGTTCCACACGGTCAAAATCCTCTGGGAGTCTTGGAGACACCAATGAGTCTTGAAATGAAGCCTAGAAATGCTAAGAATAAAATTCAGAACAGAGATGAAGCTGTCAGGTTCAAATATGAAACCAACAGCAAACTATCTCCTAAACTCCTCACTACTCACACTGGCAATGCTGCTGACCCTTTTTATCCTGCCCTTGGATGAGGTTTCATTAAAGGTGGGCTGCCAGCCTGTCCGTTTTGTCCATGCAACGAGTGCAAAATCACACAGGCAATGTAAAATCACGAACAATTGCCTTTTTAATGGCCTTAAGTGGCCTTTTAATTGTTGGCGGGCGCAGCTCTGACACATGCACCTGCCGACCTGAAGATTGCTCACATGCGGGATGACGTCAGGACACCTCCAGCTATTTCATATCAGTTCGGATCAGCCGAGCGCCCACCTGCAAGACGTAAAATTCTGACCCATGTTTAAAATGTTCATATAAAGAACAGTTATGATTCAGATTTCTTTGTTTATATTGCACAACGGGTGAATACCCTACCTTGACAAGAATGAAGCTTATCTAAATGTTAGGAAACCTAACAGATTCCAGGAGATAACATTGGCATTTATTTTCTTCCTTCTTAGATCTTCTGCTCACCCACTATTTTGTGCATCATTCTAGGTGAACAGGCAACCTTTTTCCCATCCTTCTATCAAAGACACACCAGTCACTAACAAAAGCCCAGCGTTATTCACATGTGGCCCTCACTTTCTCCTCTATCTCATCTACATGCTTCCCCTTAATGACATCATCCAAAAATACATCAGTTTCATATGTACACTGATGACATCCAGTTCTACCTTACCAACACCTCTCTTGGTCCCTCCACTGTCTCTAAATTGAGTATTGCTGAAAAAGGAGATATGTCTAATCTTTTGGTCTTGCACTCATCAGGACACTTTGCAAGAATACCAATATAAAGGGAAAACAACAATTTATACTGTATGTGAAGAGAGTGCTGACTGGTTGGCAAGTGGTGTTGCCATGGAGATTGCACCAGTGATGATGGCTGACAGTTTACTGCCAAGCATTGTTTGAAATTTAAGGCAGGCCACTTTATTCTGATTGGTCAAGGCATTGCCCTGAGGAATGAGTCAGCAAATGGCTGTCACTTATTTTGTTTAGCTGAAACAGCCACAATGTGTGTACATATACATTCTATCTGCAAAGAACAGGGCCCTGTGTATTAATATACATAGCTTCCAGTACACGCAAATGCTCCACACTGCAAGCCTGACTGACAATTTTAAATTGGTTGACAGCATAATTTTTAGCACACTGAGGATTATGTATCAAATGTTGTCCAATCGCAGAATGGTAACCAATTGCCAATCAATCAGCATTCTCTTCACATACTGTGTAAATTGTTGTTTTCCTTTATATTGGTATTCTTGCAAAGTGTCCTGATGAGTGCAAGACGAAAAGCTTCAACATTTCTCTTTTTTCAGCAATACTCAAATTCTGTACTACTAAACGACTATTTGTCTCTAAATTGTCAGACTGCTTATCTGACATCCAGTACTGGATGAGCAGAAATTTTATCATCTGAAATATTCATAAAATTGAAGCTATTGTCTTTGGCCCTGGCACAAACTCAGTTCCTTAGCCACTGACTCCATTCCTCTCCCTGGTAATTGTCTGATGCTGAATCAGACTGTTTGTAACCTTGGTGTTGTATTTTACCTTGAGATGAGTTCCATCACCAAGATTGTTTACTGCAACTACGGTAACATTGCCTGATTCTGCCTCACCTCAGCTTATTGGTTACTGTAACCCTCATCTATGTCTTTGTTACCTCCAGACTTGACTATTCCAATGCTCTCCTGGTTGGTCTCCCATTTTCCATCCTCCATAGACTTCAGCTATCCAAAATTCTATTGCCTCTACCCTAACTCACACCAAATCCCAATTATCCATCATCCCTGCCCTCGCTAATCTACATTGGATCCCAATCTGGCAATGTGTCAGTTTTAAAATTCTCATCCTTGTTTCCATGGCCTCACCCTTCCTGGTCTCTGCAACCTCCTCCAGTTTATAACATCCCGTGAACTCTGTGTGCCTCCAGTTCTGGCCTTTGAGCATTCTTGATTTTAATAGTTCCATCATTGCTTGATGTGCTTACAGCTAATCTCTGGAATTCCATTGTTAAATCTCTCCGCCTCTCTGTCTCTCTCTTCCTTTAAGATGCTCCTTGAAATCTACCACTTTGCCCAAGTTTTGGTCATCTGCCCTAATATCTCTTTATGTGGTTTGATGTCAAATAGATGTTTTACTACATTAAAGGCAGTATATAAATGCAATTTCTTGTTGGAAGTACCTAGTCTCTGGGGCTTTTCCTTGTGGCTTTGGGGATAATGGGAATTCAGAATGTGGAAAATCATAAATATGAACCTGCAAATTTTCTTGTGAGTATAAATACTTGGGACCTTTTGGTGCTGATAATTTTTTTTATCCAGGTGTAGTCTGAGAAGTCGGTTTAGTTGTTTTTGCTAGATGGATGTGATAAGATTTAAAGAACTTGCAAGGTGCTGGCTTGAAAGTGCACACTTACATTCCTGGAACGTAAAATTGTAAAAAATAAGAAAATTAGTTAGGTTTGATTCAGGAGAAACCTATTGTATATGTATAAATCTGAATCAATAAAGTCTAACCAATGAAAATATTTACTTGGGTCTAGAACCACAATCTAGCAGTAACATTCATGGTGAATGGAGGCATTTGCTCTATTATGTTGAGGACTTGCGCTGTTGTTGCTAATCTGACAGTTGCGTCTTGCATGGCACAACAATACCAAAGTAAAATTGCTGGATTTGCTGAGGTCGTTTGCCAAAAAGACCCAGGAAAAGAACCTGCTGTCAGCAATCAATAGCACTAGCATGGGGCCAGTCCAATATAAAAGCCATTATATATTGCTCCTTTTCCGGATGTGACCAAGGAGCTAGGCAAACTAATGTCCATATCCTTTCTGGATATATCTGTGGATAAGTTAGCTTTACTAACCCATATCATCGAGTACAATCTGGTACAGCATTGGAAACTCTGCATTTAACCTAACCCACCTGATGTGGTCTAGTGCCCATTTTACAGCCTATTCTGAAAGTGGCTGGTTGTGTAAAGCGAGGGGCAAACCTGAAGATGCACCATTCCTATTGGGTGGTTTAGATAAAAATCGGGAATACAGAATTGGTGTTGACTATACACAAGCGGCTTTAAAAATACTAGGGCTGCATTTCCTCGGGGGTTCCCCAATCTAACCTCAGATGAAGAAAATCATGTTTTATATTTTGAAAATAATCTCAAATTTTAATAGTTAAACATTTAACAATATGAGAAATAGAATAAATATCCCTGGTAGAGTTTAACATAAGTGTTCCCTGCATGGCTGGGTGGGTAAGACCTTGATTTTTGTGTGTTACTGATCCAGATAAAGATGCAACATCTAAGTTTCAATCCCAATGAGTCTACAATTGATTTTCAGCCAAGAAAGGCAATTGAGGTTACAGAACTGCTAATAGCATAGTTTTAGGGTGGGGAAGAAATGAACTGAGTGGAAGATCAACAGATGGAGAGGGATATAATGATAGAATAATCTATATGGACACTGACTGAGCAGATTTGATGGGCTGAAAGGCCTGTTCTTATTCTGGATATTATTTTATTTGCAGTATCGGAATTAGAGTTGGCTATTAATTGTCTCAAGTTGCACTTGTTATCATTGATGGTGAGACTGGTGTAGGAATCAAAATAATTGCCTACAGTCGGTGGAGAGGGAAACATTTGCCTTGGAGTGTAGAAGTGGATTTTCCAATGCATTGACAGCAAAATTCCACAACCAAGGAAACTTACTGGGTAAAATTTTTAGCTCAATCGGCGGGGGCGGGGGCGTGCCCGACCTGACTGAGCGTAAAATGACGAGCGATGACATCAGGCATGTGTCCTGATCTCATCGCGCACTCCCGTGATGTTTTGGTCGGTGGGCGCACACCGGAGTCGGCAGCATACCCGCTGACAATTAAAAGGCCTATTAAGGCCCCTAAAAAGTTCATCAAAAGAAATTTTTCACTGCCCATCCAACCTTATGGTTGGCGGGCAGGCGAAAAGGCCAAGCGGCTTTTGTACCTTTTAGGAACCTCATCCACGGCAGCTCTGTGCCTCAGGGAGATTAAGTAGTGCACACTTGCGTGCTCGGCCCACTCGCACTGCCCCCCCCCCCCCCACCGCCCCGTCTGCACAGGCAGCACTCAGTGCTGCCACTCACGTTTCACACTGGGTGGGCCTTAAGTGGCCCACCAGCATGAAATTGCCTTCTGGGCCCGATCGTGGTTGGCTTCCCGACCACCCCCGCCCATCCACACCGACCCCGCAGTCAAGGGCAAAATTCTGCCCATTAATTTCTTTTTAGACTACTAGTAATTCTGAATCAATAAATAATTTCCAAAGCAATCTTTGAGGATATTTACACAACTACCATTGTATGCTATTTTCCAGCTGGCCTGGTAGTAAATATGTGATGTTGTTGAATCGGGTGAATAGGGTGATGTGACGAGTGGAGTACTGAAGGGAGCAGTGCTGGGGCCTCAACTATTTACAATCTATATGAATGACTTGGATGAAGGGATTGAATGTCTGGTTGCTAAATTTACTGATGACACAAAGATAGGTAGGAGAATAAGTTGTGAAGAAGACATAAGGAGTCTGCAAAGGAATATATATACTGAAGATTAAGTACGTAAGAAGTATGTAAGAAGAAAAAGATTGGTGAAAACAAATGTAACAGTCTGAAATAGGAGATTTATAATAGAGAACAAGGAAATGGCAGAGCAAGTAAACAACTACTTTAGTTCTGTTCACAGAGGAAGGCACAAATAACTTCCCAGAAATGCTAGGGAACAAAGGGTCTAGTGAGAAAGAGGAGTTGAAGGAAATTAGTATTACTGAAAAAACAGTGCTGGAGAAATTAATGGGACTGAAAGCTGATAAATCCCCAGGGCCTGATAATCTACATCCCACGGTGGCCATGGAAATAGTGGATGCATTGGTTGCCATCTTCCAAAATTCTGTAGATTCTGGAACAGTCCCAGCAGATTGGAGGATATCAAATATAACCCCACTATCTTCACTCAGAGGGTGGTGAACCTGTGGAATCCTCTACCACAGAAGGCTGTGGAGACCAAGGCACTGAGTATATTTAAGAAGGAAATAGATAGATTTCTAGACTTTAAAGGCATCAAAGGATATGAGGAGAGAGTGGGAGTATGGTGTTGAGATAGAGGATCAACCATGATCATATGGCATGGCATAGCAGGCTTGAAGGGCCGAATGACCTACTGCTGCTTCTATTTTCTATGTTTCTATGTTAAGTGAGTGGGCAAAAATTTGGCAGATCGAGTATAATATGGGAAAATGTGAATTTGTCCACTTTAGCAGGAAGAATAGCAAAACAGAATATTATTTAAATAAAGGGAGATTGCAGAGCCCTGAGTACAAAAGGGATCTGGGTGTCCTGGTACATGCATCACAACAAGTTAGTATGCAGGTATAATAAGCGATTCAGAAGGTAAATGAAATGTTGTTGTTATTACAGAGAGAAGGAATATAAAAGTAGGAAAATTTTGCTACAATTGTACAGGGTTTTGGTGACACCACATCTGGAGTAATGTGTACAGTTTTGGTCTCCTTAAGAAAGGATATAATTGCATTGGAAGCAGTGAAGGTTCACTAGGCTGATTCCTGGGATGAAGAGGTTATCTTATGAGTAAATGTTGATTAGGATGGGTCTGTTTAGAAGTTCAGAAGGAGTTTAGAGGAATGAGAGGTGATCTTATTGAAACAGATAAGATCCTAAGGGGACTTGACAGGGTTGATGTTGAGAGGATGTTTCCCCTCATGGGAGAGACTAGAACTCGGGGACACAGCTTAAAAATAAGGGGCCTCCCATTTAAGATGGAGATGAGAAGAACATTTTTTCTCTCAGAGGGTCGTTAGTCTGTGGAACTCACTTTCCGAAAGATCAGTGGAGCTGGATCATTGAATATTTTTAAAGCTGAGTTAGATAGATTCTTGATTGACAAGGGAGTCAAAGGGAATGGAGAGGAAAGTAGAGGTCACAATCAGATCAGCCCATGATCTTATCAAATGGTGGAACAATCTCAAGGGGCAGAATAGTCTAGTTCAGATCTAAATCTGTTTGTTCATATGTAACACATGCCATACAATATGCTATGAAGAACAGGACTGTAGCAAGTGAAGGCATTAGCTGCCCGTTGAGGATAAATCTAGAACATAATTGATTTTGTTCCTTTCAACAATAATGCCATACCTGTCTCTCTTCCATGCCTTGCACCAGTGTACTCACTTCCCCAATGCCTACTGGAAGCTCCCTATTGTTATATCTGAACAATCACTCAAAACAGTGGGGTAATAGCTAGTGCTTTCATTTCCCAGACCTTCTTGAACACTCTGGTCAAATTTATACAAGTGATACCTCGGACTGCAATTACCACAATGAGATTACTCCCATCTGGGAACCATCTAGTGTTCATTCAACAATGTATAAATAGAATGTAGAATTAGGCTTGGCCTAAATAGCCAAATGGTTATGGTACTGGGTTTGTAACCCCAAGATGAAGAGTTCAAATCTCACAATGGCAAACTATGAAACAATGTAACTTCATCTGAAACAGATGGAAACATGTTTGTACTCGAAAGAGTTACTCCTTTGATGTGGGAGGCCCTCTACGGAGGTGTCCTCCCCCTTTCTATCGGAGACCTGGGTTGGAGGGTGTTGCATGCAGCAGTCCCTTATAATAAGAGGATGCATTGGTTCGCGGACTCTCAGGACACGTGCCCTTAAAGCTTGGCCTAAATAGCCAAGTGGTTATGGTACTGGGTTTGTAACCCCAAGATCAAGAGTTCAAATCTCACAATGGCAAACTATGTAACTTCATCTGAAACAGATGGAAACGGGTTTGTACTCGAAAGAGTTACAATAAGCTTGGCCTGAATAGCCAAGTGGTTATGGTACTGGGTTTGTAACCCCAAGATCAAGAGTTCAAATCTCCCAATGGCAAACTATGAAACAATGTAACTTCATCTGAAACAGATGGAAACAGGTTTACTCAAAAGAGTATCAAGAGTTCAAATCTCACAATGGCAAACTATGAAACAATGTAACTTCATCTGAAACAGATGGAAACAGGTTTACTCAAAAGAGTATCAAGAGTTCAAATCTCACAATGGCAAACTATGAAACAATGTAACTTCATCTGAAACAGATGGAAACAGGTTTACTCAAAAGAGTATCAAGAGTTCAAATCTCACAATGGCAAACTATGAAACAATGTAACTTCATCTGAATAGGAACAGAAGGAAATGTGTTTGTACTCAGAAGAGTTACAATATAGAATTAGCAGTAGAACAAAGAGGCCATTCAGCCCACTGTGCCTTTGCTGTCCCTATGTAAGCATTGTCCAACTGCCCTGCTCTTTCCCTATAGCCCTGCAAATTTTTCCTCTCCAAATATATATCCAAATTCCTTTGAAAGTTACTATTAAATCTGCTTCCGTCACCTTTTCAAGCAGTGAATTCCAGAGGACACCAATTTGCTCTGTAAATCCCTTCTAGATTTAGTGTCCTCTGGTTACCAACCCTCCTGCCAGTGGAAACAGATTCTCCCCATCTACTCTATCAAAACACTGCAGAAGTTTCAATACCTCTATTAAATCTCCCCTTAACCTTCTCTGCCCTAAGGAGAACAATGTCAGTTTTTTTTAGTCTGTACATATATCTGAAGTCCCTTATTCCTGGAACCATTTTGGTAAATCTCTCGAGCACGCTTTCCAAAGCCTTGATATCTATCCTTCCTGAAGTATGGTGCCCAGAATTTAATACAATACTATAGCGATGCCTAACCAGTGATTTATAAAGGTTTTGTATAACTGCCTTGCAACTGTACTCCATGCCTATATCTGTTTATGAATACTGCAGGATCCCCCAAGTCTCTCTGTTCCTGAACATCTTTTGAATTTGTAGCATTTAATTTATCTTGCATTTCTTCATTTTTCCTTCCAAAATGTAATACTTTATTTTACTCTGTCATAAGCCATTTCACCAATGTGCCTATGTCCTCCTGAAGTCTGCAACTTTCTCCTCACTAATGCATTTCCAAGCTTTGTGTCATCTGTAAATAGCCGAATGTTCAAACTCAAGAGAGCAAGATTGGAAGCTTGAAAATTATGGGTAAACAACCTTGACATTTACATTAATATCAAGACATGTCAATTTAAGCAACTCGACTAATAATGCAGATTGTTGTTTGTGGCTTTTGTCTGCCTTCATTAGTTTTAACTGCAGAGCAGCTTCAGTAATGTAGGAAATATAAGAATATGGGTCAAATAGAGCTTTGCGATTATTCACCATGGCAACACCTGCCTAGCACGGTTGATCAAACATCAGGTGGAACAGTTTCTAACAGGCTTCATTCTGTGATTACAATCGTAACTAAACTATTTGTCTAGTGGAAATTTACAAAGCCCCTCAGGGTCACAGTTTAAAGCGTGTGTACATACTTTATGCACCCAGTCTCATGTCCTGGTTCCTGCACAAGGACATGAAATCCTCATACCTGATGTGCCAGCATTCACTTGTTTTGAGGGAGAGTTGCTCACCCAGTATAAGACCAGAGCTTTCGTGAGCACCACATCTTCCTGCAGGTAGCCCAGTATGAGAAAATAAACCAAGAAAATTCTAAAACTGAATTTTTGTCAGGAAACACAATTAACACAGGAGCAGAAATGCTCAGTACCATGGGATGGGAAGATCAATATCCTCTTGAAACAGTTCCAGATCTGAGATGTGTTGGAAGGAACATTGGGAACAGGTGTAGACCATTGAGCCCCTCGAGCCTGTTCCATCATTCTATTAGCTCATGGCTGATCTGCCCCTCAAATGCATTTACCCACCTTTGCTCCACATCCTTTGATATTCTTACCCAGCATACTCAGTTTTGAAAATTTCTATTGACCACCTTCCCCCCTCCACCCTCACAACATCCAAGTCTCTGACTTCTTCAAGAGAAAATCCATAACCATGACTGATAACATTCTAGGATTCCAGCTAAGCATTGCCATAAGTCATCATGGAGCCTGAGTTAGAACTTTGAAGACACTTCTCACTTTGCTTGGAAGAGAGCGGGGTAGTCAGCAATATAGCCCAGTCTCAAAGATCGCACTGTTGTGTTGCATATCCAACAACTTTACCTTACAGATAGTCCTCATTATGAGCAGCAGGGGGAGCAACCAGAGGAGCATCAGTATCCCAAAGAGGACTTGGAGGACCACCTGTTACTAGCTGCAAGACCCATCTGTGCCAATCCATTTTGCAAAACTTTCTCTTGATTATCACAGCTAGTAATGTAATGTGATTATATCATATTGTCCACATCTTCCCCTTTCCATCATAGATATGCACTTCAACTCATACACACAGCTCCCATTCATGCTACCTCATCAAAGCCACTTCCCCAATCTTGGGAAGAATGTTTGCCCATCCAACAACTTCAGTGTTAACATAATTTTAGGTGCAACTCATGTTGTATGAATGTACCTAGTGCTTTTTACCACTGTGCTTAGTCTTAGTGGCTTTAAGGATTACTGTATCCCTGCATTAAAATAGAATCAGGTTACTAAACTGCAAGAAAGCCAACCTAATGTTTCCAGCTAAATCAGTGTAGTCCTGTGAGACACTTCCCTCTGTCCCAGACCGGATCACTTAAAGGGCAGAAAGAGACAGTTTTCTCCAATTAATTGCCTGAAGTTTTATGGCAGTGTTCCCAAACTGCAGTTGTGACCCCCAGTGGGATCATGGGATGAGTATTTGGGTCTGCGAGTTCCAAGCAGAAATGGCAACTGTGGAGTGGAGACTGAGATTTAACAGTCCTGGGATTGACTGCGAGGGCCCTTTTTGTTGGTCGGCGTGGCCTAATGAAATGAGTTCTGAGACCCGATTGTTGACAGCAACAGAGCATGCAAAAATTTTTCTTTATTGCCTGTACCCCTGATGTTTGAAATGGTCCCCTCCACCCACCACACCGGTCAACTACCCTCTCACCCTCCCCCCACAACCCTGTCAAGAACTCTTCCTCATTCCATCCCCCACCCAGACAAGAACACTCTCTCCCCCCAACCCCCAGCTTCCTCATGGTCAAGAACTCTTTCCCTCCAAAACCCTCCCGACCCACCCCACCATAAACAACTCTATCTCTCCCAACAGCTAGATCAGCCATGATCTTATAGAATGGCGGAGCAGGCTCAAAGGGCTGAATAGCCCACTCCTGCTCCTAAGTCCTATGATCCCCCCAATTTTCACTGGGGTCACACTAAATTTTAGCGGCGTCACAGCAGAAAAAATTTTGGGAACATAGCTCTATGGCAACTGTATGAGCATCCATGGAGGAAGCAGTGACTGCCCATAAGATGCTGGGGCCACCATCTTAGAGCTAGACCATGCCCCAGAGTGAGAACCATCTGTCAGGGTAACATGGCTGCGGACACTGGGCTTTCCCAATTGACCTATAATTTTCTATAAGGTGTTAGAGACCTTTCTCAAAGCTTGCAAATGTATTTGATGCTCTACAAACACCCTTTTGTTAAATCAGGGCCCATGAGTTCTGGAGAACCCTAGAGTCTTCAGCAAAGTGTGGGGTCTCCTGAATGTACAGTAACAATAGTTACTTGCATTAATATAATGCCTTTAATGTCACATCACTTCTCAAGATGCTTCACAAGAGCCAATATCAAATAAAATTTGACACCAAGTCACATGAGGATATATCAAGGCAGGTGACCAAAAACTTGGTCGAAGTGATGGGTTTTGAGGAATGCCTTAAAGGTTGGAAGAGAGAAGTGGAGAGGTAGAGAGGTTTAGGGAAGGAATTCCAGAGCCTAGGGTCCTGGCAGCTGTCAGGAAGATATAATAATTGTCATAATATTATTGGAACTTATTGTAAAGTAGAGTAATAGTGGGGTCTGTGTCTATGGGTGTATGTGTGTGCGTTACTTAATTGAATTAAAGACAGCTGGTCTGAAGGCTTTGATGGAAGAAGAGAAGCTAGGTTTGAAATGCTAAATAGGTAAACATGGGTGAAGTTTTAGAATATGAGGTGTAAAGGGAACATTTGCATTTTAAAATAAACCAGAGTAGCTTGATTTCAAAAGATGGGGTGAAATGTTACACCTAACCAGAAGAAGTTAAGATTGGTAAAATTAGTACTATGATAGATTTTTATTATTGGAGAGGTAAAGTCCAAAGACATAAGGCAGAATTTTATGTATGACGTGCGGGTGGTGGACCCTGCATGTCAGTGCTTAAAATGTCGCATGCTGACGTCAAGCGAGTGTCCTGACGTCAGCGCGTGCCATCGCGATATTTTGCTGGGCGGGTGCACAATCGACGCCAATTTTGAGGCGCCTGTGCGATCTTCAGCTCAGCGCACGGGCACAACAGGCAGGTGGGTAAGTGACTTTTTAACATACCTCATCCACGGGCAGGATATGTGGGCTCAGTGGGTTTGTTAATGTTTTATGTGAAGCATTTATTGCAGAACGTGTTTGAAACTTGCCTGTGTGATTGTTAGCAGTTCAGATCGATTTCCAACAGCTTTCTCTGTACTTTGGAGCTTCAGCTCACCAGTCTGCAGACAGGAATCTTTATCGGGCCTGCAGCTTTCCGGAGGCTCCATTTAGCCCGGGAGTATGGGTTCTGACATCTCCTCTGGAGGCAGCTCCTCTGAGGAGGAAGGGAGGGATAGAATAAGGAGGAGGCCAGGAGTGGACAATCAGCCTTCAGGGGAGCCACCTTTGGGAGGCCAGGCGCAGGCACAAGGGGCGCAGGGCCAAGAGGTTGTCCAAGGTGGAAGGGGCGGCTGCTAGGGTATACAGGCGGCAAAGCACTAAACGCAAAACATAACTGAGGTGCCATGCCAAAGGAGGCTCCGACTATCAAGGGGGACAGTGAACTATATCTGTCAGATGATTGGCCAGAGATCTCCCCTAACTGTGTGGGTGGACACCCCATGCCAGCGGCTCTGAAGTTCGCAGTTGCCTTCCACTTTTATGCATCTGGCTCCTTCCAGGGCTCGGTGGGTAATCTTTGCGGTGTCTCCCAATCAGCTGTCCACACTTGTGTCAAGCAGGTTACAGATGCTCTGTTCAGATGTGCATTGACCTTCATCCACTTCCGCTGCGACCAGGCAAGTCAGGCAGAGCGAGCCAGAGACTTTGCAGCCATTGCTGGCTTCCCCGCATCCAGGGTGCTATAGACTGCACACATGTGGCCATCAAGGCGCCAGCAGGTGAGCCCAGTGCCTTTGTCAACAGGAAGGGCTTCCACTCCATGAACGTGCAGATAGTGTGTGATAACAGGATGCTGATTCTGCAAGTTTGTGCAAGGTACCCAGACAGCTCCCACGATGACAACATCCTCAGACACTCCCAGGTGCCGGGGCTCTTAGTGCTCCGGCTCGGCTGGATGGATGGCTGCTGGGTGACAAGGTCTATTCCCTCAGAAGGTAGCTCATGATGCCTCTCCGCCGTCCAAGAACAGAGCTGAGCAATGCTACAATAGGAGCCACAGCACCACAAGGGCTGTGGTGGAGAGAGCCATCAGTCTTCTCAAGATGCACTTCCGATGCCTGGACCGCTCAGGAGGCGCACTCCAGTACCCCCCAGATCGTGTCTCTCTGATAGGGGTAGTATGCTGCGCTCTGCACAACCTTGCGCTGGAAAGGGGGGATGCAGTTGACGAAGAAGACCTTGACGCAGTGGATGAGGCTGCACATGATGAATCCAGCAGTGGCTCAGAGGATGAGGAAGCACAGGGCGATGATGAGGGGCAGCACGCTGACCCGCTATTACACCAAGGAGGCAGGGACACCCGGGACATTTTAATCCAACGAACCTTCAGCTAGCTCCACACATATGGATCTGCAGGACCAGCATTGCCTGGCACTTCCGCTCGTGGCACTTAGGTGCTACATCTTCCACCACAGCTGCAACTAAGGGCTTCTAGTACAGAAACATCAATGTCCACTCAAACACTCATGATATGTATGTGAAACAGACAAATGCAGCACAAAGGAAACACCTTCAGCCATGGTCAGAAAAGTGGATTTTATTGTCACCAAAAAAATGAACAAACGTCGCTCTGAAGTTGAGAATCAAACATTCCCTAATCTAGGGCCAACACAAAGTCACCAGTGACATACCCATGGAGTGCCTAATGTGCCTTATGCTTACGTTTGTGGGTGCTACGTCTAGCTGCCGCCCCATCGCTTGAAGTGGCTTGTGAGACAGCCTGCTGACTCTGCTGTCCTGTTGGCCTCGATGACCTTGGAGGCCGTCCTCTGGCCCGTGGAGCCTGCGCTGGCCCCACCTGGGAGAGAGTGGCCAGTTCCAGAACTAGCACCTCCCCAGTTGTCGCAGCTTCAACTGATGCAATGGTCACTGGCAGAGGGGTGGAGGAGCTGCTGCCTCATCCGGACCTTCCTGCTCAACCCTGGATGGATGGGCACCAAGCTGGGACACTTGATGCCCAGAATATCTCCCACATTGCGAATGAACACCTGTGGCCATTAGCACTGTGAGGGCTTGCAGATCAGAGTGTAACTTAATCAGATGGTTATCAATCTGTTGGAAGCCCTTCTCCATGAGAGTCGCCAATCTCTCAATGGAGGAAGCCTGAAGCTCTGTCCTGAGGTTCATGCCATCATTAACACTCTACCTGGATTCCTCCACCTCAGAGACCAACTGAAGCACACCCTCATGCAACCCTGCCAGATGCTCCCATACACCCGGCTGCTTGTCCTGCAGCTGCTGCATGGCTGACATCTCCAGAGGCACATCATCACTGCTGGACACAGCATGTGCCTGGTCCCCTGCAGTCCTCCGGTTGCTGGCACCATTGGCACTCTTTGTCCATGCCATCTCCTCCAGCAATTGTGAAATGTCCTCTCCACTGTGCCCAGGACACTAGCCAATGTTATAATCCCGATGTGGTAGTCGCGGCTCTGGTGCCTGGCTCGCTGAAATTATATGATACAAATTGCAAGTCACGCCCCTCAGGTGTGATGGGGGGGCTCTGGACTTCGTGCTGGCAGCCATGCGGTGGTGATGCTGAAATTAACAACAAGGACAGTGTATCAGTTAGCGTTCAGTCAGTAGCACCTTTCATCCCTTTCCCCCCCAGCCTCAATGCGCTCAGCCTTCAAGAACCTAAGGAGACCAACACTGGTGGGATGGTAAATAGTCAAGAGGAGGCCCAAACATTACACGCACATACAGACAGGCTGGTCAGATGGCCTAAGGAATACCACATGGAATGTTATGTAGATAAATGTGCGGTTAAGCACTTGGGCAAGACAAGCAAGGTACGGGAATACACGAGAAATGGTAGCACCGTGGAAAATCAGGACGATTACAGGGGCCTTGCTGGGCAGACCCGTTAAGGTAGCAGAACAGGAAAATAAGGCGTTTAACAAGGTTGAAGCCAGACTTGCATTTATTAGCCGAGGAATAGAATGTAGGAAAAGGGAGGTCATGTTGCAAGTGCAGAAAACGCTGTCGAGGCCACAGCTACACGTCTGCGTTCAGTTGTGACCTGCACTTTATGGGAGGGATGGCATTGGAGTGGGGAGAGTGCAGAGATTCCTGACCTGGATGCATGCTGGCCTGGAGAGTTGGGGTGTTGAGGAAACATTGCACACACTTGCAACATTTGGCGTGGCGCACAGGAGATTGACAGGCTACATTATTGATCTTCATACAGTTATGAGGGGCATAGAACGGGTGGGCAGAAGGCAACGTTTCCCCTTGGCGCAGGGATGACTAACGTGGTGGCATTTATTTAAATTGAGTGCCATGAGGTTGACAGGTGAGGTGCTGAGGACCTTTTGGACAGAGTAATGTGGGACACACTGGCTGAAAGGGTGGTGGAGGTGCAAACCCTCCTAAGATGTAATAAGTCTTTGGATGTGCAGCAGCGATGCCATGGCATGTTAGGCCATAGGGATAGTGGTCACAAATGGGATAAGGCGACATTGGAAGGTGGTGGAGCCACACATCCTCAAGGGGACGAGGGTCCTTTGTGTTTGACCCACACGTCTGACTGTATCAGTCTGTGAATGAGCAGTGTTGCTGCATTAACGATTGCAGCAACCATCAGTGCTTTGGATGGCCGATGGGACTGTGGGCCTCAAATACCTGGCTGCTGCACCCCAGCCTCACCGACACCTGCCGACCTGGCCGCCTGCCTCCTCCACAGCTCCATGGCCTGCTCCTCAAAGTTGGTGACACGCTGCAGCATGGTGAGCCCACCACCAGTCCGCAAAAGCTCCTGACTGTTGTGTTCTGTTTTTGCCTGCAGAACAGAGAAGAGGATTTATTGGGGCTGATCGCTCATGTACTCGGCACACGCATGCTGCACCCCAACCACAAGGGCCCATCTGAGGCCTCCAGAGGCTCCTGTCAACACTACTGGTGATCAGTCACCAGAAGATAGTATGGCTGCTCCCAACCCTCTCCCCCAGTGGCTACCTTGGACACATTCGGTGTCCATCACTATGAATAACACACAGGTCTGAGCTCCCATGGCAAGGAGGTGCAACTAGGTGCGGTGCCGAGGCCAGCAGATGGCTCATGGCCACGACACCTTGAGGGTCCCCTTCCACCATCTCATCACCATCAATAAGACATGTATTGCAGTTCTGAGTATGTGTTTAGCTGCATCCCCTGCAGGTTGCCCCCAGACTACTCAAATGCGTCAAACACCAACATATGCTGCGGGGAGAACCCATCTTCTCCTCAACCACTAAGGCTCAATTGGCCATTGACAGGTCGGCAGGTGCACAGCTGATGTTGCTGATCCCCCACCCACCTGAAAATTTAAATGGGGCGTGGTGACATCGGGAGTTCCATGCGTCATTTTACATGTCGATGAGTGGGCCCCGCCCCCCACTCGCCGACTGGAAAATCCTGGGCCTTAAAATAAATACAAATTGTACAATAGTTGTGGCAGTTGTTTCAAGTTTCCCCCTGGGATTTGAGCAACTCAGAATTTACCATCCATTGTGCCATAACAAGATTGGGGGCTCTTTGCAGGATATATTTGAAATTCCTGGGTTGGTTTGGAGTTGATGAATCTTAAGGTTACGAGTACGAGAATCACTTTGAGTTCAGGAGTTGGTGTCAGGTTTTCTTTGGGGCGAGACTGCAATGTGGCTTTGGCAGTTGCTAAGACTTGTCTGGGAGTTGAAGTTATAATTTTGGTTTATTTACAAAAGGTAAATAAAGTTAAGTTAATGGAATTGGCAGATAAGTTACAATTAGGATTACCTGCAGGGGTGAGAAAATCATACATAGTTGAAGGTTTAGCACAGCAGTTGAAATTAGAAGGAATACCCAAGTGACTGAGTTCTCCAAGGGGTGGGTTGTTGGACTGGGCTCAAATTTGGTTGCAAATGAAAAAAATTGGAACTAGAAGCAGCAGAAAAAGAAAGGGCAGAGAAAGAAAAAGAAAAAGAATGAGGAAGGGAATTCCATAGGGAACAGGTAGAAAGGCAAGAGAGAGAAAGAAAACAGGAAGGGGAATTAGAAATGGTGCAGGTAGAAAAGGAGGAGAAGGAAAAAGAGAGAGAGAGAATTCCAGCTTAAGTGGCTGGCAGTTAAAAAAGAGACATCAGAAGGGGCGGAAGGACTTATTTCCAGATCAGTGGGGAGATGATTAAATTTGTACAAGCTCTTCAAAACTTTGAGGAAAGAGACATGGAAGCATTCTTTATTTCATTTGAGTAGATAGCTAAACAGATGAAATGGCCATAGCAAAACTGGACGTTGTTGTTACAATCCAGGTTGGTGGATACAGCACATGAGGTTTCTGCTTCATTGTCAGAAGAACTGTCGGTGAATTATGATGTGGTAAAAAAGGCTATTTTGGGTGCATTTGAGTTGGTTCCTGAGGCATACAGACAGAAATTTAGGAATATGAGAAAACAGCCTGGGCAAACTTATATTGAGTTTGAAACAGTAAAACAAAATAATTTTGTCCGGTTGGTACAGGCATTAAAGATAGAGATGACAAGAGTAGGTGGAAACTCCCAGGAAATTTTTGTCTCAGAATAAAAAGGAAGGTGCTGAGGGTAGAAGCAATGTTCGAAAATTGAGGTGTCTTCATTGTAATAAAGTTGGACACACAAAGTCAGTGTGTTGGAAATTGCAAGGAATATCTGTTGGGATTATTGGGGTGCAGGAAAGCTCGGAAGTAAAAGTACTATGGGTTGTGAGGTTCAGGCACAGGACAAACCTGAGGTTTATGCAGGTAAAACAGGAAGAAGCAGTGATAGGTAAAGAGGTCGGAATGTGTTCACAATGTACCCAATGGAATTCTGAAGAATGGGTTGCACAAATGTTTAAATATTTTGTATGTGAGGGGAAAGTCTTTTCATATGTGCAGGGTGAAGTAGGTAAAGATGTTAAAATTTTAAGAGACACAGGGGCTAGTCAGTCCTTAATGTTGTGGGATAGTGACATTTGTTGTTCAGAGGGAGTATTGCAGGAACTAGTGATAATAAGCGGAGTTCATGGAGATGCTAAACCTATTCCATTGTGGAAGGTAAATTTAAAGAGTAAGTGGAAAACAGGTGAGGTGATTGTTGGAGCAGTGAAAAAAATGCCCACTGCAGGTAATGTATTCTGGGTAATGATATAGGCCCCAGATGTGGGTGATTCCTAAGATAGTTGAGCAACCTGTAGAAGTGTTTTCAACAGAAGTATTGCAGAGAAAGAGCATCCTGGATTGTTTCCAGATTGTTTGATAACATGATCATAGTTTGAAACAAGAACAGGAAGTTAAAATGCAGACAAAAGGTGTGGAAATCCAATTATCTGGCACTGTATTTGATAAGGTTTTTCAGGAAGGAATACTAGAAGACAATGCAGCTGAAGTGTTTAACTTAAGGCAGTTGGTAGAGTTACAGAAAAGGGATTTGCAAATAAGACCGTTATATCAGACAGCTTACTCACAAACAGAGACAAAGTGAATTCCAGAATGTTATTACCTTAAGTATAATGTTTTAATGAGAAAATTAAGGCCTTATCGTGTTTCGGCAAATGAAAGCTGGAGGGAAGTGCATCAGATTGTGATAGCATTTGGATATCGAAATGAGATTCTGAGGATAGCTCATGAAATTCCAATGGGGGGACATTTAGGAATTAGAAAGACACAGGCAAAAGTACAAAAACATTTTTATTAGCCTGGATGCATAGAGATGTAGTCAAATTCTGTAGCACATGTCACACATCTCAGGTGATAGGGAAACCACAAGCAGTGATTAAGCCAGCACCTTTAATTCCAATTACAGCATTTTAAGAACCTTTTACTAGGGTCAAGATTGATTGTGCAGGATCACTCCCTAAGACTGAAAGTGAAAATCAATACTTATTGACAATATTGGATGTGTCTACAAGGTTTCCTGAAGCAATACCTTTGAGAAATATTACAACAAAGAAAATTGTGGAGGAGTTGATTACAATTTTTACAAGATATGGTTTACCAAAAGAAATACAATTAGATCGGAGCTCAAATTTCATGTCACAGCTGTTTAAGGAAGTAATGATCAGTTTGGGGATAAAACAGTTTAAGTCAACAGCTTACCAGCTGGAGTCACAAGAGGCTTTGGAAAGATGGAATTAAACTTTAAAAACTATGATGCAGGTGTATACTCAGGATTATCCACAGGATTGGGGGAATTCCATTCTTGTTATTTGCTATTAGGGACACTCCTTATGCACCAACTGGTTTTACTCCTTTAGAACTAGTTTATGGTCATGAAGTAAGGGGACCACTGAAATTGAATCATGAGAAATTGGTGGGTCAAAATTCAGAAACTTCTCTCCTGGATTATGTATCAAACTTCAGAGAGAGATTGGATAGAGCATGTGAGTTGGCTAGGGAACATTTAAAGATATCACAGCAAGTGATGAAAGTGAAGGCAGATAGGAAAACTACAGCTTGTAGCTTTGTTGCTGGGGAAAAAGTGCTGGTTCTGTTACCAGTACTAAGTGACTCATTTAGTTTAGTGGGCCTTACAGGATTGAAAAGAAATTGAGTGAAGTAAATTATTTAATAAATACCCCAGATAGAAGAAAGAAGCAGAGGGTGTGTCATATAAATATGCTTAAAAGGTACTTTGACAGGGAAGAGGACCAAAAGGAGGTGTTGGTGGTGGTAGATAATGAGAAAGAGGTAGAAATGCAGGATTGTGAAATTGATTTTCCTCTAATCAAATTGGATAATGAGGTGGTAATTGAAAATTACATATAATATTGACTTATTTTCCAGACAAATATCAAAGTGCTTTGGGAAAGCTATTGCAGTCACACAAAGTTATTTGTGGGACTAAGCTGGGGAGGACAAACTTAGCTATACATGATATCTGTGTAGAAGTTTCATCTACAATAAGGCAACATCCTTGTAGATTAAATCTGACAAAGCCATCACAAGTACAGAAAGAAATCAAATTCATTTTTCAAAATGATATCATTGAGTCTAGTTGCAGTAACTGCTTTATGCTTGTTGTGATAGTACCGAAACCGGATGGAACACAAAGACTGTGTATGGACTAGTGAAAGGTGAATGCTGTGACAAAAGTGGATTCATATCCTATATCACAGTTGGAAGATTGCATTCAGAAAGTGGGACAATCAAAATTTATCACAAAGGTTGACTTGTTAAGAAGATATTGGCAAATACCCTTATTGGAGAGTGCCAAAGAGATTTTGATGCTAAATGGACTATATCAGTTTAAAGTCATGCCATTTGGTATGAAAAATGCACCTGCAACATCTCAAAGATTGACAAACAAAATAATTGCAGGTCTGAGCAATCGTGCTGTTTATATAGATGACTTGATAGTTTTCAGTCAAACATGGGAGGAACATTTACAGCATCTAGAAGAATTGTTTTGCTGATTACAAAAAGCTAATTTGGTGATGAACTTGGCTAAAAGTGAATTGGAAAAAGCTACGGATCTGGGCCATACCATTGGACATGGTAAGGTGGCTCCAAGAGATGTGAAAGCCAAGGCTATCTTGGATTTCCCCATGCCTACAACAAAAATGAGAGGTTTTGAGATTTCTGGGCATGAGTGGGTTTTACCGAAATTTGTACCAAATTTTAGCCCTGTGGTTGCTCCATTGGCTGAACTATTGAAAAAGTACAAGAAGTTTCAATGGACACAGGAGTATCAGAAGGCATTTGACAGCTTGAAGACTGTATTAACTATATCGCCAGTTTTGGCAGTACCCAATTAAGCCAAGCAATTTAAGTTGGCCATTGATGAAAGCGATATAAGCATTGCGGCCGTGCTGTTACAAGAAGATGGCAATGGAATTGAAAAACCGATAGAGTGCCTTTCACAAAAGTTGAATGAACAACAGAGAAGATATTCAATGATCGAAAAGTAAACTTTAGGTCTGGTGTTAGCATTGCAGAATTTTGAAATTTCGGTGACAAACAATTCATCAGAAACAATTGTTTATACAGATCACAATCATTTAAAGTTTATGAACAAATTTTGAGGTAAAAGTGTAAAGCTATTCAGATGGAGTCGATTACTGCAAACATTTAAGCTACAGATTATACATGTGGCTGTATGAGAAAATCTGATGCCAGATGCATTGTCAAGAATTTGAAGCTTAAAGGGAAAATTGGACATTTAAAACCTGGACACTGGACTGGAATGACTTCTGCTGATACCAAGGATTTGTAAATATATATTGTTAAGTTAATGCATACATCTGGTAATGTAATAGTGTAATGAATATAGGCGGTGATGTAAGATGGGTTCAGAAAATGAATTTATTTCCATTTTCATTCGTTGTTTTATCCAGAACTTTTAGCCTATTTTAAACTTTTTTCCTACCACCGCCCCCTCCCCCCACCCCACCCCCACTATGGCCATCTGTCACTTGCTTATTCTGCTTTCTACTCCTGATGTCACCATTAGCACCTCCTTTAGCCAGTACCGCCATTAACATCCCTTTGAACTTTTGTTTATAACATATTTCGCAATCTCTCCTTTGCCTCCACCTATTGCTGGCCTTCTATCCAGCTTCATCTGTTCCACCCCCTTTAAACAGTACATATTTCACAGTACATATTTCACCACATTTGTACTTCTCTTTAGCTCTGAAGAAGAATCATACAAACTCGAAGCATGAACTCTGTCTTTCTCTCCACAGATGCTGTCAGTCCTGCTGAGTTTTCCCAGCATTTTTTGTTTTTGTTTCAGATTTCCAGCATCTGCAGTATTTTGCTTATATCTTAATGTTTAATTCACTGCCGCTTCTCTTCCAGGAATGCTACCTTGAAGAAGTACTGCTCTTCTCTCAGATAGGATTTCTGCTTGTCTCTTTTGGCCTGTTCACCTTCATTGCTTTCCATTTCCCTCCTGGTGTTTGACAAGGTATTTACTAAAACTTGCTTTCACAGCCATATTTCCTTCCTCAGTGACTGTCTCCATCTTCGACTTACCCCACATAGATTCCAACTGAAGTTCCATTCCTCATGTTTCAAATCCACCCAGCATTACAGGTTTCTCTGGGACATACAACACTCCTCAGACTGCTGTTCTCACTGCATCCCGAGATCTATACTCGGTGCCATGCGCCATGATATGAACACACTCGACCGCTCCCTCCAGAAGCACTGATTCTGCCTATTTCAAAGCTGTCCTTGCCCCCAGTTTCATTTTATTCTTCGTCTCATCTGACACCTTAACAAGAAACTTTATCTCTTTCTTTCAGCTGCTAAGGAACGCAAGATCCAATAACTTATTAACACCAATGCCCATCCAGGACCCTCCACCCCTTCCCGTCCCATCTTCTAATCCCAGCCCTTGCCATGTATCCACCATACCCCTGACCTTCCTCTCTCTGATGTTGTTGGTCAGTACTCAGCAAAGGACTCAGCTTCATACCCTACACCCTCATCTCAATGAATTCCGGGCTCGGCACGATGCTGAACTCTTCTTCCGCTGCCTTTGTCTCCATGCTCACTTCTTTGGGCAGGAGTCCTCCCCCGTTCAATGGATCCTTTCTCCCTCCTCCAGTGTTCTCCCTTCACCTGGACCCCTCCCTCTGGCCTCTTACCTGCTCTTGATCTTTTCCTTGAGAACTGTCGGCATGACATCGGCCGCCTCAATTTCTCTGCTCCTCTCATCCACCCTAACCTGTCTCCTTCTGAACTTGCTGCACTCCATTCTCTCAGGTCCAACCTTGACATTGTTATCAAAACTGCCAACAAGCGTGGTGCTGTTGTTGTCTGGCGTACTGACCTCCACCTCGCAGAGGCTGAGTGCCAACTCTCAGACACTTCCTCCTACCTCTCCCTGGACCATGACCCCACCAGCAAACATCAAGCCATTGTTTTCAGGACTGTTACTCACCTTATCTCCTCTGGAGATCTTCCCTCCACAGCTTCCAACCTCAGAGTCTCCCAACCTCGGACAGCCCGCTTCTACCTCCTCCCCAAAATCCACAAACAGGACTGTTCCGGTAGACTGTAGACTGATCGTGTCAGCCTGTTACTTAAGAACATAAGAACATAAGAACTAGGAGCAGGAGTAGGCAATTCAGCCCTTCGAGCCTGCCCCACCATTCAATACGATCATGGCTGATCTCATTTCGGCCTCAACTCCAATTTCCTGCCCTCTCCCCATAACCTTTCAACCCATTACTAATTAAAAATCTCCTTAAATTTATTCAGCGTCCCGGCATCCACTGCACTCCAAGGTGAATTCCACAAATTCATGACACTTTGAAAAAAGTAATTCCTCCTCATCTCTGATTTAAATCTACCACCCCTTAGCCTAAAACTATGGCCTTTTGTTCTAGAATACCCCACAAGGAGAAACATCCACTCCACGTCTACATTGTCTATCCCCTTTAGCATCTTATATACCTCAATTAGATCTCCTCTCATCCTTCTAAACTCTAACGCGTACAGGCCTAAACTGCTCAATCTGTTCTCATAAGACAAGCCCCGCATCTCTGGAATCAATCTAGTGAACCTCCTCTGAACCGCCTCCAATGCAACTACATCCTTCCTCAAGTAAGGGGATCAAAACTGAGCACAGTACTCCAGGTATGGTCTCATCAATGTCTTGTACAGTTGCAACAATACTTCTCTATTTTTATACTCTGTTCCTTTAGCAATAAATGCCAAAATTCCATTTGCCTTCCTTATTACCTGCTATAGCTGCATACTAGTTTTCAGCGATTCATTCACGAGGACACCCAGATCCCTCTGCACTGAAGCATTCTGAAGTTTCTCTTCATTTAAATAATAAATCACCTTTTTATTCTTCCAACCAAAACGGATAACCTCACACTTATCCACGTTAAACTCCATCTGCCAAATTTTGGTCCATTCACCTAACCTGACCATATCCATTTGTAAATTTCCTATTTCTTCATTGCAACTTACTTTCCCATCTATTTTGGTGTCATCTGCAAATTTAGCTAAAGTACCTTCTATCCCTGAATCCAAGTCATTAATATAGATTGTAAATAGTTGGGGCCCAAGGACCGAAACCTGTGGCACCTGCTAGTTACAGCTTGCCATCCAGAAAAAGACCCATTTATCCCAACTCTCTGCTTTCTGTTGGTTAGCCAATCCTCTATCCAAGCTAATCTATTACCCTTAATTCCATGTGATCTTATCTTGTGTATTAATCATTTGTGTGGCACCTTATCAAAGGCCTTCTGGAAGTCCAGATGTACTACATCTACAGGATCCCCATTATCCACTTTGCTTGTCATGTCTTCAAAGAACTCTAGCAAATTAGTCAAACACGATTTACTCTTCATAAAACCATGCTGACTCTGATGGATTGCATTTTGACTTTCCAAATGCCCCATTACTACTTCCTTAATGATGGATTCCAACAATTTCCCAATGACAGATGTTAAACTAACTGGTCTATAGATTCCTACTTTCTGCCTCCCCCCACCTTTTTGAATAAGGGCGTTATATTAGCATTTTTCCAATCCACTGGAATCTTTCCAGCATCCAGGGAATTTTGGAATATTATAGTCAATGCATCCACTATCTCCGCTGTCACTTCCTTTAAGACCCTGGGATGTAGGCCATCAGGTCCTGGGGACTTGTCACCCTTTAATCCCAATAGTTGGCTCAGTACTTTTTCTCTAGAGATGGTGATCGTTCTAAGTTCCTCCTCTAAAGCCTCTGCACTACCTGTGCAGTTGGGTTGGTACTTGTGTCCTCCACTGTGAAAACTGAGGCTAAATATTGATTAAACTCTGCCATTTCTGCGTTCCCCACTATTAACTCCCCAGTCTCATCCTCCAAGGGACCAACATTCACTTTAGCTATTCTCTTTCCTTTTATTCACTTGTAGAAGCTTTTGCTATTAGTTTTTACATTTTATGCTAGTTTTCTTTCATAATTTACCTTTGCTCTTTTGTTTTTTTTAGTAACCCTTTGTGGATCTTTAAAAGTTTCCCAATCTTCCAGCCTGCCACTGACCTTTGCAATTTGGTATGCCTTAGTTTTTGCCTTTATGTTATCTTTAACTTCTTTCCTTAGCCATGGATGCTTTATCCCCCTCTTACCATCTTTCTTTCTCTTTGGAATATATTTTACTTGGGAGGAATTGAATATATCCTTAAATATCTGCCACTGTTCATCAAATGTCCTACTTTGTAGTCTTCCTGCCCAGTCCACTAGGGCCAAATCTGCCCTCATGCCTATGTAGTTACCTTTGTTTAACTCCAGAACACTCATGTGGAACTCAAGTTTCTCGCTCTCAAACTGAACTTGAAAATCTATGATCACGCTTCCCTAGAGGATCCTTTACTATAAGATCATTAATTAATCCCATTTCATTACACAAAACCAAATCCAGAATAGCCTGCTCCCTGGTTATTTCCACAACATTTTGCTCCAAGAAACAATCTCTAATACACTCTATGAACTCTCCCTCGAAGCTACCCTTGCCAATTTGATTAGTCCAGTCTATATGTATATTAAAATTACCCATGATTATTGCTGTGCCTTTCTTACATGCTGTCAGTATTTTCTGGCTTATACTGTGCCTTACAGCTGAACTACTGTTTGGGGACCTATAGATTACTTCCGAATGGACCCCTTTCCCTTGCTATTTCTTATTTCTACCCAGACTGACTCTCCGTCTTGCTCTCCAGTGCCTATATTATTCCTCACTGTAGCACTGATCTTTTCCTTTACTAACAAAGCTACACCACCTCCTTTTCCTTCCTCCCTATTCTTCTGAAACACTGTGTACCCTTGGATATTCAACTCCCAAACCTGTTCTCCCTGTAACCACGTCTCAGTAATTGCCACCAAATCATACCTATTTATCTCTATTTGCGCTGTTAGCTCATTAATTTTATTCTGAATGCTGCGGGCATTCAGATGCAAAGCCTTTAAGTTTGCCCTGTTGTCAATTTTCCCTGCCCTTATGGCCAAATTTTCTGTTTGGTGGGCGGGTGGAGCAGAAGTGGACACGGATGGGCGCGCACCTGATTGACGCCCATGATCAGGGTCGCGCTGCCATTTTACGCGGGCGGGCCATTTAAGGCCCGCCCAGCATACTTCCAACTGTCCTGAATCGCGGGAGTGTGCGGGCTGTGGCAGGTGTGCACAGACCGCTGGGTCCAATGGTGACCCGGCAGTCTGTTTAAAGGAAGGCCTGACAGCCTCCTGTAGGCTGCTCACAATAGCCACATCGAGATCCAACTGCAGGGGGTCTGCTCAGCAGGGCACTCTGAAGGGAAGGGCAGAGGAGCAGGGCAGGCTGCAGTGTAGGCCAGTGGGGGGCCAATGTCCCCCTCGTTTTTCTGATGATTGCCTTGCTGCCCTCCTGGAGGAGGTGGCAGCACAGTGGGAGGTGTTCATCCCCCAGAATGGGAGGAGGAGGCCCCCCACATGACCAAACGTGCCTGGGAGGAGGTGGTGGAGGTGGTGAGCTCCCACAACATGGTGCGGCACACCTGGATCCAGTGTCGCAAGTGCTTCAATGATTTGTTGTGCTCTGGAAAGGGAGTACCATGTTGGCACTGGGCATTTAACCAGCAGGTAGCCTTAGCCTTTGAGGGACCCTCCACCACCCCACCCCCCACCCCCACACACACACACACACACACACCCCTGCACCCCCCCCGCACCCCCCCCCCCCACCCACCCCCTCACCCACCCCCAAGTCTTACTGTCGTGACTGCATTGAATCATGTTGGGCATTTCTAGTATGCTGGGTGGGCAAGCAGAGAGTGCCCATGCTTAGATCAGCCTGAGTGGTTCATGAGACGATGGGTTCTCCCCCGCACCATGTGTTGCTCTTAGTCGCACATGACTAGTCTGGGGGGCAACCTGCAGGAGATGTAGCTAGGTGCATACTCAGAACTCCAAAACATGTCCTATTCACGGTGATGAGATGGTGGAAGGGGAGCTTCAAGGTCTCATGGCCAAGAACCATCTGCTGCCCTCGGCACCGCACCTAGTTGCGCCTCCTTGCCATGGGAGCAAAGACCATGTGTTTCCTAAAGTGATGGACGCAGAATGTGTCCAAGGTGGCCGTTGGAGGTGGGGGTTGAGAGCAGGCATGCTATCTTTGTGTGACTGATCAGCATTAGCGGGGAGAGGAGGCACTGGAGGCTTGAGATGGGCCACTGTGGTTGGGGTACGATGTGCGGCGTGCAGAGTCCATGTGCAATTAGCCGCAATTAATGGTCTTCTCTGTTTTTCAGGAGAAGAATGCTCACAATGTATGTTGAGTGTTTGCACACTGGAGGCAGCCAGGCCCAGCTGATGATTTTGAACCGATTCAAGCAGGAGGCCCTGCAGCTTGAGAGGCACCATGCGCCCAGGTCCACTGGTATCAGTGAGGCTGGGGTGAAATGGCCAGGTATTTGAGGTCCACAGTGACATCCGCTCTGTCTTCCCACCATCCATAGCACTGATGATTGATTTGTTTTTGTTGCAATATTGCTCATTCACAGACTGATAGAATCAGGAGTGTGGGTCGTAGACAAAAGTCCCTTGGCCCTTCGAAGATGCACATGTCAAGCATCTTCCAAAGTCGCCTTATCCCATTTCGGACCACTATCACCATGGCCTTATATACTGCAGAGTGCTGAGCTGAAGATTCAAAGTACACAGGAAGCTGCTGGAACTCATTCTGAGCTGCTACAGATCACACAAGCAAGGTTAAAAAAACTTTCTGCAATAAATACTCACAGATCAGATTGACAACCCCACTGAGCCCTCTTATCCCTCCCGTGGATAAGTTATATTAAAATGTCTCTTACCTGCCTGGCCGTTGCGCCCGTGCGCTGACCTAAAGATCGCATGGGTACCTGAAAATCGACATCGATTGCCGAGTTAAGGACCTTAACTAGCCCATTAATTAATGGCGGGCACGCGTCGAACTTTATCGCACACCCGCCCAGCGAAACATTGCAATGGTGTGCGGTGATGTCGGGACACTCACCCAACGTCACCATATTCATTTTACGCACTGACGAGCGGTGCCCACCCACCGCGCACCTCCCCACTCCCCCCGTCCCCCAACCCCCCGTCCCCCATCCCCCACATGTCAAGCAGAAAATTCTGCCCAATATGATTCTTTGGTACAATATGGCGTTCACACACTCTGTCCCCTCCTTTCACTTTTTGGTAACAATCAGCCTCATCACTAACCTGCACTCTTACCCTCTCCTTAAACTTTGATTTTTTATATTTCCATGTAACGGAACCCTCCCCCCAACTATTTAGTTTAAAGCCTTATCTACAACCCTAGTTCTATGATTCACCAGGACACTGTGTCCCAGCATGATTCAAGTGGAGCCCGTCCGAATGGAATAGCTCCCTCTTTCCCCAGTACTGGTGCCAATATCCCATGAACTCAAACCCATTTCTCCCACACCAATCTTTGAGCCACGTATTTACCTCTTTCATCTTTTTGACCCTGTGCTCGTGGCTCAGGTAGTAATCCAGAGATTATTACCTTTTTGGTTCTGCTTTTTAACTTAGCCCCTAGCTGTTCATATTCCCTTAGCAGAACCTCTTTCCTCGTTCTACCTATATCATTGGTACGTACGTGGACCACGACAACTGGATCTTTCCCCTCCCACTCCAAGTTCCTATGCAGCCCAGATGAGATATCCTTAACCCTGGCACCAGATAGGCAGCACAGCCTTCTGGACTCTCGATCCTGGCTACAGAGAACAGTATCTATTCCCCTCACTATACTATCTCCGATTATAACTACATTTCTCGTTTCTACCTCCTCTTGAATGGCTCCCTGTACCACGGTGCTATGGTCAGTTTGCTCATCCTCCCTACAGTCCCCGCTCTCGTCCACACACACAGCAAGAATCTCAATCCTGTTGGATAAGGGCAAGGGCTGAGGCTCCTGCACTGCTACTTCCTGGATCCCTCTACCTGCCTCACTCATAGTCACACCCTCCTGTCCCTGACCACTGGCCGAATTTAAGGTAGGTAATCTAAGGGGTGTGACTGTCTCCTGAACCACAGCGTCCAGGTAACTCTCCCCCACCCTGATGTATCGCAGTGTTCGAAGCTTAGACTCCAGCTCATCAACTCTGAACCGGAGTTCCTCGAGCAACCAACATATACTACAGATCTGGTCACTAGGACCCACAATGGGGTCCACCAGCTCCCACATCATGCAGCTACAACACATTGCCTGGCCCTGCATCTCTATTCTATTTAATTGGTTTTTCAATTTGTTTTTAAATTTCCTACTGGTCTTTAGTTTATCAATCTGTAAAACATTTCTTCTATTTACCTTTAATCTGAAAGCAAGTTAGAATAGAGATTCAAAATACTTTTTAAAATCAACTGGAACTCGCTCTCTCTCCTGAGTTGAAGCTGAAGTGTTAGGCCTCTGATCCTGGGCCCCAGTAGTCACCTTTAATCTGAAATCAACTTAGAAAAGGTAGTTCAAACAAGCAGTTACTTACCAACCAATGAGATTACGGTTTTCCTGTGATGTCACTCTGTTTTTTTTCACTTGGCAATAGTGACTGCAGAGGACACTCTTCCCAAACTGCTTCCCGGCGACAGTGACTGCAGAGGACACTCTTCCCAGACTGCTTCACGGTGACGGTGACTGCAGAGGACACTCTTCCTGGACTGTTTCCCGGCAACAGTGACGGCAGAGGACCCTCTTCCTGAACTGCTTCACGGTGACAGTGACTGCAGAGGACCCTCTTCCCAGACCGCTTCCCAGCGACAGTGACTGCAGAGGACACTTTTCCCAGACTGCTTCACAGCGACAGTGACTGCAGAGGACACTCTTCCCAGACTGCTTCATGGCGACGGTGAATGCAGAGGACACTCTTCCCACACTGTTCCTGCCCCACGGAACTCATTTCTTCCTATCTTGACTCCGTTCTCTCTTCCCTTGTCCAGTCTCTTCCCACCTACATCTGCGATTCCTCTGATGCTCTACATCATATCAACAATTTGCAGTTCCCCGGCCCCAACTGCCTCATCTTCCTTATGGACGTCCAATCCCTCTACGCCTCCATCGCCCACCAAGATGGTCTGAGGGCTCTCCACTTTTCCTTGAACAGAGGTCTGAACAATTTCTCCTTAAACATGTCTCAATTCCTCCAGATAAAACATTTGGCCATGGGTACCCACATGGGCCCCAGTTATGCCTGTCTCTTCATGGGGTATGTGGAACATTCCTTGTTCCAGTCCTACTCAGGCAGCCTCCCACAACTCTTTTTTGGTACATCAATGACTGTGCCACTTCATGCTCTCGTCTGGGCCTGGAAAAATTTATCAATTTTGCTTCCAATTTCCACCCCTCCATCACTTTCACATGGTCCATTTCTGACATTACCCTTCCCTTCCTTGACCTCTGTGTCTCAATTTCTGGTGATAGACTGTCCACCAATATTCATTACAAACCCAATGACTTCCACAGCTAACTTGACTACAGATCCTCACACCCTCCTTCCTGTAAGGACTCCATCCCATTCTCCCAGTTCCTTCACCTCCATCACATCTGTTCCGATGATGCCACTTTCCAAAACCGTTCTTCTGACATGTCTTCCTTCTTCCTTAACTGAGGTTTCCCACCCATGGTGGTTGACAGGGCCCTCAACCATGTCCGGCCCATCTCCCGCGCATCTGTCCTCACACATCCCTCTCCCTCCCAGAGCCATGAGAGAGTCCCTCTTGTCCTCACTTTTCACCCTACCAGCCTCCGCATTCAAATGATCATTCTCCACCATTTCTGCCTACTCCAGCATGATGCCACTGCCAAACACATCTTTCCTTCACCCCCCCCATCAGCATTCCGTAGGGATCATTCCATCCAGGACACCCTGGTCCACTCCTCCATCAGCCCCAATACCTCAACCCCTTCCCACAGCACCTTCCTATGCAATTGCAGAAGGTGCAACACCTGCCCCTTTTCCTCCCCCCTCCCCACCATCCAAGGGCCCAAACACTCCTATCAAGTGAAGAAGCACTTCACTTGCACTTCCCTCAGTTTAGTCTACTGCATTTGCTGCTCCCAATGCAGTCTCCTCTACATTGGAGAGACCAAAGGCAAACTGGGTGACCGCTTTGTGGAACACTTTTGGTCTGTCCACAAGAATGATCCAGACCTTCCTGTTGCTTGCCATTTCAACACACCATCTCTCATGCCCTCTCAACGCAATCTGGAGGAACAACACCTCACCTTCTGGGCTTAACATTGAGTTCAAGAACTTCAGACCATAAACTCTCTCCTCCATCCTCACACCTTTTTAATCCCCTTTTTTCAACATTGAATTTTCAATTTTTATTTATTTATTTATTTTCCCACTTATTTTCAAATAAAAAAATGCATTTCCATTCATCATTTTATCCCCACCTTTTAGCCTATTTTTGATCATTTTTCCTACCACCGTTCCCTCCTCCCACCCAACCCCCATGAGGGCCATCTGTGACTTGCTCATTCTGCTCTCTACTCTTAATGTCACCATTAGCACCTCCTTTAGCCAGTACCACCACCATTAAAATCCCTTTGACCTTTTGTTTATGACATCTTTCACAATCTCTCCTTTGCCTCCACCTGATCTTCTATCCAGCTTCATCTGTTCTACCCTCTTAAACAGTACATATTTCACCACATTTGTGCTTCTCTTTAACTCTGAAGAAGAGTCATATGGACTCGAAACGTTAACTCAGTCTTTTTCTCCACAGATGCTGTCAGACCTGCTGATCTTTTTCAGCATTTTTTGTTTTTGCTTCAGATTGCCAGCATCCACAGCATTTTGCTTTTATCAGAAAATGAAGCCATCTTTTTAAATTAATTACGGTTCATTTTTTAATAAGGAGAGGGATGTCAGGAAGATATAATAATTTTCATAATGTTATTGGAACTTATTGTAGAGTTATACTAAGGTCTGTGTCTATGGGTGTGTGTGTGGGACTTAATTGAATTAAAGACAGCTGGTCTGAAGCTTTGATGCAAGAAGAGAAGCTAGGTTTGATATGCTAAATAGGTAAACATGGGTGAAGTTTTAGAATGTGAACTGTAAAGGGAACATTTGCATTTTAAAATAAACCAGAGTAGCATGATTTCAAAAGAGGGGGTGAAATGTTACACCTAGGCAGAACAGGTTAAGAAACAGTGTGTTTATTTTTCCCAAAGATTACTGGTAACCTTAGTATTCTGATAGATTTTTATTATTAGAGACATAAAGTCCAAAGATGGAGAGAAACAATGGTAATTTGAATTCAAAGTGGAAAATATGTATAAAGGAGAGAGGGCTATGTGTAAAGGCAGGCATTTTGAAATCTAACACAAGTGTGAAAAGCCTCCAGCATCTAAGCTTCAAGCTGCTGTATACGAGGAACCGAAGCTGAACAAAACTCACTTTAAATTTGACTGTCTAGGGTGTGTCCTTTGCCTGGGTCTGTTTAAATCTATGTGTTTTACTGTTGCTTTAACAGAGGTATAACTGGAAGTTAGATCAACTAGGGGAGCTAGGAGTTATCATAGTAGTAATTTATAAAACTATGTATGTACTTAAAATCTTTTTTTTTAATTTAATAAAGGTCTAATTTAATTTTGTAAGAAACCTGTAAGACTCAGTGGCCTGATTACTACTGAATTCAAGATATGCATCTCAAAATAAATATAAATTGTAAAATAGTTGTGGCAGTTGTTTCAAGTTTCCCTCTAGGATTTGAGCAGCTCGGCATTTACCATCCGCCATAACAGCAGCTGAAGGCACAGCTGGCCATGTGTAGTATTGAAAATCCAAATATGCAAGATGTTAGGATTGGAGGTGTACAGAATCTCAGAGGTTTAAAGATGGAGGGGTTACAGAGGTAGGGAAGGGCAATGCTATGTAGGGATTTAAAAACAAGAATAAGAGTTTTAAAATAGAGGCTGGACCGACATCAAGGTCATCAAGGAGAAGGCTGATGGTAGAAGGGGATAGGATATGGGTAAAAGAGCTTTGCATGATCAAGTAATGTATTGATTAATCTGTCCTGTTTGCTGCTTTGCATTTCATCCTGCATCGCCCCACACTATCTCATTTTCTATATCGTTTCCCAGTGGATGTCTCTGGCCTTCTGCTGGTACAGATGGGAAATCTGAGTGGCATTGTGTGCTGGGAGGGCTGTGTGCAGATAACCCTGCTTCTTGTCCTCCCCCAATTCACCCTGTTCTTCAAGTACACCTAGAGGATGGAGAGAGAAAGAGAAGTTATTATGAGTTTGCACCACAATCAAAAAGAGTTACAAGTGGGTACATGATCTGGTTTGCTGACTGATAATGTAGGAGGACGAGATGGATAAATTGGCAGCTGGTCTCCACTCTCTTGATTCTCTCCATGATCTCACTTCCCAGTATAGCAATGACTTCTTCTTGTGAGGGAGAAAATGGGCATCCACCACTTATGATTTTCTTCCCCTATTATGGGCGGTGTTTAAAAAAACGTTAAAGGTTAGAATTACCTTTGAATACCCTGAAAGACTGAAAACCCAATTGTTAGCAAGCGGTCCATAATAAATAATGAACAATAAATGTCTCCTCCACTCTATCTCTCTTTCCTCATTTAATACTGATATAGAATCTATGACCTTGAGTAAGCTTTAGGTCATCTAGCATAATATCTCTATGCGGCTTGATGCCAAATTTTGTTTGATAATGTTCCTGTGAAACGCCTCGGATGTTTTATTATATTATATAAATGCAGGTTGTTGTTGATGACCATATGCTTAGAGACCATAGGCTGAATAATAGGGGGATGGTGGCAGATCGTATGCTCCCCCCAGAAACCATGCTGACATGGAGCCGACACACTGCAAGCTGACCCGTCCCGCAGCCATAAAGCGCTGTAGGGTGGACCAATGAGGGCAGAGTGGGTCATCAGCCTCTCATAGGGGAGGAAGTCCCACCCTCTAAAGCTGCAGCAGCTCCATCAGTCCTGGCAGTGCCAGGAAGATGTCAGTGGCCACTGCCGAGAAGAAAGAGACTGGATCCTTGGAACAGTTAATTCTGGAGTCTTGGGCTGGGAGGATTTGGTAGGTTAGGGAGAGGGACGGCAGGGGAGAAGGGGTGAGTTTAAGGGAGGGAGCAGGTAGGAAGGAAGAGGGTGGGGTTCAACCTAATGGGCGCCCCATGACTGGCAAAGGGCAGCCCACAAAGAGCAACCCCCAACAGCCCCCACCCCTTGCTTCCCGCCCTTTAAGCACTTCAGGTAAAAACTCGGACTTCCTGCTCCCCCACAACTGCCCACATTTTATGGCATGGACAGCGTTTTATCAGAGTCAACTGGCATGATAACAAGACAAATTGACCCTTAATTATTCATTTAAATATGGCAGACTGCCAAGTTCTTTGCCCGCCCACTCTTCCCAATCCTGTATTATGGGATTGAGCTTGGGGGTGGACGGGAAGGTGGCAGGATAGGTGCCCATCCCATTTTATGTGTCCTTTTCCCATTTTACATGTCCCCCCATAGGAAACATGCCTGCTGGGAGCACATACAATTCAGTTCCATGTTAGTATTTTAGTAGAGCATAAATGTGCATTTGTAAGGAAGGAATGTTTCCAAATAAGTCATATAAATGGCATAATTCTGTTTCTGGATCATAAGCAATTCCCTCACTTCAACAAACAATAAGTAACTGACAGACTTTGTACAATGCAATCGTGTAAAGTTCTGCTTACTTCTCTTGCTTTCTCTGCTAATAAGGTTATTGAACATTTTACAGCATTGAGCAGTTATATGTGGTAAGGTATGATTCACACGCTCGCTGTCCTGGCCACTTCCTACCACTGCTGCCTTGCATCTGCCTTGATTCAAACCGTGTGGGTGAACTTTTTGCTTCCTGTTGAACTGGGTGAGTTGGGGGGGAGGGGAGTAAGCTTAATCCTCCTGTATACCTCTCTGACCTGCAGGGAAGAATACTGAAAGAGGTTGAGAGAGAAAAAGATCATGTTTTATTGTGCACAGATTACTGAAGGTTCATGGCCAACATAGATAAACAAGCTAACACTAACTGTGTACTAATAGAACCACTCAATGTAATTCAAAGAATAGCAATTTGACACCATTGGTTAGACAACATCTGTAGTACAGCACACAATTTAGGTTCCCTCGTATGGTGGATAATTTGGAAAATGTTCAGACAAGAGCTACAAGACTGATTCCAGCTTGAAGAACTTTGTTCAGATAAGCTTAAGAAGCTGGGTTTATTATTTTATGCTGGAGCAGACTAAGAGGTGACCTGATTGAAACCCATGGTGCTCCAGCCATCATGGTCTGGGGCAGGCTTGATGGAGCAGTTGGTCTTTTCCTGTCCATCAATTTTGTATGCTTCAATGCAGCAGGCATTGAAATTCTGCAATAGTTCACATTCTTCTGTTCCTCTTTCGAGTGGCAATCCCCCATCAGACACAACAGTAATGTTGGGAGCCCATGAGGATTATTTAAATTCAGATAGTTGCAGAAAATGCAGCAGTCAGTCTGCTTCGCTCTGGCAGGTCCAATTTTTACTCCACTATTCTTCAATTCAGGCTTTTTGCCCAAGCACAGCTAAGAAGACACCCATAACTAAGTTTGTTAATACCCTTTTTATTTCACAGCAACTGGTCCCATTAGTGATTTTTACTGTTGCTCTGTGCCCAGAACAAGATTTATTTTCTGCCCATGAAACCTCCTTACTCGTCACAATGGGCTTATGAGGTTTCAGAGCTCCTGAAACAGGCACGGTACAGGACCCTACCTTCCAGTGAGGCAGCAGAGTAAGAGTGGTCAGCACCGTGTGATATCAAGGCAGGACATTGCACATTGGTTAGAAGCAGTCACAGCCAGTGTATGCTCCCAAAGTGCATGCTCCCTCCCTCAATTATATTTTCACTGCTACTATTGATCGAGATTATCCTCCTCTACACTGCACTGTAGCGGTCCCAATTCCAAAGATGAGTCATATTGGACTCGAAACATTAACTCTGTTTTTCTCTCTCCACAGATGTTGCCAGACCTGCTGAGTTTTTCATCCATCTACTCTTATTCACACAGTATAGGTGTGAGATGGAGGCTGGGTACACCTCTGTGCAGGTTATTATCTGGAAGGTGGAGATGATTCAGATAGATGACGTTATGCCAGCATTGGGCTGAACTTTCGGGTAGGGGGAGGGAAACAGAATTTGGGATTGTTTCCAGGTGCCGAATCCACCCCGAGGTGAAACTGATTTGTGTCACGACTTTCTTGGGGGTGACCTGTTAGTTGATAAGGGAACAGGTTTGCTGTCCAATTAGAGGTGACAAGGGCAGGAATGGAGGCAGGTCAAAGGAAGTGCAACCCAATTTAAACTCACCATGGAAGCCATTAATGAGGCTGCTGTTTGATAGAAGGAAGAAAGCTACACATATAGTAGGGCCTCGGACAGAACTGGAGTTGAGCCAGACGCCTTAAGAAAGTCAGAGGCCTTGCACCCAGGGCAGGGCTGCCCCTAGGTTACCGAATGTGGACCTTGATCTCAAGCTCGAGGCCAAGACAGAGGTGAGGGAGGCCCCCTTCCCAGAAAGTGGATAGAGGAGGCCACCTATCCAGGCTATGGAGGCCTGGTTGGAGGTGGAAACTTCATGGGTGAGAAGGACAGGGTTGCAGTGTCAGAAAAAGTTCAATGATCTGATAGGCTATGAGAAAGTAAGTGCAATCCCCAACCCTCAAGACAGGCCTCTGGATATTTACCCTCCAGCAGATACGCCACCTGAGGAGCCTCAGGACGCATGCTGCTCCTGAACACAGGTGGGTGTGTACCCAGGGCACTTACTCACTCTTCACAATGGCTCAGAGCCATTATGCTGCTTAGAAACTGTCCCTACTGAGACATGCAGCTTCTAATGAATAGGAACACATGACATTAGCCACAGAAGATAGCAGTGTCTTATCATATTCTCCTATATTTTGCAGGAGAAATGTGCACATAATGTCTGAGAGAGAGGCTCCAGATGGCAGGAGGGGTGCCATTTTTCCACCAGGGGTCCCAGTGGAGAAGAGGTTGCCATGAGATTATGATCCTTTAATTTTGAAAAAAATTTCAAAGTTTCAACTGACTGGAAATTTTGCAATTTGAAATGAGACAGAACAAGCTACTTAAAAATGCAAGGCAAGTTGTGAGGAGGATGTAAAGAGGCATTCAAGAGGGCAAGGTGAATGTAAGAAACAAAGAAGTCACGATCAGGGAAGTGCAAAGAAAGGGACAGTTCCTATAATTCAGAGACCCATCAAAACTTGTCACTGTCTAAGGAAGAGACATTAACATGCAAAGTGCTGGATATTGAAAAAATGGTTGCTCCAGACAACCCCACCCAAAACCCTTGGAAATACACAATGGGTGAAGTATACCAGGCTATAGCCACTGCAGAGAGATTGCAAGAAAGTTTTCAGCAAAGGAAACAGGCTGAAAGCTAGACTCTCTCCCTCTCTCTCTTTTGGAATAAGTGTGTTACCAGGTTCGAAAGCTAACTTTACTAGAAATCTACCAGTGAACCAAGATCCTTTAATAATAGCAACACCTTCTACAACAGACTGCACCCAAGAAGCCAGCTAATTTAAATCGGCTGCAAAGTTTAAAAATCTACACCTCAAAGACAATCAAAGGGCACTTAACTAACTTTTTGTCTATTGGCCTCCAACATCCCTTATTTCTGTGTGTGACGTCACGTTTTTATTTGCTCGGGTTTAATGTTTAATAAATTTGCTGTTTCTTTGACTCAAGAAAACTTTGTTTGATTGGCTCCTTATTGCTCACAGATTAAATAGTTAAATACTTTTGGATTCAGAAAAGGCATATCCTCATGAAAAAGAAACTTAAACCTTTGTTGTGACCAACTGAGGAGGTTGAATAGAGGGGAGCCGGTTCACTCCTTCTCACCTGGTTACATAGCCAGGATAATGGAAAAGGAAGAAGTCCGCTCTGGCAAGTTGGGAGTTCAAGGTGGACCTGGTGATCAAACAGGGCAATGTGGTCATGAAGAGATGTAATGCACTCCACCCTGTCTGATATTGTGTTGCGTACTGAGTTACATTGGCTAGTCTTAGCAATGCAGAGGCTTCTACTCTCCTACTCTTTCCTTGTCTCCACAGGTGCAGACATCCAACCAACAGCACCCTCTCCCTCTCCTTCTGCAGGCCCAGAGGAGCAAGAAGCTGATGGAAAAGCACCATCACATGTATTGATCGCACTGTCCACCAGCACAGAAACACTCACCTCAGTGAGTCATTGCACATGGATAGGGTGGCACTAAGTGATGAGCACAGCACTAGTGGGCAGGAGGAGGGTCAGAGGCAGAGGCAGCTGTGGACATTTCCTCTCGGAGGAGAGAGAACAGACACAGCCCTACTCAGCTAGGCACAGATGCAGGGCCTCAGGAGTCACAGGAAAGGAGGCTTTACCTAGAACAACAGCAGAGATGTGCTCCCACATGTCAAAGTTTCCTGAGGCAATGTGGGGTCATAGGCAGAGGATGAAGGAATCCATCCAATCGGTGCACCACATTGCTCAGTGCTATGAGTGCATGAACTCCTCCATAGAAAGAGTTACTAACCTACAGCAAGTCATTTGTGGAAGTACTTGGAGTGTATGCAGGAACTATGCACTGAAACCAGTTGCACCCCTGGCAAGGGCTGAGGATGTCATGGAGGAGAATGAAACTGCTATCTCTCACAGGGTGCTCTCATCATCCTCAGTCTTCTTGGGTCACCTGAGTGACCTTATGTGCAGCAGGGCAAGTGATGGAGGCTGCCACTGAAATGATGCAGTTGCAGCAACCTCTGGAAACTCCCCCACTGGCAACTCTTTGAAGAGGACGATGCCACATCCATTTCAACTGCAAGCTGAGATGAGCAAACAGGCTGCCTCCACCTTCTCCGAGGCCACAAGGGAGAACTGAGGGGGTCACTGGGGTGTCTTCTAACTCTTTCTGCCTATTGTTATTCTTTCTTTGCGCTATATAATGATGACACTTTAAACCACTCATCTGAGTTTCCTTTTACTGCTGTCATGACAGGAAAAGTGGTATGAGGCAGTGAAAGAGATAATGGGATCCTCTGTGGTGAGGGCAAAGCAGATGCCAATCCTTCATTGGCAGTAAGTTATTAGATGTGCTAGGCTACACCTTCCATTGATGTGTTCACACGGGTATCTCAGAATCACTCCCATGTCAATTCCCTCAACCTCACTCAGAGGCAAACACTCCTAAATCATAGGATCCCTGACATTCATGGTATCCTGATGAGCCCTCTGCACTCCACGTATGCATTGTCATCTCTTTGTTGTAATGTGCTCCTTAACAACTTTAATTGGCCTCAATTGGGGATCAGGTGAGATTGCTGTCCTGCCTCATGAACATGAACATGGCTAGAGCTGAGAATGGCATCTCAAAACTGACACAAAACAGCCAGCGCAGTATTTTCAGGTCCCATCCATCTCATTATCGCCCTTCCAATAGGACCTGGATGTGTCAGCCTGATGCTCTTCTGCTCAATGGGAGGTTTCTGTCTGTCCTGAACTCGCATTAGGACACCTGCATCACAGTGAAACAAGTGCCTGTAACATTGGGTGGAATTTTATCAATGGTGTGCTTTTCCTGACGATGGAACAGGAAGCATGCACCACTTCCACTCTCCTGTTTTTCTTGTTTCCCATGTGATTAAATTCAAATTTAATGTACCAGTGGCATGCTGGGAGACTTGTGCGATCTTGGGGTGGGGTAAGATTTTCATTGCTGAAACATGGCATCAGCTAACAATGCAACAGCAATGGGCAGGCTATAAAAGATCCTCCTGGACAAACAGGAAGGTCCTGCCTCACGGCCAAAACTTTCCTGCCCAACTCCCATTTCCATTAACATAAGACTTATTGAGAGCACAAAGGTGGCATGGGTGTTTTCTTTCAAATTTCATGTAAATATTTCACATTACATTGGTTTCACTTTATTCATGTGCGCATCTTTGTTATTTGTTGAGACTAACTTATTCAGAGAGCTAAATATACTGGTGCACCTCATGGATGGCACACTTTGATGATTACAGAGGAGTTAGGGTCATTTCCCTTATTGTGGAAGAAACAATGTTGTGTTTTTTTTGTTCACTCTTTATTGAATGTTCTTGTTAGTGTCCAATATTTTACTCACCTCTCTGTGGGACACGGCTGAACTTGAAGGCTCAGCTGGGCCTCCTTTATCTGCATTGTAAAGGACATTGTCTGAGATCACTCTCAATGGGGATAATTGACATGTAGATTAACTCAAAGCCCAGGCTGTGCCAGCTAACACCCTGAGATGGACACACATTTGGGCAGCACTGACCCGCCCTTTAGGTCCCTCATTTTCATAACTTGACTGACTGTTCCCACCCCTCCACCACACCCAGGACACCAGGCCCTTCCCATTTCACTCCACCAAGCCCCCAACCCTACTAAATGCTGCGTCCGCACCACTGACTTACCTTACTACTCCTAAGCCTCCACACACAATGTCATTCTCCACTTGTGCCACAGAATTCAATAAGGAAAACTGCTGATCTCAGACAGAACTACACAAAGCCAACTGGTGCACACCAAATTTAAACAAATGTGAACCAGCTGCAACAAGGTTCTCATGCACCGTTGACTTTATCTTAAAGGCAAGACTTTGTTAAGGAAAAGTTTTATGCCAATGAGTATTCATGCCATACAAATGTATTGCAAGTATGAACCCACCACAGAACCGTGTGAGTCCTAACACACCACAAAAGCGCCGCTGGCTTAATCTTTGCATCTCAACCCGCCATTGGGAAATTGAAATTTTGCATGCCGTCTAATTTAGTCACCCCACATGCCACGTTTCCCGCTCTGGTGTGCTCCATAAAATCCATCCCAATTGTGTACATATGTGGAATAGGTGACGGGGACTTGTCATTTTAAAATCTCTCCATCACAGAGGTTTTCATCACCTCATCTGAGCCCACTAATCAATAGGAACTGATAGTGAATAGTCAACAGCTCTTTGATAACCTTTGTTATCTGTGACTACCAGGATGATCGAAGGTAAACTGATGCAAGTCTTCAGCCAATTCGACTCACTCCATGTGATATCAAGAAACGGCTGAAGGCATTGGATACTGCAAATGCTATGGGCCCTGACAACATTCCGGCAATAGTACTGAAGACTTGTGTTCCAGAACTTGCCACGCCCCTCACCAAGCTGTTCCAGTACAGCTACAACACTGGCATCTACCCGGCTATGTGGAAAATTGCCCAGGTATGTCCTGTACACAAAAAGCAGGACAAATCCAACCCAGCCAATTACCACCCCATCAGTCTACTCTCGATTATCAGTAAAGTAATGGAAGGGTCATCAACAGTGCTATCAAGCAGCACTTTGCTTAGCAATAACCTGCTCACTGACGTTTGGATTCCGTCAGAGCAACTCAGCTCCTGACCTCATTACAGCCTTGGTTCAAACATGGACAAAACAGCTGAACTCCCGAGGTGAGGTGAGAATAACTGCACTTGACATCAAGGCAGCATTTGATCAAGTGTGGCATTTTGCCCTAGCAAAACTGGAGTCATTGGGAATCAGGGGAAAATGCTCCACTGGTTGGAGCCATACCTAGCACAAAGGAAGATGGTTATGGTTGTTGGAGGTCAGTCATCTCAGCTGCAGGACATCACTGCAAGAGTTCCTCAGGGTAGTGTCCTCTGCCCAACCATCTTCAGCTGCTTCATTAATGACCTTCCTTCCATTATAAGGTCAGAAGTGGGGATGTTCACTGATGATTGCACAATGTTCAGCACCATTCGCGACTCCTCAGATACTGAAGCAGTCTGTGTCCAAATGCAGCAAGACCTGGACAACATCCATACATGGGCTGACAAGTGACAAGTAACATTTGTGCCACACAATTGCCAGGCAATGACCATCTCCAACAAGAGAGAATCTAACCATTGCCCCTTGATGTTTAATGGCATTACCATTACTAAATCCCCCACTATCAACATCCTGAGGGGTTATCATTGACTAGAAATTGAACTGGACCAGCCATATAAATACTGTGGCTACAAGGGCAGGTCAGAGGCTAGGAATCCCGTGATGAGTAACTCACCTCCTGACTCCCCAAAGCCTGTCCACCATCTACAAGGCACAAGTCAGTAGAGTGATGGAATACTTCTCACCTGCCTGGATGAGTGCAGCTCCCACAACACTCAAGAAGCTTAACACCATCCAGGACAAAGCAGACAGCTTGATTGGCACCACATCCACAAACATATCACTGTTCCTTTACTGTCGCTGGGTCAAAATCCTGGAACTCCTTTCCTAACAGCACTGTAGGTGTACCTATACCACATGAGCTCAGCAGTTCAAGAAGACAGCTCATCACCAACTTCTCAAGGGAAACTAGGGATGGGCAATAATAGCTGGCCCAACCAGTAAAACCTACATCCTGTGAATGAATAAAAAAAAAAAATTCTCACCCTCCACCACCAACGCACAGTGGAAGCAGTGTGCACCATCTACAAGATGCATTGCTGGAATTCACTAAGGCTCCTTAGGCAGCGCCTTCCAAACCCATGACCACTACCATCTAGAAGGTCAAGGGCAGCAAATAGATGGGAACACCACCACCTGGAAGTTCCCCTCCAAGTCACTCACCATCCTGACTTGGAAATATATCGCTGTTCCTTCACTGTCGCTGGGTCAAGATCCTGGATCTCCCTCCCTAACAGCACTGTGGGTGTACCTACACCACATGGACTGCAGCAGTTCAAGAAGGCAGCTCACCACCACCTTCTCAATGGCAACTAGGGATGGGCAATAAGTGCTGGCCCAGCCAGCAAAGCCCACATCCTGTGAATTAATTAAAAAAACTAGAAACACCTGGGTCTTTTTGCTATCTAATAATTCCTCAGCCTCTATAAATGATTGTTGGGTGACTTGCCTTTGATGACTTTGACAGTTATTTTGTCTACCAACGTTCAGTTGCCATCAATGGTGCCCTGGGTCAAGTTGTCAATGAAGGTCACCAACCATGGAACCAAATCCCAAAAAAATTACATGGTCTCAGGAAAAGAGAGAAAGTTGCAACAATATAAAAGAAGCTGTACTGGTTAAAAAAAACAATCAAATTTGTTTCATGTAATTGATTATATTAGTTTCATGGATCCTTGCCGAATCAGAAAGCTTTTTAATATTTCCTGTTGTGCTGTATTGTTGAGATTTCATCTATTTGATTGACAGCTGAAGATGTTTGAAGCCTCTCAAAAGTTGTTTTCTTTGCAGTGTTCCTTTGCATAAAGCAATCTGAAGTCAAACATCCTGTGAGGCAGATCAAATGTCTCCGCCCGCCAATCAGAGGATTAACTCACCCGCTAAAAGATAGAGGAATTCCTACCAGCCAGCAGACATATCAATTCTGCACAATTGATCAAAGGATCTTTGAGTACTTAGTACCATAGTTTTCAAAAAAAACAAATCTTTCTTGTCACAAAACATCTTTATTTTTGGTGTAGTGAAACTGTTTTATATAAGTTTCATATTTGTCACAACGTGTCATTGTTTCACTGATGACTTGTCAAACATTGAGGATTGATAGTTTGATGGTATGGGGGAAACAGGTTTTGCAATCAATTTTGTAATTCTTGATACCTGAGTGAGAGAATGCTTCAAAGTTTCTCCAATGCAGAGATGTTGTTGTGGTCAATGTGTGCCTCTTCATATTGTCAGTCTGACCTTATGCTGATTACTTGCTGAGGGGGAGAAATTGTACTCGCAGTACCAGCCAAAGATGTAACTAGGACATTCAACGAGTGTGCAGATTAATGTTATAACAGGCACTTTCTAAATCTCCGTATGGTGGAAGAATGGAAATTTGGTGGTGAGAAGCAGTTCAGAGAATGTTCACTCGACTCATTCCTGGGATGAAGGGCTTATCTTATTAAGAAAGGTTGAGCAGGTTGGGCCAATACCCATTGGAGTTTAGAAGAATGAGAGGTGATCTTATTGAAACATATAGAATCCTAAGGGGTGCTGGATAGGATGGATATCGAGAGGACGTTTCCTCTTGTGCAGTAAACTAGAACTCGGGAACATCATTTATCCTTTCATGGGATGTGGGCATCACTGGCTGGGCCAGCATTGATTGCCCATCCCTAGTTGCCCTTGAGAAGGTGGTGGTGAGATGCTTTCTTGAACCGCTGCAGTCCATGTAATGTAGGTACACCCACAGTGCTGTTAGGGAAGGAGTTCCAGGATTTTGACCCAGTGACAGTGAAGGAATGGCGATATATTTCCAAGTCAGGATGCTTAGTGACTTGGAGGGGAACTTCCAGGTGGTGGTGTTCCCATTTATCTGCTTCCCTTGTCCTTCTAAATAGGAGCAGTCAAGGTTTGGAAGGTGCTGTTGAAGAATCTTTGGTGAGTACCTGCAGTGCATCTTGTAGGTGATACACACTGCTGCCACTGTGTGTTGGTGGTGGAGAGAGTGAATGTTTGTGGATAGGGTGCAAATCAAGCGGGCTACTTTGTCCTGGATTGTGTCAAGCTTCTTGAGTGCTGTTGGAGCTGCAATCCTCCAGGCAAGTGGGGAGTATTCCATCACACTCCTGACTTGTGCCTTGTGGACAGGTTTTGGGGAGTCAGGAGGTGAATTACTCACCACAGGATTCCTAGCCTCTGACCTGCTCTTGTAGCCACAATATTTATATGGCTGGTCCAGTTCAGTTTCTGGTTAATGGTAACCCCCAGGATGTCGATAGTGGGGGATTCAATGATGGTAATGCCATTAAACATCAAGGGGTGATTGTTAGATTCTTTCTTGTTGGAGATGGCCATTGCCTGGCAGTTGTGTGGCGCAAATGTTACTTGTCACTTGTCAGCCCAAGCCTGGATATTGTCCAGGCCTTTCTGCATTTGGACACAGACTGCTTCAGTATCTGAGGAGTCATGAATGGTGCTGAACATTGTGCAATCATCAACGAACATCCTCATTTCTGACCTTATGATGGAAGGAAGGTTATTGATGAAGCAGCTGAAAATGGTTGGGCTGAGGACACTACCCTGAGGAACTCCTGCAGTGATGTCCTGGAACTGAGATGACTGACTTCCAACAACACAACCATCTTCCTTTGTGCTAGGTATGACTCCAACCAGTGAAGAGTTTTCCCCCTGATTCCCATTGACTCCAGTTTTGTTAGAGCTCCTTGATGCCACACTCGGTCAAATGCGGCCTTGATGTCAAAGGCAATCACTCTCACCTCACCTCTGGGGTTCAGCTCTTTACTCCATGTTTTAAGACAAGGATAATACAGAAAAGCCAGTACAATCTGCAATTGGTTAAGAGAATTATATTAAAAGGTCCATTGCTTTCGCACAGCATAATATTAGCATTAAATGTTTGTGAACTTACACAGGGGGAAACATTTGTATAGTTCCGGAGCCAGAAAATAAATTCAGCGCATTTAGTAAATACTTCTGGTAAGTGAATTGAAGATTACACAGGTTTAGGACTCATGGGATTGAAGATAATATAAAATAAATGGATAACTTTCAGGTTGGCAGAATGTCACTCGTAGAGTGCCGCAAGGATCAGTGTTTAGGTCTTAACTGTTTCCAAGCTGTATCAATGAGATAGATGAGGGGAGTGAGTGCAATGTATCCAAATTTGCTGGCAATACAAAACATGGTGGGAAAGTTAGCTGTGAGGGGGATATAAAAAGGCTGTCAAAGGGGATAGGACAGTTAAGTGACTGAGCAAGAAGATGACAAGAAGATGGGAGTATAATGTAGGAAGTTTGGTAGGAAGAGCAGAAAAGAAGTTTTTAGTAAAGTGAGCATTGGTCCTCTAGAGCGTGACAATAGGAAGTTAATTGTAGATAATAAGGAAATGGCGGATGAAATGACAAATATTTTGCTTCTGCCTTCACTCTAGAGGTTACAAAAAACATTCCAGTAATAGCTGTAAATCAGGAAGTGGAGGGAAGAGAGGAACTTGGTGAAATTACAATCACCAGGGAAGCGGTGCTGAGCAAAATGATGGAGCTTCAGGCTGACAAGCCTTCAGGTCCTGATGAACGTCATGCCAGGGTCTTAAAAGAGGTGGCTAATGAGGTAGTAGCATTAGTGTTAATTTTTCAAAATTTGCTAGATTCTGGAAAGGTTCCATCAGACTGGAAATTAGTAAGGAGGGAGGGAGGCATGGAGAAGGCATTAGAATCCATCATTAAGGAGGTTATAGCTGGGCAGTTAGAGAAACTCAAGGTAACCAGGAAGAGTCAGCATGGCTTTATGAGAGGAAAATCAGGTTTATTACATTCATTGGAGTTCTTTGAAGGAGTAACATGCACTGTGGATAAAGGGGAGCCTGTAGACGTGCTGTACTTGGATTTCCAGAAGACATTTGATAAAGTGCCACATCAAAGGTTATTACGGAAAATAAAAGCTCATGGTGTAGGGGGTAACATATTAGCATGGATAGAAGATTGGCTAGCTGGCACAAAACAGAGAGTATGCATAAATGGGTTTTTTTCTGATTGGCAGGATGTGACGAGTGGAGTCCCACAGGGGTCTGTACTGGGGCCTCAACTTTTTACAATTTATATCAATGACTTAGATGAGGGGAGTGAAGACATGGTGGCTAAATTTACAGATGAAACAAAGATAGGTAGGAAAGTATGCTGTGAAGAGCATATAAGGAGGTTGCAGATGGATATAGATAGGTTGAGTAACTGGGCAAAAATCAGGCAGATGGAGTATTATGTGGGAAAATATGAAGTTATACACTTTGGCAGGAAGATTAAAAAAGCAGAGTATTACTTAAATGGAGGACAGCTGCAGAGGGATCCAGGTGTTCTAGTGCATGAGTCACAAAAAGTTGTCATGCAGGTTCAGCAAGTAATTAAGAAGGCTAATAGAATGCTATCCCTTATTATGAGAGGAATTGAACATAAAAGGATGTTATGCTTCAGTTACACAGGGCATTGGTGAGACCACATCTCCAATATTGTGTGCAATTTGGTCTCCTTATTTAAGGAAGGATGTAAATGTATTGGAGGCAGTTCAGGGGAGGTTTACTAGATTGTTACCTGGAATGAGTGGGTTGTCTTATGAGGAAAGGCTTGTTTCCACTGGAGTTTAGAAGAGTGAGGGGTGAATTGATTGGGGTATATAAGATCCTGTACAGTCTTGATAAGGTGGACGTGGAAAGGATGTCTCCTCTTATGGGTGAGCCCAGAACTAGGGGGCACTGTTTTAAAATTAGGGGTCACTCTTTTAGGACAGAGATGAGGAGAATTTTTTTCTCTCAGAGGATTGTGCAACTTTGGAACTCTCTGCCTCAGAAGGCGTTGGAGGCAGGGTCATTGAATATTTTTAAGGTGGAAGTAGATAGATTCTTATTGGGCAAAGGAATCAAAGGTTATTGGGCATAGATAGGAAGGTGGAATTTGAAACACAAAAAGCCATGATCTTATTCCCTCCAACACCAATGCACAGTGACAGCAGTGTGTACCATCTATAAAAGGCACTGCAGCAACTCACCAAGTCTCCTTTGACAACACCTTCCAAACCTGCAACCTCTATCACCTAGAAGGACAAGGGCAACAGACTCATGGGAACACCACCACCTGGAAGTTCCCCTCCAAGCCACCCACCAGCCCGACTTGGAAGTATGTCGCTGGGTTAAAAACCTGGAACTGCCTCCTTAACAGCCCTGCAGATGTACCTACACAGCAAAGTGAAGAGGGGGCAGACAGGATCTTGACTTAATCTCATCTAACAGACAGCACCTCTGGCATTGCAGCACTCTTTCAGTACTAAACTGAAGGGTCAGTCTATAGGGCTCACATCTTAGGAGTGGGGCTTGAATCCACTGCCCGACAATTCAAAGGCAAGCACTACCATTGAGCCATATCTGCCAATGAGATTGAATCTCAAGTTATTTCAAATTTGATAGTGTTTCAATCACTATCACTCAGTGTTCCCTTTATGCCATTTCAATTTTGGAATTCCTCTCCAGTTGCTGGTATGGTAGGAACGTGTCAATTCAAATGTGCTACTTTGGTGCCACCTTGTGGTTGACATGCAAGAAGCAACACATAGAATAGGTTCACAAATATGCGAAAATGGAGGTCCAACACAAATCAAGGAACTCCAACGACATGACAATTAGAATAACAAAAAGTCAGTTTTTAATTGATGATCTAAAAACTGGGTGATTTTTCAAGTTTTATTTTTTGTATCAAAAATCAGGAAAAAATTGGATTCCAAAGCTTGAATAAATTTGGAGAAATATCAATAAAAATCACATTTGATTTGGGAGTTTTTTATTCGCTCCTGAAGAGCTGCAGTCAATGTAATGTAGATAAACCCACAGTGCTGATAGGGAGGGAGTTCCAGCACTTTGACGTAGAGACATAGTTCCAGGTCAGGATGATGAGTGCTTTAGAGGGGAACTTGCAGGTGTTCCCACATGTAATCTTCCCTTTGTTCTTTGAGGTGTTAGAAGTCACGGGTATGGAAGTTGCTGTCGAAGGAGCCTTGGTGAATTCCTGCAGTGCAGCTTGTAAATATGGTACACACTGCTGCTACTGTGAGTCAGCAGTGGGGGGAGTGAATGTTTATGGAAGGGGTGCCAATCAAGTGGGCTGCTTTGTCCTGGATGGTTCCATTGTAATATTTGAAGAAAAGCAAGGAAGTTCACCTACTTCCAGGTGCACCTACTAGAAGGGACATGTGAAATGTGGTGCTGACTAGCTGCTCATCTCCAAGCCAGTATCAAGCAGGAGTTGGCATTTTGTTTAGGAGCCCAGGTTTTCAGAGTATGTCACACAGGGCACTTGCTGGGTATGAGTCCTGGGAAAATTTAATCCCTGGAGTCAATCCCTGGCACAGGTCACAAGCCAGCATTGAAGGCTAGTGAGTGTTCAAATGGAAAATCCTAGCATTAATTTTGTCGACTACATTGAAAGAGTTTAACGCAGCAAACCTTCCACCCATTGATCCAAATTCCTTTGGAGCATTTCCAATAATGCCTGAATCCTTGTTTGGTGCATTTATATAGTACCTTTAACAGAGTAAAATATCCAAAGGCAGTTCACAGGAGCATGATCAGGACAGAATTTGACACCGAGTCACATAAGGAGATATTAACACAGGTGACCAAATCTTGGTCAAGAGGGTACACTTTAAGGTGCATCTTAAAGGAGGATTAAGAGGTGGAGAGGATTAGAGAGGGAATTCTAAGTTCCTACTTGAAACAAACTTATTTGATATCCAAAATTTTTCTCTGGAGATCATAAAGGAAGTGTAATATTAACAGCATGTCAGTGAATCGTGTGAAGAATGCACTCACTACCTCCCTGAAGCAAGGTGCACACAATATGAAGACAGACTTGACAGACTGGGTCTTTTTGTTAGACCATCTCAGATGACAGGGTAAATTTAAAATGATCAAAGAATAGAGCAGCAGATTGTTTCCAGGGGATCAGGGGGTTCTGGAACCTCTGCATTCTTGAAGAGTGACTTGACATGATTTTTTTTGTTTCATAGGAACAGGAGTAGGCCATTCAGCCCCTCGAGCCTGCTCCGCCATTCGATTAGATCGTGGCTGATCGTTTACCTCAATGCCATCGCTCCGCACTCCGCTCCGTATTCTTTATTGTCATTGGCATCTAGAAATCTATTGACGTCTGCTTCAGACACACTCAATGACTGAGCCTCCAAAGCCCTCTGGGGCTTTCTCTCAGAGGCAATGAGTTTTGCCAAGGCACCGTTCCACGTTATTTGCAGGGAAATACAGCGTCATAGGAGAGGGTTACAGAACATAACTCGGCACAGCTTATTTTTACTTGATATCCACACATGCACTTTACAGCAGGGCCCACGGTGCAGTAGTGAGGAAGGTTGATATTTCACCTGGACCTACTGGGAGTATTGAGATTGACAGATCAGGCTGTTCCATATCACTATGTTCTATTAATAGCTGAGCTGTTGTGTGATATCATGAATATGACCTGCCAACTTTGGCTGCTAGCATTCCAGGAGTTGTCACGTGAATCCCTAACCCTCCAACTGCCCTACCCCCACAGTCCTGCTAGTGGGTGCCTGTTCTACCCACTCTCACTGAGTGATATACTCCCATGCCAAAAAAGCGAATGTTGCCTATCAGTTAAGAGCCTTATTCCCATCACTAATAGTTTTGATAACTAATAGACAATGTTTTCAAAGAAAATGAAAATAACAATTTTTAAGGCCAGTGATTTTTCTCCTGTGTTGCTCACAGCAGTGTCCATGAAATTAATCTTTAACTCCTGGGCAATTCAGGAAGATTGGCAACTCTATTAACTGTGAGTGGGTGCTTGTGTGTCTGTTCAGTGTGTGACAAGTGAGTGTGTTTGCGTCTGTACACAAGGATCAAAGTGTGACAAGGCTGCACAGCAGGCGATGTGACATGCAGCATATTAAATGGCAGTCAGTCAAGAAGGAAACACATTAAGGTGCAGAGTGGTTTGTAAATAACTCGCTCTGCACCTGTGGTTAAACAGCTGGCATCATAAATATGCACAGATTCCCCATCTGAATTCTGACTACAGGTATTCTGCATCAGCAATTTCTCTGCAGCTATCGGGCCCTGTTTAACAACTAGCTGTTAGATGAACATACACCAACAACACTGTGTACAAACACGACTCGCTGCTGATTTCCCACTTACTCAGGCAGACTGCAAAGTAAAACAAGGTAATAAATACAGGAAATAGTAGAATAGTGAGGTAACAGCTGTGGAGAGAGAAACTGAGTTAATGTTTCAGGCTTATATTTCAACTCTTTCTTGGACTCGAACTCAAGTTCTGTCGAAGGGTCATGAGGACTTGAAACGTCAACTCTTTTCTTCTCCGCCGATGCTGCCAGACCTGCTGAGTTTTTCCAGGTAATTCTGTTTTTGTTTTTAATGTTTCAGGTCTGTGACCTTTCTTCAAAACTGGGAGGAGTTGGAGAGGAACAGCTTTTAAGCAAGTGCAGAGTTGGAAAAATGGTAGGGTGAAAGGCTGGGGGGGTGTGCGTGGAAGGCAGGAGTGATTAAATGCCAAAAGAGATGATGCAAGGTAAAAAAAATGAGTAGTAATGGGTTAAATAAAGAAAAAAAAGGGTCAAGAGGAGGTGCAAATGGGAAAAACAAGAGTAGGAACAGAAAGCTCAAATATATTTAAAGGGAATGTTATTTTGGTAAGGGAGCAGGAGTATTTTCAATATAAAGTACTTCATCTTCAAATTTCATTGTGGTACCAAAGTTATTTAAAAGCTTCCCAACCTGGCCGAATAACTCCTCTTTTTCCAATATACTGCTGTACCTCTATGAAAACCTGACATCTCATGCCAGCTAGAGAGCAGTTTGGCAGCTAAACAGTGTATCACCAAGCAGCTCCATGGAACCAGCAGAGAGCTGAAGAACACCAGGGTGAAGTACTGGTGGTCACAGGTCTATCACAGCTCCTAATAGGGGTTGGATTTAGAGGCTCAACAGCGATTAAGTTAGATTGAAGTGCATCTTTTCTAAACAGCATCTGTGCAGAGAGAGAAAAACAGATCTGAAAGGCAAACTGTTTCTCTCTCCATAGATGCTGCCAGACCTGCTGAATATTCCCAGCATTTTCTACTAACGTTCCAGAATTCCAAAAACCACAGCACTTTTCTAGAGTGTGTCTGTACCAATGGGAAGTGTGCCTCGTTCCAAAAAAGACAATAAACTGCCACCTTACAGGGAGCACTCTTAACTGCAAAATGTTAGGGAATCAACAGGAAATGGTGCCACCATGTGGCAAATGGCTGAAAAGAGTCAAACTAAATTCCATAAAAATATCTTGAACAGGCTGTTGATGAATTAAAACATGAAGGCATGCTGGACAACTGCTTCACCCATAGATTTTTGGAGGTTCATTAAGCAGCCTGTTCAGAGATTTCTAAAATGATTGGATTTTCTTTGGCATTGATCAGGAGGTCTGGAATAAAGTTGTGATGGCTCACTGTCAATCCGCTCTGTCCCTTTCAGTTTGGTACAGGTAAACTCCAGTTCATTGTAGCTGTGTATAATCTGGAGATCAACTTTATCACACAATGCATTTCTCTCACTCATTGTTCATTTATTTTATTTAACCAGTGAAGTATGATCTGAAAGACATCGAAATCTTGAGTGGGTGGTCCATCTTGGCCTCCTGCTGATGCCCCAACCATCATTAAAGCCAGTCTTCAGCCAATTTAACCCACCCCCATGTAATATCAAGAAACGGCAGAAGGCAGTGGATATAACTTGTGCCCTGACAACACTTGAAGACTTGTGCTCCAGAACTAGCCATGCCTCTAGCTAAACTGTTCCAGTACAGCTACAACACAATATTCTACCAAATAAAATGCAGAGCTGTCCGGGTATGACCTGCCCACAAAAAGCAGGATTTAGCTAATCAACCAATTACTACCCTCTTAGTTTACTTTCAATCATCAGCAACTTGATGGAAAGAGTCGTTGACAATGTTATAAAGGCCACTTACACAGCAATAACCTGTTCACAATGTTGGATTCTGTCAGAACTACTTGGCTTCCGACTTCATTATGGTCTCAGTCCAAACATAGACAAAAAAGCTGAATTCCAGAGGAGAAGTAAAGTGACTGCTCCTTGACCTCAAGAAAGCATTTGAGCGTGTGTGGCACCAAGAGTCCCAGCAAAATTGACGGCAATGGGAAAACTCCCCTTTGGTTGGAGTCATACCGAGCACAATGGAGGATGATTGTCGTTGTTGGAGGACAATTGTCTCAGCTCCGGGACATCGCCACAGGACTTCTTCAGGGTATTGTCCTAGCCTTAATCACCTTCAACTGTTTCATCAATGACCTTCCCTCCATTATAAGGTCAGAAGTGGGATGTTCACTGATGGTTGCACAGTATTCAGTGCCATTTGCGGCTCCTCAGATAATTAATCAGTTCTTGCCTGCGTGTAAGCAAGACCTGGACAACATTCAGACTTGGGCTGAGAGATGGCAAGTAACATTCGTGCTACACAAGTGCCAGGAAATTTCCTTGCCAACCAGAGAATCTAACCACTCCCCCATGATATTTAGTGGGATTAGCATCAACATATGAACATACAAAATAGGAGAAGTAGGCCATTCAGCCTCTCAAGCCTGCTCCGCCATTCGTTATCATGGCTGATCTGTTTGTGTTTCAAATTCCACATTCCTATCTATCCCCGACAACCTTTGATTCCCTTGCCTAACAAGAATCTATCTACTTCCACCTTAAAAATATTCAATGACCCCGCCTCCACCACCTTCTGAGGCAGAAAGTTCCAAAGCACAACTCAGAGGAAAAATCTCTCCTCGTCTCTGTCCTAAAAGGGTGACCCCTAATTTTGAGACAGTGGCCCCTAGCTCTGGACTCACCTACAAGAGGAAACATCCTTTCCACGACCACCTTGTCAAGACCATTTAGGATCTTAAATACTTCAATCAAATCACCCCTCACTCTTCTAAACTCCAGTGGAAACAAGCCCAACCTGTCCAATCCTTCCTCATAAGACAACCTGTTCATTCCAGGTATCAATCTAATAAACCTCCTTTGAACTGTTTCCAATGCATTTATATCCTTCCTTAAATAAGGAGACCAAAACTGCTCACAGTATTCGAGGTGCGGTCTCACCAATGCCCTGGATAACTGAAGCATAACATCCTTACTTTTATGTTCAATTCCTCATAATAAAGGATAGCATTCCATTAGCTTTATTACTTGCTGTACCTGCACACTAACATTTGTGACTCGTGCGCGAGAACACCTAGATCCCTCTGCACCTCAGAATTATGCAGCCGTTCTCCGTCTAAGAAATACTCTGCTCTTGTAGTATTCCTGCCAAAGTGGACAACTTCACATTTTCCCACATTATAGTCCATCTGCCAGATTTTTGCCCACTCACTCAACCTATCTATATCCATTTGCAAACTTATGTCCTCTTCACAACATACATTCTGACTTATCTTTGTGTCATCTGAAAATTTAGCTATCATGCCTTCACTCTCCTCATCTAAGTCATTGATATAAATTGTAAAATGTTGAGGCCCCAGCACAGACCCCTGTCGGACTCCACTTGTCAGTCCTGCCAATCAGAAAAAGACCCCATTTATGCATACTTTGCTTTTTGCCAGCCAGCCAATCTCCTATCCATGCTAACACGATTCCCTTACACCATGAGCTTATATTTTCCGCAATAACTTTTGATGTGGCATTTTATCAAATACCTTCTGAATATCCAAATACAGCATGTTTACAGGGTCCTCTTTACCCACAGCGCTGTTACTCCTTCAAAGAACTCTAATAAATTGGTTACACATGATTTCCGTTTCACAAAACCTTGCTGACTCTTCCTGATTACCTTGAGTTTCTCTAACCTCCAAGCTATAATCTCCTTAATGATCAATTCTAACACCTTCTCATGACAGACAGCAGGCCAACTGGCCTATAGTTTCCTGTTTTCCGCCTCCCTCCCTTCTTGAATAGGGGGGTTATATTTGCTACTTTCCAGTCTGATGGAACCTTTCCAGAACCTAGCAAATTTTGGAAAATTAACACCATCTACCTCATTAGTCACCTCTTTTAAGACCCTGGCATGAAGTCCATCAGGACCTAGAGACTTGTCAGCCTGAAGCTCCATCAGTTTGCTCAGTACCACTTCCCTTGTGATTGTTCATCAGAACAAGAGTCATACGGACTTGAAACGTTAACTCTGTCTTCCTCTCCACAAATGCTGTCAGACCTGCTGAGTTTTTCCAGCTATTTTTGTTTTTGTTTCAGATTTCCAGCATCCGCAGTATTTTGCTTTTATCTTGCTTTTACCTTAAGTTTGATACTATCCTTAACTTCTTCAGTTAACCATGGGTAGTGGGTCCTCCCCTTAGAATTTTTCATTATAGTAGGAGTGTACTTATTCTGGGTATTCTGAAATATCCCCATAAACGTCTGCCTCTGCTTCTCTATTGATCTATCCCTTAGCCTAGTATCCCAGTTCACTTCAGCTAGCTCAGCTTTCATGCCCACATAGTTGTCCTTATTTGAGTTTAAAATGCTAGTCTCAGGCCTACTTTTCTTCCTTTTAAACTGGATGTAAAATTTAATCATATTGTGGTCACTGCTACCTAGGGGTGCCTTTACTCGGAGATCATTAATTAATCCTGTCACATTACACAATGCCACGTCTAATATAACCTGCTCTCTGGTTGGTTCCAGAACATGCTGCTCTAAGAAACTATCTCAAAAGCATTCTAAGAACTCCCCATCTAGGCTATGACTGCCGATCTGATTTTTCCAGTTTATATGTAGATTAGGATCATCTATGATTATTGCCATCCCTTTATCACAAGCACCCAATATTTCTTCTTATATACTTTGTCCTACAGTGTGGTTACTGTTAGGGGGCCTGTAGACCACTCCCACTAGTGACTTCTTTCCCCTACTACTCCTCATCTCCACCCAAACCAATTCCACATCCTGATCTCCTGAACCAAGGTCATCTTTAACAATTGCATCAATGTCATCCTTGATCAGCAGTGCTATCCCTCTACCTTTACCTAGCTTCCTATTCTTCTTGAATGTCATATACCCCTCAATATTCAGGACACAATCCTGGTTATGCTGCAGCCACGTCTCTGTAATGGCTATCAGATCACATTTATTTACTTCAACCTGCGCTATCAATTAATTTATTTTGTTGTAAATACTATGCGCATTCAGATACAAAGCTTTTAGTTTTGTCTTTTTGTTATCCTCGTAACATCTAGTCTCAACTACTGGTATTCTTAGGTTTTATCTCTCTGCCCCTTTCTGCAATTCTATGATCCTCATTTCCCATATTACTATTATGGTCTCCTGCCTTGAATCTACCACTTGATTTGCCACATCTACCCAAGCTTAATCTCTCAGCCCCCTCCACCACCCCCCCCACCACCCCCCCAACCCCCCACCTCCACTTTGCTTAGTTTAAAACCCTTGCCACTTCCCTGGTCATGTGATTCGGAAGAACACTCATCCCAGCACGGTTCAGGTGTAGACCATCCCAACAATACAGCCTCCACTTTGAGAACCTTTGAGATTCTGCTTCTTAATTTGGTATCTCACTTCCCATACTGACTACGCAGAACCTCCTTCCTTGTCCTGTCTATGTTGTTGGTACTGACATGGACCATGGCAACTGGATCCACCCCCAACCCACTGCAAGTTCCTCTCCAGCCCTGAGCAGATGTCCTGAACACTGGCACTGGGCAGGCAGCACAGCTATCTGGACTCGTGCTCTTTACTGCAGAGAACAGTGTCAATCCCCCTCATTAACTGTCCTCTACTACTACTACATTCCCGTTTGCTCCTCCCTGCCCCACTTGAATGGTTTCCTATATCATGGTGCCATAGCCAGCCTGCTTATCCATCTTGCAGACCTCGCTTTCATCCACACAACCTGAGAGCTCTTCAAACCTGTTTGACAATTGCAAAGTCTGAGGCTCCTCCACTACTGTCTGCTTGGTCCCATTCCCTGCCTCACACATGGTCACATCCTCCTGTCCCTCACTGCTGACCAAAACAAATGACCCTATTTGAAGGGGTTTGACTAAATTCTGGAACACATTTTCCAGGTATTTCTCCCCCCCCCCCTTATGTTGCACCGTGTCTGCAGTTCAGCTTCCAGGTCAATAATTCTGATCCGGAATTCCTCTAGCGACTTACACTTTCTGCAAACGTGAATGACATGCATCGTCTTGGCATCCAAAAGGTCCCACATTCCACAGCTGCAACATGACACCTGTCCTGCCATTGTTACCTATGTTATTTAGTTAACTTAATTACTCACTTAACTAACTTAGAATAATTCCTATGTATACCACACCTCTTTCCCCAATGTGTCAAATTCCCACTTGAGCATAGTTTGCTACTCACTCAGTCTCCCTCTCACTCCGGTGCAGTTGCCCGTCTCCTTGCACACCCCTTACTGATTGTGCAGTTTGAAAAGCATGTTTCTTTTGTAGATCCTCTGATGAGTCATTCGCTAGTTTAGCTTCCTACTACAGCAATTAACACCACCTGAACCAATTGCTTTTAGGTTATTGACATTTCCAACCAAAGCCTTCAGTCATAATGCAATGCTTTAAGTTTAACTCACGTTTGAGAGCCCCGGGGGAGCCGATCGCGACATACATTGTGAAACTCAGTTATCAGAGCACTGCAATTTTGGTATGACCCTAAATGATATGCTGTGTGATTGATTAGCCTGTAATGACGCCATACAATGTTGGTTGTTAGTGGAAGTTGATATTGATTTCAAACTGCACAATCAGTAATAGAGATTGTGCTTGTTATGGAAAGCGCTGAGGCAGATGCACTGGAACTGTAGGGTGTGCAAATTGGTGCCATGCACAGTTAGGGCAAGAACTGGCAGCCAGCTGTGGCGCCAAATCGGCCAAGGCCACTGGAAAAAGGGAAGCAGCTCCAGTAAGCTATAGAACTAAAAGATGGCAGTCAGGCAGTGATTCCTAAGGTCCAATGTTATAGACGTAGGAGTAACCACACTCCTGAACCTTGGCAATTTAAGGAGGCCGAGTGCCATTACTGTGGAAAGGAAGGAAAGACACCTGAGGAGACAATGCTGGGCTAGGTCCAGGCAGTCGAATAACCAATCAACAAGATGTTTCAAGTACACAGCGTGGAAGACCCTGGTACCAGTAAGTCTGATATTTATACTCTTTCCAACCTCAAGCATGTTAAGCCAGACCAAATTATTGTAACACTGAGTAAATGGGAAGCCTCTAAATATGGAACTAGGTATAGGTGCATAAGTCACTGTGATGGGTGAGCACACATTCCAGTATTTGAGATTGGTGCCCAGCCTTTAGATTTAAAGACCACTTCAGCCAAGCTAAAAACATACACCGGAGAAGAAGTGAAGGTGAGGGGTACCACCATTGTACCTGTAAGCTATGAACAGCAGTCTGCCCAGCTACCTATCATAGTAGTATTGGGTGAAGGACCAAGCCTTCTGGTCCATGACTGGTTCAAGAGAGTAAAGTTAAATTGGGCTGACATTTTCCAGATTAGGACCGGGGATTATCAGAATGGTTAAGAAAATATGGCAGTGTCTTCCGGGATGAGTAAGGTAAAATTCAGGGCTAACATGCCAAAATCTATGTGAATCCAGAAGCCATCCCTAAATTTTTCAGAGCAAGACCCATACCATATGCCCTGCGTGAGGAAGTGGAGGCTGAACTAAAGAGGTTAGAAGAACTAGGTATTATCCAGCCGGCTGAGTTTTCAGAATAGGCTCCACCCATGGTCCCCGTTTTGAAGCCCGACAATACTATCCACATTTGCGGTAATTACAAACAAACCGTCAATCAAACCACAAAACTGGACAAGTATCCTCAACCACGAATCAAAGATCTTTATGCAAAATTGGCTGTCATATGCCAAGATGGACATGAGTCAGGCTTATCAACAGCTTGAGTTGGATGACAGTTCCTGAGGATATGTCATGATAAACACCCACAAAGGGCATTTTCAGTACACGCACCTGCCTTTTCGTGCTTCGACGGCATGTGCAATATTCCAATGCACAATGGAGAGCCTACTACAGGGGTTGCCACAGGTTGTGGTATACCTCGATAATATACTCATCACAGGGGCCACAGAGGACGAACATCTGGCAGGAGGCTGGAGTTTGCCTCAAGAAAGAAAGTGCATTTTTCAAGCTGGTGAGGTGACTTACCTGAGACACAGGATGGTAACCCCCGGGGTATTGATGGTGGGGTATTCAGTAATGATAATTGAATGTTGTGGGGGGGGGGTGGTTTACACTCTCTCTTGTTGGAGATGGTATTATGGCACAACCAATGCTAAATGCTGAGTTGTTCAAATCCCAAAGGGAAACTTGAAACAACTGTCACAACTTGTTTTGCAATTTATATAAATTGAGATGCCTGCCTTGAATTCATTAGCAATAAGACCACCAAATCTTATAGGGTTTTACAAAACTAGATTAAACATTTATTAGTAAGAGAAATGATTTTAAAGCACAAACGTGGATCTACAAATCACTACAATGATAACTTCTAGGCTCAAGTGCTACACCCTGTCGTGGAGAAAGTCAGGGCCATAAAAGAAACGCCTTCTCCGACGAAAGTGTCTGAACTTCAATCGTTTCTAGAATAGTCAATTATTATGGGCGGTTTTTGCCAAATCTGTCAACTGTGCTGGCTACCTTATTCACCCTAAAGAAACACCGCCGCTAGTTTTGGGGAATTCCTCAGGAAACGGCTTTCAAAAAGGTGAAGCAATTGCTGCAGTCTTCAAACGTACTTGTACATTTGGACACTTCGAAGGAACTAATGCTGATGTGTGACGCCATGCAATTGCCATTGTCAAGAAGATATAATAATTCTCAATGTTATTGGAATGCATTGCAAAATAGTGGTATGTGTGTGTGTGTGAGACACTTAATTGGATTAATGGCAGCTGGTCTGAAGGCTTTGACGTTTTAGGAGATGAGCTAGGTTTGAAATGTTAAGCAGGTAAACATAGGTGTAAAAGGCTAAACAAAAACAGAATTACCTGGAAAAACTCAGCAGGTCTGGCAGCCTCGGCGGAGAAGAAAAGAGTTGATGTTTCGAGTCCTCATGACCCTTCAACAGAACTAGGTGAATCCAAGGAAGGGGTGAAATATAAGCTGGTTTAAGGTGTGTGTGGGGTGGGGGGTTTGGGTGGGGGGAGAGAAGTGGAGAGGGGCGGTGTGGTTGTAGGGACAAACAAGCAGTGATAGAAGCAGATCATCAAAAGATGTCACAGACAACAGAACAAAAGAACACATAGGTGTTGAAGTTGGTGATATTATCTAAACAAATGTGCTAATTAAGAATGGATGGTAGGTCACTCAAGGTATAGCTCTAGTGGGGGTGGGGGGAGCATAAAAGATTTAAAAATATTTAAAAATAATGGAAATAGGTGGGAAAAGAAAAGAAAAATCTATATAATTTATTGGTAAAAACAAAAGGAAGGGGGAAGAAACAGAAAGGGGTTGGGGATGGAGGAGGGAGCTCAAGACTTAAAGTTGTTGAATTCAATATTCAGTCCGGAAGGCTGTAAAGTGCCTAGTCGGAAGATGAGGTGTTGTTCCTCCAGTTTGCGTTGGGCTTCACTGGAACAATGCAGCAAGCCAAGGACAGACATGTGGGCAAGAGAACAGGATGGGGTGTTAAAATGGCAAGCAGCAGGGAGGTTTGGGTCATTCTTGCGGACAGACCGCAGGTGTTCTGCAAAGCGGTCGTCCAGTTTACGTTTGGTCTCTCCAATGTAGAGGAGACCACATTGGGAGCAACGAGTGCAGTAGACTAAATTGGGGGAAATGCAAGTGAAATGCTGCTTCACTTGAAAGGAGTGTTTGGGCCCTTGGACGGTGAGGAGAGAGGAAGTGAAGGGGCAGGTGTTACATCTTTTGCGTGGGCATGGGGTGGTGCCATAGGAGAGGGTTTGAGGAGTAGGGGGTGATGGAGGAGTGGATCAGGATGTCCCGGAGGGAACGATCCCTATGGAATGCTGACAGGGGGGAAGGGAAGATGCGTTTGGTGGTGGCATCATGCTGGAGTTGGCAGAAATGGCGGAGGATGATCCTTTGAATGCGGAGGCTGGTGGGGTGATAAGTGAGGACAAGGGGGACCCTATCATGCTTCTGGGAGGGAGGAGAAGGCGTGAGGGCGGATGCGCGGGAGATGGGCCGGACACGGTTGAGGGCCCTGTCAACGACCGTGGGTGGAAAACCTCGGTTAAGGAAGAAGGAGGACATGTCAGAGGAACTGTTTTTGAAGGTAGCATCATCGGAACAGATGCGACGGAGGTGAAGGAACTGAGAGAATGGGATGGAGTCCTTACAGGAAGCGGAGTGTGAGGAGCTGTAGTCCAGGTAGCTGTGGGAGTCGGTAGGTTTGTAATGGATATTGGTGGACAGTCTATCACCAGAGATTGAGACAGAGAGGTCAAGGAATGGAAGGGAAGTGTCAGAGATGGACCATGTGAAAATGATGGAGGAGTGGAGATTGGAAGCAAAATTAATAAATTTTTCCAAGTCCTGACGAGAGCATGAAGCAGCACCGAAGTAATCATCGATGCACCGGAGAAAGAGTTGTGGAAGAGGGCCGGAGTAGGACTGGAACAAGGAATGTTCCACATACCCCATAAAGAGACAGGCATAGCTGGGGCCCATGCGGGTACCCATAGCCACACCTTTTATTTGGAGGAAGTGAGAGGAGTTGAAGGAGAAATTGTTCAGCGTGAGAACAAGTTCAGCCAGACGGAGGAGAGTAGTGGTGGATGGGGATTGTTTGGGCCTCTGTTGAGGAAGAAGCTAAGGGCCCTCAGACCATCCTGGTGGGGGATGGGGGTGTAGAGGGATTGGACGTCCATGGTGAAGAGGAAGCGGTTGGGGCCAGGGAACTGGAAATTGTTGATGTGACGTAAGGTGTCAGAGGAATCAAGGATGTAGGTGGGAAGGGACTGGACAAGGGGAGAGAGAAGGGAGTCAAGATAACGAGAAATGAGTTCTGTGGGGCAGGAGCAAGCTGACACGATCGGTCTACAGGGACAGTTCTGTTTGTGGATTTTGGGTAGGAGGTAGAAGCGGGCCGTCCGACGTTGGGCGACTATCAGGTTGGAAGCTGTGGGAGGAAGATCCCCAGAGGAGATGAGGTCAGTGACAGTCCTGGAAACAATGGCTTGATGTTCAGTGGTGGGGTTATGGTCCAGGAAGAGGTAGGAGGAAGTGTCTGCGAGTTGACGCTCAGCCTCTGCGAGGTAGAGGTCAGTGCGCCATACAACAGCACCACCCTTGTCAGCGGGTTTGATGACAATGTCAGGGTTGGACCTGAGAGAATGGAGTGCAGTAATTTCAGAGAGAGTAGAATGGGTGAGAGGAGCAGAGAAATTGAGACGACTAATGTCGCACCGACAGTTCTCAATGAAAAGATCAAGAGAAGAATCCAGAGGGAGGATATTGGAGGTGGGTGAAAGGATCTGTTGAACAGGGAGAGGACTCCTGCCCAAAGAATTGAGCCCGGTGACGAAGACGGCTGAAGAAGAGTTCAGCATCGTGCCGAGCCCGAAATTCATTGAGGTGAGGGCGTAAGGGTATGAAACTAAGTCCTTTGCTGAGCACTGAACGTTCAGCATCGGAGAGGGGAAGGTCAGGGGCTATAGTGAATACACGGCTGGGGCTGGGATTGGAAGATGGGGTGGGGACGGAGGGACAGGCAGGTGGGAGGGTCCTAGATGGGTGTTGGTGTCGATGAGTTGTTGGAGCTTGCGTTCCTTAGCACTTGAGAGAAAGAGAAAAAGTTTCTTGTTGAGGCGTCGGATGAGACGAAGAATAAAATGAAACTGGGGGCACGCGCAGCTTTACCACACGGTGTAAAAAGCTAGATTGTTTTCAAAGGAGGAGTGAAATAGCCAGCTGAAACTTAGTAACAAGTGTGTTTATTTTAGGTTACTGATAAAGCTTAATGCTATGAGAGATTTTTATTATCAGAAAGATAAAATCCAAAGACATAGCGAAACAATGGGAATTGGCATTCAAAGGGGAAAATTTGTATAAAGGAGTGAAGGCTGTGTGTAAGGATAGGCACTTTTAAGATCTAACAAGTGTGAAAAGCCTTCAGTATCTATGCCTCAAGCTGCTGTCTTCACAGAACTGAAGTTAAGAAAACTTATTTTGAATTCAACTGGTTCAGGGTATTGTGTGTCACCTTGCCAGACCAGCCGTATAAATACTGTGGCTGCATGAGCAGGTCAGAGACTGAGATCACTGCTGCAACTAACTCACCTCCTGACTCCCCAGAGCTTGTCCACCATCTATAAGGTTCAAGACAGGAGTGTGATGGAATACTCTCCACTTGCCAGGATGAGTGCAACTCCAACAACACAAGAAGCTGGACACCTCCCAGGACAAAGCAGCCTGCTTGATTAGCACCCATCCACCACCTTAAACATTCACTCCCTACGCCAATACACAGTGGCAGCATCTACAAGCAGCACCACAGCAACTTACCAGGGTTCCTTCAACACCGCCTTCCAAACCCACAACCTCTACCACCTAGGACAAGTGCAGCAGATGCATGGGAACACCACCACCTGCAGGTTCCCCTCCAAGCTACAAACCATTCTGATTTGAAAATATATTGCTGTTCCTTCACTGTCATTGGGTCAAAATCCTGGAACTCCCTTCCTAACAGCACTGTGGCTGGGTCTACACCACATGGACTGCAGTGGTTCAAGAAGGTGGATTTGTTAATCCCTTTCATGCCTCTCATTCCCGGTAGGCCCCATCATTTTTAAATACTTCAATTTACACTGAGTCACAATCCTGGGGCGGGGGGGGAGGTGGGGCACTGAGCCACAGGTCAGCGGGAAGGGGATAACTGTCCCTCCAATGAGTGGGAGCAGCTCCCCCACCACTTTGCCCACAGCCTGAGTCATCATTGAACCATCTCCCAAGGGGAGTCACCCTTTTCAGAACAGGGAGAGATGTGAAAAGGATTGATGCAAGTTAGTGTTGAGCTGCAAGTATATACAATGACTGCAGAATTCTCATGGTTACCCAGCATAATCACTGAGATAGCAATGCGTAACGTTGGCTGGATGAAATTTTCACACATGTGACAGACATACGAGATTCAGTCCTTCCAAACTTGGGCTTTGGATTGGACACTATACCATGTAACTCAAGAAGTGCAGGTGGTGGAGAAGTGATCACTTGTGGTGATCAATTTTAAATGAAGAAGAGGTTCATACAAGAAGCAGATCACGTTATTCCATTGAAGTATGTTAGTATGAGTGTGATCCTCCTGCAATGTAATGTTTTCAGTGCTCACACCTGGACAAGTGCCAAGTTGTGGGAGCTCTCTTCTGCCATTCATTCTATTTACCAAGCCCTGATTGGAGAGTTGACAGAAAAGACAGCATCTGGAGACTGTACTATCCATTACTAGCTGCTATTGTTAGTACTTGATTCACATACACACAGGGTCCTGCTGATCCACACAACAGGCAGACAGAAATGATGTGAATGACAGCATTGACCAACTTTTAGATGCTTCAGGAAATCTAACTCATAATTACTCCAATCACCTATTAGGAAGCAGCACAGATAAACACAGTGGCAGTGTGAGAGAGAACCTGCATTTATATTTCATCTTGTCACACATTACAGATATATTACAAAATGCTTCTGTAGTGGCTGCAGCAGCTGCTCTCCACACAGCAAGATCCCAAGCTGGAAAGGTGTTGATGCTGCTGGTTAAGACTCTGTACTGGAATCAGTACTTAGTGTTCTTCCCGTACTGCCAAGGGAACTGTCCTGTCCACATGAAGCACAAAAACAAGCAGATGGTACTGTGATTTAAAGTTACAAAGAAGAGCATCTTCAACAACTCAGCTCTCTCTCAGTACTACTCTGGAATGCAGGCCCGCATATTATCAGTGGAGCTACAAGCTACAGCCTTCCAACTCGAAGATGAGGATTATATCTAGTGAGTCAATTTGGCGGTGCAGCTTGTCCCGATCAGTAGTCATGCAGTGGTGGTGAGGCAGACCTCATTCCATGTACACTGACCAGTCCAGTGGTACCCACAATGCCACTAAGCCCTAATAGTGCCCCCCGCCCACCTCAACGCCATCCAGTGCTGATAGTCACCCCCATGTCATCCAGTGCCAAAAGACACACCCCAATGCCACCTTGTGCCAATAGATGTAGCCCCCAACGCTACCCAGTGCCGATAGTCACCTCAACACCATCCAGTGCCAATAGCTGGCCCCCCCAATGCCAATAGCCACCCCAATGTCACCCAGTCCCAATAGCACCCCTGTACCATGCAATGCCACTCAGTCTTGATACCTCCTTTATATTCACATACATAATCCAATGCTGATATTCTCCCTTATTCCCCACATCCAGCACATGGTTCTGATGCTATATCTCTGGGATCAACACATTGTTATTTTCTTGATGGGAATTCTCTTCTCCCTCGATCTTTCCCCCCAAAGTTGCGTACTCGATGGATTTTCTGCAACTGACTCTGGATGGTTTCGATGATATCGATCTCGTCTGGGATGTGAACATAACGTACGTTTCTGCCAGTCACAAAAAAGTTGTCCAGGTGCGACATTCTACCCCACCTGTCAGTGTACGTCACCTCAGATAGTCGGATATTCATGAACGCATCAACGTTAACAAAGCACCCCCTCACAGAGCTCTCGTCCCTGAGGTCCACGGTGGTGATGTGGCCATGCACTCCCTGAAGGAGGATAATGAGGCTGTTCTCTGCAATTGTGCGTTCTTTAATGGAGTGGCTCAACGACATGGTGCTCACTCACAACTCTGTATCATTGGCTGAAAGGAAGAGAAAGATCAAGCCCAACTCAAACAGGTCCACTGATAGAACTGCATCTGAATGGAAAAAAAGAAATAAATCACGTGGAGAACTTTCCCCTCCCGATCCCCACTGACCTCTATTTTGCTAGGGCTCCTTGATGCCACACTTGGCGAAATTCTGCCTGAATGTCAAGTGCATTCACTCTCACCTCACCTCTGGAGTTTAGCCCTTTCATCCATGTTTGGGCAGAGGCTTGTAATGAGGACAGGAGCCGAGTGGCCCTGGCAGAGCCAAATCTGAGCTTTGTTGATGGGCAGATTTGTCCACTAAGATTTAGCCATTTCTGCATTTGGACCCTGAACTTTCATCAGTGCTGATGAAAAGGCATCGAGCTGAAACATTAACTTTCTTTCTCGCCCCACAGGTGCTGCCACATCGGAATATTTCCAGCATATTCTGTATTTCTTTCTGATGTTTAGCTTCCACAGTATTTTGTTTCTATAGTTCCCTGGTTTAAATTTTCCCATTCAAAGAAATAATTCCCCAAGTCTTGAAAGATTATAATTAGTCTAATAATAACTGTCCTGTCTACTCCCTTTCAGACTCAGATGGCGTCCATCAGCTCATTTTTAGTCACATTCATTTGGTTATTAATTTGAATTTTTAGTTTTCCATCATCTCTGCTCCGTTATCCCCCCCACTCCCCCTCCCCCCTTACAGTGAAGACCAGTACAAAGTTTTATTTAGGAAGTCAGCCATTTGCTGATTTCCAATGAAGATTATCACCTGTGCCTGCTATATTATGGTCACTCGCCTCATTAAACAGTGGATAATGAGCAGACACTGGTCAGTGCGTCCCCCGGGTGGACAATGTGTGGACACAGTATGTCCCCCCCCCCCCCAGGGTGGACGGTGAGCAGACACAGCATCTCCCCCAACCTCCCTCCAGATGGACAGTGAGCGGACACTGTGTCTCCCCCAGGTGGACAGTGAGCAGACACTGTCTCCCCCGGGTGGACAGTGACTCCTCCCCGAGCTGGATTTGATCCTCACCCCAATAAACAAGCAGCAGCTCCTAACTGGTCACCAATTAGCCCCGGAGTTATTTACCGCCGATTTAAACAGCGCCCACCTCAGACATCCTCCTTTAGAAGGCCCCGTCTCCCAGGTAACGGCAACTTCCGCCTCTCCGGGAAATTACGTATAGCCCGAGAGCCCCGCCCCTCTGATTAACGTAAGAAGGCTCTAACCCGGAAGTGAGTGGGGGCATGTGGCTCAGCTTCTGCTCTTCATTCATACAGTTGCCAAGCTCAGGGTTTAATTCTATTCCTGGTCTCAGTTTACTATATTGGCGTGGACACACGGAGGACATAGTTGTGATAAACCGGGTGTACCAGACAGGGTTCTTGAAACAGTTAACTTTATTACAGAGCTCTTGAAAACTGCCCCCCTAAGATTACCCGTGCTTATGGCTGATTCATCAGTACAATTACATGGCTCCTAAAGGCAGTAGGAAAGGTTTTACTCCCGGTCACTACATTCCTTCTCTTTTAAGTGTTTTACATTTCTTATTTACAATAATATCTTAAACCATAACATAAACACACATATGCAGGTCATGCAATTATAGATTAAGTCTTTGAGGTGGTTTTCTAATTCGGTTAGAGCGATGTAGCTCTACGACTTGAGATTCTCCCACTGGATTGACATGATCAGGAACTGAAACTTCAGGGACATCCTTAGATAATGGCAGTTCAGAATTAGGTAATTCAACAGAGACATCAGGTTTATCTATTCTATGTTGATCTGGCACCTTAGGGATCAAGGTTCAACTTCAATTACAGTTCGAGAAACCAATTGTTGGAATGTCTCTCTACCCCTTAGATGATCCACATGTTTTCAAACAATCTGGTCTTCCACTTGCACTTGGTATAACAAAGGTCCAGTTTTAGAAACAATTATACCAGGAACCCATCTAGGTCCAGTTCCAAAATTTCACTGGAAAACTGTCTCTCCCACGATAAATTTTCGAGCTTTGCTGTGAATATCTTGATTCACTTTCTGACTACCCTGGTTCTTCTCTACCTTCCCCTCTAAGTTTGTAAACACCAGACTCAACCTTGTACGAAGGCAGTGTTTCATCAGTAATTCAGATGGTGTTGAACCCAGAGCTACATGAGGAGTCATGCGATAGTTGAGAAGAAATCGTGAAATTCACGTTTTTAACATTCCTTCGGGTAGCCTCTTCATTCCTGTTTTGAAGATTTGCGCTGCTCTTTCTGCTAACCCATTGGATGAGGGATGATTTGGTGTTATTTTAATATGTTTAATCCCATTTAAAATCATGAACCATTGGAATTCCAGACTAGTGAAAGCAGTATCGTTATCCAAAACAATGACTTCTGGTCGGTTATGTATACTAAAACATTGGCACAGCTTTTCAATAGTTGCACATGATGTCAGTGATCTAACTTCATGCACATCTATCCACTTAGAACGTGCATCGACAATCAATAAAAACATGGTACCTAAAACTGGAACTACATAGTCTATATGTGGTCAAAGCCAGGGTTGACTAGACCACTCCCACAGATGCAGTGAAGCTGAAATAGGAAACTTCTTTTGTTGCTGACACTGGAGGCAGTGTTTAACCATTTTTTCTATATCACTCTCTATACCTGGCCACCAGACATTGCTTTGCGCAAGCATCTTCATCTTCTAAATGTGTGGATGTGGACTGTGAAGCTCTACCAAGAGTGGTTCTCTTCCTTCCAAAGGGAATGTGCACAACAAGATTCCAGCTTGACAACTTGACTCAGTTTTACGGGATTAGAATGGTTTTATCTCTGGTGCATTCAACCATCTTTGCAATACCTGGTCTCAGACTTTTGATAAAATTAGATCCCGGTTTGTCCAATTCTTTATTTGCTTTGCACGGACCAGCGAGGAGTCCAGCAAATTCAACACAAATACAACTTCTTGTGGAGCATGTACAATGCTATCTGGCAAGGGAAGATGACTGAGGGCATCTACATTTACTATACTGTCACCTGGACAGTGCAAAAAGCTATACTGATATGTCGATAAGATCAAGGCCCTTTGTAAAATTCTGGCAGAGGCTACTAGTGGAATGGCTTTATCTTCACTGAATAAACCCATTAGTGGCTTATGACCTGACACTATGGTGAAATGTCAATCATTCAGATATTGATGGAATTTCTTTACTGCAAACATTATGGAAAAACCTTCCTTTTCAAGTTGTGAGCAACCCTCCTCAGCTGCAGAGAAGGTTCTGGAGACATATCCTATTGGCCTTTCGGGTTTGATTTCTGTCTTTTATTTTTCTGTTTGCTGCAGAGTTTTGTCTTGTCCTTCATTTTGACTTCACAGTCAGCCAGATTTCTCTCTGATGAAACCTTAACTTCGTTCAGTTTGTGGCTGAGTTACCCATGGCTTCGTTACCCACTCATACCTTAGATAGTTCCACGACTTTTCCTCCTAATGCCTCTTGAATTTCAATCAGCTGATTCTTCAGCTCTTCTGTCTCCTTGTATCTTTTGGCTTCCTCCTGGAACACTGAGCATTGTTGAGTTTTTTCTGCCAACTGTTTCTTCAGTTTGTTCAGAGTGGCACTGTATTCATTTTGCTTCTTTTCAAGATTTTCCCGTGGATTTTCCCTGAAGGATGCTTGCATCCTGTGAAGGACCTTCAGTTCTCCTATCTCATTCCAAAATACACTGTCATATTCCCCTATCAATTCAGGATTTCTTTCTGTTCTAACTTGAAAAATTTCTGACCAGTTGAGCTTAATGTCTTTCAGCCAATCTCAGCCCAGAAGACTAGGTCCTTCACCTGTTACAATGATCACTGGAAGCTGGGCTTTCTGTTGTCTGTAGGGTACAGGTACTGTGACGATGCCTTTTACCTGCCTTGACTCTCCAATGCATGTCTTCAGTTGAGCCGTGGTTTGCTCCAGATGCAGTGGCTGGTATCTTCATTTAGATATTTAAATGTGTGTTCTCCTACCATTGTGGTCAATTCTTCTGTTAACCTCCATGACTACATGCTTCCCATTTACTTGAAGGGTGATGGTGATTGGTTCAGTTTTCACTGGTTTGACATTGTATAGGGAATAGATATCAGTATCAGCAGCTTCTGGTTCAGTTAGGTTGTGAACTTCAATCGCCTTGGTCTGCTGTCTGGTTGACTGTCTTGAGTCCATCCTGCATTGCTTTAGAACGTGCCCTCTCTTTGTGACAATAGTGGCATTCTGCCTTTTTAAATCTGCAGGTTTCTGGTATATGGTTACTCCCACATCGGTAACAATTTAATTTTTGAAGTGCTGGTGAATTGCTTCCAGTGTGCCTTTTCATTTTTTGAGCAGTGGAGGCTGTTTCCCACTTCGCGGCTGTCTCTCTGGTTTTCGTGTCACGCCCAGTGGTAGGTTCCCACCCAACTGAAGAATGGCACCATGTTGCACACTCTGCACAGCCTGTGAGTCCCTCTCAGCACTCTCCGTTGCTAGCGCTATTTCCATGGTGCGCTTCGAATCAATTTTAACTTCTGCTAGTAAATGGCACTGAATGGCATCTATGTGTACGCTGCAAACCAAATGATCTCGCAACATTTCATTGAGAGAAGTTGCAGTGCTCAGTCAACTGTTTTAACTTCGCAATATACGTTGCAATTGACTCACCCGGGCCCTTACTCTGGAGTTGAACTTAAATCTTTGCATAATCACCAAGGCTTCGAAAATGTGTCTTCATGGGGTCTACCAACTCATTAAAAGAGTTGGAATTGGGTGATTGGGGCTGTCAGACTACGGATGAGGTTCTATGTCTTGCTCCTGCACTCACTTAAAAGAATTGCTTTCTGCTTCTCCTCTGCTGTTATTTCATTCCCCACAAAATAAAAACCTAGGGTCTGGCTCCAGTCTTCCATGGATGAGTCATAAGGGTCGATTCTGCTGAAGAGTGGCCCGACTGGTGAGTATACTTTTCTTTCTTTCCTTAAGAATTAATGTACTCACATTCAGGAGGTGAGGTGCAGCATCAGAACTATTTATGCTCTTCGCCAATTGTAACAAAATTGGTGTACTGGATAGGTTTTTTTCACTTGAAACAGTTAACTTTATTACAGAGCTCTTGAAGAAGCTACATGCTTGAACCAGGTCCATGACCAGAAAGCTCTATCCCTAAGATTACCTGCGCTTAGGGCTGATTCATCAGTACAATCACATGATCCCTAAAACAGTAGGAAACGTTTTACTTACTATCACCACAATAGTTAATTCAATATAACCCATAGGAAGAAGGCAAGAACACCTAGGTCAGTTTTATAATTGATGAAGAAACTTCATGTGCTCTCTTCTGCCTCTGGGACACTCCTTACTCATTCATTGTGACAGTTCTTTTCTTGAATGCCACATGTAGCACTAATTAATGCTAAAATAGGGGATTTTTTGGATCATTGGCCCACATCCAGCAGTAACTGGATTCAGACTGTGCACACTCTATTACCAAAACCATCCGACTGCAGAGAAAATAGTCTGCATTCAATTCAAATGAGGCACAAGAGCACAATAGACTTAAAAACCATTGCCATATTACATATGTTAATATCTGTAGAGAAATCTAGTGAATGCAGATATTTTCTGAGTGCTCTGTTTCTTGGCACTTAACATTGAAAATTATTGTGAAATTAGTGACAATAACCTTAAAATCCCATACCCTCTCCATCACAGTCTCATATCCTCACAGTCTCATATCTCATATCCCAATACCCTCTCCATCACAGTCTCATATCCTCACAGTCTCATATCTCATATCCCAATACCCTCTCCATCACAGTCTCATATCCTCACAGTCTCATATCTCATATCCCAATACCCTCTCCATCACAGTCTCATATCCTCACAGTCTCATATCTCATATCCCAAAACCCTCTCCATCACAGACTCTTCCTACAATTACTCTCCATCCCTGCCTTAGCTCATCCACTGCTGAAATCAATCTCTGTACTTCTATTTTCTCAAGATGTGATTATTCCAATCTTTTCGATATGTAATCCTTAGCCTTAGCATGACCATGCTGCCCATATACCAGGTTCTGCTCACACATGACACAAATCCTTGTTGACCTTCATTGGCTCCCAGAGCCCCAAACTTAAAATTTTCATTCAAAAATGTTTCTCCCATTTAAATCCCGGAAGCTCACTATACATGCGTAGGAATCATTTGTAAATCACACTCGGCAGCAGCATAACTTTCTGCAGAGACAAACATTTGGAAACAATAAGATAAAATCTAAATACTCCAGATGCTGGAAATCTTAGAAATAGAAAATGCTGGAAAAACTCAGCAGGTCTAGCAATATCTATGGAGAGAGAAACAAAGTTAACGTTTCTTGAATCAGTATAATTTCTTCAGAGCGCTGAAGAAGAATTATACGGACTCAAAATGTCCTGCTGAGCTTTTACGGCATTTTATGTCTTTATTTGGAAACAATAGTCTGTTACTAACAACCACAACAAAGAACCTCCATTTATATAGCACCTTTAACATAGTAAAACATCCCAAAGTATTTCACAGGAACATTATGGGTAACATTTTCCCCCTGTCCGGGGGGGAGGTGGGGGGGGGGGGTGGTGATGTGCAGGAGCAGGTGCTGGCAGGCGGGCGCGCCTCCGATTGGTATCCCTGATCGGGGCCACGCCCCCATTTTATGTGGGCAGGCCAATTAAGGCCTGCCCAGCATGATGTCCACCAGGAAGCGCTATGTGCTCCCTGTGAGGGCTGGGGGGGGGGTGGATTCCCTCAGCTGGGAGTGCACTCTTTCATGCATGCGCATGAAAGAGCGCACAGATCTCCCTAAGGCTAAATGCTGCCTCAGGGAAATCAGCTCCAATTCAAAAGCTGACTTGAAGGTAATAAAAAAATTTCCCTGCTATGTCCCCTCATATGACACTGTTATGTGAGTTGAGACATGTCCATTACTTTTATTTAAATATTTGATAAAAATTTAAAAACCCTCATGAAATCTCATCCCGCCCCTGGATGAGGTTTCATGCTTTCTCTGAGGCCCTCCTGGGCTCCCGGCCTGTCCGCCAACTTTAAGGTTGGATGGGCAGGTCTGTCAATCAGGTTGATTAGTTTTTAATGGCCTTAATAGGCCATTGAACTGAAAATCTAAATGACATGGGGTGATGTCATGACTCACACCCAATGTATCCCCATGTCATTATACACGTCAGCGAGCAGGCCCCACCCCTGCTCACTGACCAGAAAAACCTGCCCTATCAAACAAAATTTGATACCAAGTCACATAAGGTGAATGACCGAGAGCTTGGTTAAACAGATAGGTATTATGGTATTAAAGGAAGAAAGAGAGGTATGGGCAGGGAACTCCAGAGCTTGGTGCCTTAGCTGAAAGCAGAGTGATTAAAACTGAGAATGCTCAAGAAGTCAGAAGTAGGCGAGTACAGGTATCATTTCTTAAAAATTCATTCATGAGATATGGGCATCACTGGCTAGGCCAACATTTATTTCCATCCCTAATTACCCTTGAGAAGGTTGGGGTGAGCTGCCTTCTTGAACTGCTGCAGTCCATGTGATGTAGGTACACCCACAGTGCTGTTAGAGAGAGATCCAGGATTTTTATCCAGTGACAGTGAAGGAATGGCTATATATTTCCAAGTCAGCATGGCGAGTGCCTTGGAGGGGAAATTCCAGGTGATGGTGTTCCATGTATCTGCTGCCCTTGCCCTTCTAGACGGTAGTGGTCGTAGGTTTGGAAGGTGTTGTCAAAGGAGGATTGGCTATATTCTCTCGTGTTGGAGATGGTCATTGCTTGGCACTTTTGTGGTGCGAATGTTACTTGCCACTTGTCAGCCCAAGCCTGAGGAACTACTGCAGTGATGTCCTGGAACTGAGATGATTGACCTCCAACAACCACAACATCTTTTCTGGACCAATACGTTGAGGAACCAATGAGAGAACAGGCTATCCTAGACTGGATATTGTGTAACAAGAAAGGAATTATTGGCAATCTAGTTGTGCGAGGCCCCTTGGGGATGAGCAACAATATGATAGAATTCTTCATCAAGATGGAGAGTGACGTAGTTGATTCTGAGACTAGGTTCCTGAATCTTAATAAAGGAAACTACGATGGTATGAGGCGGGAGTTGGCTATGATGGATTAGGAAACATTATTTAAAGGAATGACGGTGGATAGGCAATGGCAAACATTCAAAGAGCGCATTGGGTGAACTGCAACAGTAGTTTATTCCTGTCTGGTGCAAAAGTAAAACTGAAAAGGTGGCCAAACCATGGCTTACAAGGGAAATTAGAGATAGTATTAGATGCAAGAAGAGGCATACAAATTGGCCAGAAAAAGCAACAAGCCTGAGGATTGGGAACACTTTAGAATTCAGCAAAGCAGGACCAAGGGATTGATTAAGAAGGGGAAAATAGAGTATGAGAATAAGCTTACGGGGAACATCAAAACTGACTGTAAAAGTTTCTATAGGTATGTGAAGAGAAAAAGATTGATGAAGACAAATGTAGGTCCCTTACAGTCAGAAACAGGGGAATTTATAATGGGGAACAAAGAAATGGCTGACCAACTAAGTACATACTTTGGTTCTGTCTTCACAAAGGAGGACACAAATAACATACCAGAAATGTTGGGGAACACAGGGTTTAGTGAGAGGGAGGAACTGAAAGAAATCAGTACTAGTAGGGAAATGGTGTTGAGGAAATTGATGAGATTGAAGGCCGATAAATCCCCAAGGCCTGATAATCTACATCCCAGAGTACTTAAGGAAGTGGCCCTAGAAATAGTGGATGCATTGGTGGTCATCTTCCGAGATTCTATAGACTCTGGAACAGTTCCTACAGATTGGAGGATAGCTAATGTAACCCCACTATTTAAAAAGGGAGGTAGAGAAAAAACATTATAAAAGATTTAATAGCTGAGCACATGGAAAACAATGGCAGAACTGGACAGAGTCAGCATGGATTTATGAAAGGGAAATCATGCTTGACAAATCCATTGGAATTTTTTGAGGATGTAACTAGTAGAGTTGAGAGGGGGAGCCAGTGGATGTGGTTTATTTGGACTTTCAGAAGACTTGACCAAGTCCTACATAAGAGATTGGCGTGTAAAATTAAAGCACATAGGATTGGGGGTAGTGTATTGAGATGGATAGGAAACTGGTTGGCAGACAGGAAACAAAGTGTAGGAATAAACGGGTCTTTTTCCAAATGGCAGGCAGTGACTAGTGGGGTACCGCAGGGATCGGTGCTGGGACCTGAATTATTCACAATATATATTAATGATTTAGATGAGGGAACTAAATATAATATCTCCAAATTTGCAGATGACACAAAGCTGGGTGGGAGGGTGAGCTGGGAAGAGGATGCAGAGATGCTTCAGTGTGATTTAGACAAGCTGAGTGAGTGGGCAAATGTATGGTAGATGCAGTATAATGTGGATAAATGTGAGGTTATCCACTTAGGTAGCAAAAGCAGGAAAGCAGATTATTATCTGAATGGCTATAAATGGAGAGAGGGGAATGTGCAATGAGATGTGGGTGTCCTTGTACACCAGTCGCTGAAGGTAAGCATGCAGGTGCAGCAGGCGGTAAAGAAGGCAAATGGTATGTTGGCCTTCATAGCCAGAAGGTTTCAGTACAGGAATAGGGATGTCTTGCTGCAATTGTACAGGGCTTTGGTGAGACCACACCTGGAATATCGTGTGCAGTTTTGGTCTCCTTATCTGAGGATAATGCTATAGAGGGAATGATTCCTGGGATGGCGGGACTGACATATGAGGAGAGATTGAGTCGGTTAGGATTATATTCGCTGGAGTTCAGAAGAATGAGGGGGGATCTCATAGAAACCTATAAAGTTTTAACAAGACTAGACAAGGTAGATTCAGGAAGGATGTTCCCGACGGTGGGGCAGTCCAGAACCAGGGGTCACAGTCCGAGGATATGGGGTAGACCACTTAGGACTGAGATGAGGAGAAATTTCTTCACCCAGAGAGTGATGAGCCTGTGGAATTCGTTACCACAGAAAGTAGTTGAGGCCAAAACATTGTATGTTTTCAAGAGGGAGTTAGATATAGCTCTTGGAGTGAAAGAGATCAAAGGATATAGGGAGAAAGCAGGAGCAGGCTATTGAGTTGGATGATCAGCCATGATCATAATGAATGCCGGAGCAGGCTCGAAGGGCCAAATGGCCTACTCCTGCTCCTAGTTTCAATGTTTCTATCTTCCTTTGTGCTAGGTAGGACTCCAACCAGCAGAGAGTTTTCCCTCTGATTCCCGTTTACTTCAGTTTTGCTAGGACTGCTTGATGCCACACTTGGTCAAACGCTGCCTTGATGTCAAGGGCAGTCACTCTCATCTCACCTCTGGAGTTCAGATCTTTTGTCCATGTTTGAACCAAGGCTGCAATGAGGTCAGAAGCTGAGTGATCCTGGTGGATCCCAAACCCAGCATCAGTGAGCAGGTTATTGCTAAACAAGTGCCACTTTATAGCATTGTTGATGAGTCCTTCCATTACTTTACTGATGGTCGAGAGTAGACTGATGGGGCGGTAATTGGCCGAGCTGCATTTGTCCTGCTATTTGTGTACAAGACATATCTGGGCAATTTTCCACATTGCTGGGTAGATGCCAGTGTTGTAGCTGTACCGGAGCAGTTTGGCTAGGGGCATGGCAAGTTCTGGAGCACAAGAACTATTGCCAGAATATTGTCAGGGCCCATATCCTTTGCAGTATCCAGCACCCTCAGCCATTCCTTGATATCACGTGGAATGAATCTAATTAGCTGAAGACTGGCACCTGTGATGCTGATAACCTCCAGAAAAAGCTGAGATGGATCATCCACTTGGCGTTTCTGGCTGAACATTGTTGCAAATGCTTCAGGCTTATCTCTTGCACTGATGTGCTGGGCTCCCCCATCATTGAAGATGGGGATATTTGTGGAGCCTCCTCCACCAATGAGTTGTTTATGCCCTCTAAACAAGGGCAATTAGGGATGGGCAATAAATGCTGGCCTAGGCAGTGATGCCCGCATCCCATGAACGAATAAAAAAAATTGTCCACTCCCATTCACGACTGGATGTGGCAGGACTACAGAGCTTAGATCTGATCCGTTGGCTGTGCAATTGCTTAGCTTTGTCTAGCAGTTGCTGCTTATGCTGTTTGGCACGCAAATAGCCCTGTGTTGTAGCTTCAAAAGGTTGACACCTCATTTTTAGGTATGCCTTATTCTGCTCCTGGCATGCCCTCCTGGCATGCCCTCTTCATTGAACCAAGGTTGATTAACTGGCTTGGTGGTAATGGTGGAGTGGGAGATATGCCAGGCTAAGAACATAAGAACTAGGAGCAGGAGTTGGCAATTCAGCCCCTCGAGCCTGCCCATTCAATAAGATCGTGGCTGATTTCATTTCGGTCTCAACTCCAATTTCCCATCCTCTCCCCATAACCTTTCAACCCGTTACTAATTAAAAATCTGTCCATCTCCTCCTTAAATTTATTCAGCGTCCCGCCATCCACTGCACTCTGAGGTAGTGAATTCCACAGATTCATGACCCTTTGAGAAAAGTAATTCCTCCTCATCTCTGATTTAAATCTACCACCCCTTGGCCTAAAACTAAGGCCATGAGGTTACAGATTGTGGTTGAGTACAATTCTGCTGCTGTTGATGGTCCACAGCACCTCATGGTTGCCAATTCTTGAATTGCTAGATCTGTTCGAAATCTATCCCATTTAGCATGGTGGTAGTGCCACATATGATGGAGGGTATCCTCAATGTGAAAACTTTGTATCCACAAGCACTGTGCTGTGGTCACTCCTCCCGATACTGTCATGGACAGATGCATCTGTGACAAGCAGGTTGGTAAGGATGAGGTCAAGTATGTTTTTGCCTCTTATTGCCTCACCACCTGCTGCAGACACAGCCTAATAGCTATGCCTTTAGGATTCGGCCAGCTCGGTCTGTAGTGGGCTACTGAGCCACTATTGGTGGTGGACATTGGAGTCCCCCACACAGATTTCCGCACATTAAAATCCCCCACAGCCTCAGTTGTGTCCAACATGGAGCAGCACTGATGCATCAGCTGATGGGGGAACCTACGTTTGACCTGGTGCCATGTGACCTCATGGGGTGCGGAGTCGATGCTGAGGACTCTCGGGACAAGTCCCTCCCGCGTGTATATCTCTGTGCCACCACCTCTGCTGAGTCTATCCTGCAGGTGGGACAGGACACACCCAGGTATGGGGAAGGTGGTGTCTGGTTCTGTGAGTATGACTGTTAGGCTGTTGCTTTACTAGCTCCCCCAATTTTGCCACAAGCCCCCAGATGTTGATAAGGAGAACTTTGCAGGGTCAACAGTGCTGAGTTCGCCATTCTCATTTACGGTGCCTAGGTCGATGCCTGCTGGTCTGTCCAGTTTCATTCCTCATTGGCTCGTTTTTAGCGTCTTTCCCCGAACATTACCCTGGGTCTCTGGATTACTAGTCTAGTGACAATACCACTATGCCATCGCCTCTATCTCAGAGGGTTATATCTACAGAAGGTTACAGAGATAGGGAGGGCTGAGGCTATGGAGGCACTTGAAAACAAGGGTGGGAATTTTAAAATTGAGGCCATTCTTAACCAGGGGCCAATATAGGTAAGCAAGCACAGTGATAATGGGCGAACTGGATGTGGCATGTAAGATCCAGAGGGGGATTTGACTCGTGGTGGAGACTAGAACCAATAGACACAGTTTAAGAATAAGAGGTCTCCCATTTAAGGCTGAGACGAGGAGAATATTTTTCTCACAGAGGATTAGTCTGTGGAATCCTCTACCCCAGAAAGGAATGGAGGCTGGGTCATTGAATTTATTCAAAGCAGAGACAGACAGAATTTTGATCGACAATGGAGTCAAGGGTTATGGGGGGGGCATTCAGGAAAGTGGGGTTGAGATCACAACCAGATCAGCCATGATCTTATTGAATGGCAAAGCAGGCTCAAAAGACTGAACATTCTGCTCCTGCTCCTAAGTCCTATATTGCAGGGCTTGTGCAATTTAAGACACAAACAGCAGAGTTTTCCATGACCTCATGTTTACAGAGGATAGAACATCAGAGGCTCGTCAGCCCTGCCGTGGAATGGTCGAGACTAGTGGTAATAAAGGCATGGGTGAGGGTTTCAGCCGCAACCAAGTTGAGGCAGGGGCAGAATTGGACGATTTAATGGCAGCATATATAGACAGCCTTATTGATGACACAAATATGCTGGCAGAAGCTCATCTCAGGGTAAAATATGACAGCAAGGTTGCAAACCACCTGGTTCAGCCTCTGACAGTTGCCAGGGAGATGGATGGGTTTGGTAGCTAGGGAACGGAGATTGCAACAAGGGAAGACAATGGCTTTGGTTTTCCCAGTTTTAGATGGACGGTATCTCACCATCGATCTTTGGTAGATACATATTCTGTACAATTTGGTCAAATAGGAAGCCATCAGGAGTACTGGCTGGTAAAGGGCTATTAAGCTTAAGGGAACGGTCAGGTTCAGGGTGCTTGAATTGACGTAAGTAGACGTAACCATGGAATGATTCAAAATCATTCTACATTTTAATTTAACTCCCTCCAATTGTCAGAGTCAGAATACTTTACTTCCAATAAAATATATTAGGTGATATCTTCAGCATTTACTGTATTTGGCTTAACTACGCATTTTAAAAACTTATGTAAAAATTGTGAATGTATCTTCTAATTATTGCTGAAAAGAAAGACATGTTGTCGAAGCTTTTTCAACTTGTACTCATTAGGACAAATGCAAGAATACCAAATTTCAAACAATCACAACAATTTGTACTACAGGAGAAAAGGGTGATTCTCTCTCTACTTAAATTATATCCCGCTTTTCTATTCTTCCTGCCGAAGTGGGGAATCTCACATTTCCCCACATTATAATCCATCAGCCAAATTTTTGCCCGTTCACTTAACCCTTTTAAATCCTTCTGTAAACTGTGTGCTACTCACAACTTGCTACCCTACCTATCTGTGCCATCAGCATATTTAGCTACCATCATCCAAGTCATTAATATAGTTGAGGTGTCTGCACTGATTCCCCCCCACTGGTTGCAGTTTGCCAACCTAAAGAGGATCCATTTATTCTTCCAGTTAGCTAACCAATCCTCTATCCATGCTGATATGTTTCCCCTAACACCACAAGCTCTTATCTTGTGTAGTAACCTTTTATGTGGCACTTTATCAAATGCCTGTTGGAAATCCAAATCTACTGATTCCCAATTATCCACACTGCTTGTTACTTCCTCAAAGAGCTCTAATAAATTAGTCAAACACAATTTCCCTTTCACAAAACTATGTTGACTCTGCCCGATTGTATTACGATTTTCTAAATGTCTAGCTATTACCTCTTAATAATGGATTTCCCTATGACAGATGTTAGGCTAACTGGCCAATAGTTTCCTGCTTTCTGTCTTCTTCCTTTCTTGAGCAGAGGTGTCACATTTGTGATTTTCCAATCCACTAAGACCCTTCCAGAATCTAGGGAATTTTGGAAGATTACAGTCAATGCACCCACTATCTCTGCGACTACCTCTTTTGAGATCCTAGGATGCAGGGAACTGGTCAGCCTTTAATCCCATTAGTCTTCCTGTGACTTTTTCTCTAGTGATAGCTTTAAATTCCTCCCTGCCTTTTCTCTCCCTCGACTTTCAACTCATCTTGGGATTATTTTTGTGTCTTCTACAGTGAAGACTGATAGAAAATACCTACTTAGCACTTCTGCCATTTAATTCTCCAGTCTCACCCTCTAATGACCAACACTCACTTTAATTATTTTTTTCCTTTTTATATACCTGTAGAAGCTCCTAGACCAGGATTTCACCACCCCACTGCGGCGTGTCTCCCCCAGGCGGATGCGATGGGCCATTTAAATCTCCATTCTGTTCAGCGGGACCATAATATCCCGCCGTAAAATCTTGGCCCTACTGTTTTTAAATTTCTCACTAGCTTTTTTTCCATACTTTAATTTCGCCCTCCTTTGTTTTTTTTTAGTCTTTCTTTTCTGGTTTCTAAAATTTGACCAATTTTCTGACCTACCACTAATCTTTGCAGTTTTGTACATCTTTTCTTTCAATTTGATACCATTCTTAACTTCCTAAGCCACAGGTGGTGCATCCTTTGCATAGTCCTGCTTTCTCAATGGATACTTCTTTCTTCATGTATATGGTATAGCTACTGTTAAGGGCCCTATAAACTACTCCAACAAGTGACTTCTTTCCTTTGCTATTTCATATCTCCATCCAATTCTACCATCTTGCTCTTCTAAACCAAGATCATTTCTGACTGCTGTACTAAGCTCATTGTTTAATTACAGAGCTACCCCACCACATTTTCCTTTCTTCCTGTCCCTCAGAAATGTCAAATACCCTTGAATATTTAGATCCCAACCTTGGTCACCTTGCAACCACATCTCTCTAATTGCTCTCAGATCATACTTATTTAATTTTATTTGTGTTATCAATTCATCTATCATCATTATTAATTCTGTGTGCATTCAGATACAGAATCTTTAATTCTGTCTTTTTACTGTTCTTCCACACTTTTACGCTATCTGCTGCACCCTTCACTATGTTCACACTGTCCCTTCCTGTTACACTGGTTATCATTTCCCAAGTCACTATCCTGTTATCACTTTCTAAATCACTACCTGCTCTTCTTCTTTCTCTTCAACTTACCAAATCTACCCTCACATGGTCCCTCCCTCCATTATTTAAAGTCCCCTTTATGGCCCCAGTTATACCATTCTTCAGGACACTAGTCGAAGGGATGAAGGAAGAAGTGCAATTGGAGAGCGAATGTTCAAGAAAATATTGAAAAGATTAAGACATTAAAATAAATCATTTCAGCAAGTGAAGTAAATACAAGATTAATCAGAGCCAGTCCAACATCCAAGATAGGAAATAAGAACTGCATGGAATGAAAATATTGTACCTCAGAGAATTTAAGTAATAAAAACAAACAAATTGAAAATAAACAGGAATCAAATATGCTAACTACAAATTAATGCTCATACTCAATTTGGTTGTAATATTTTAATGAAGTTGTCAGTGTTTAAGGTTATTTAAGAACATTTAATGGTGGCAATTAATAATTGATCTTTTAGAAATTCTGGGTGCAGAGGTCCAAATCTTGAGGCCAGCTCTGCCCTTTAACGTTAAAAGTAGAACCAAGCCTTGTGTCTGTTTGGTTAAATGTAGAAATCTGAACTGTCCAAGAAGATCGGCAGATTTTCATACAACTGCTGGCAAGATTCCGTAAGGTCACCCAGTGACCCCACCGCCTCTCAACTCAGTGTCAAACACAGACACACACACATACACACACACACACACACACACACACACACACACACACACACACACACACTCTCTCAAAGTTTCATAGCATGACCCACTGTGACACCAACCACACAATATGGCCCAACTATAAACTACACTACTATTTTCAATGGCAACCATCCATATTATTTTTACCTTTGTCTGCATGCACCCCACCCCCCCCCAACCCCGCCCCATGGCTACTAATAAGCCAGAGTCTCAGTTTTACCTGGTGTGATTTGACTTTCACAGATGCACATTCAAAAATGCACTAAGAAAACATTTGCATCCCGTACAAATCTGTCTCCAGTTCACAGATCTGCCAAAAGTTCACAACTGAGCCAAAACCTCTGTCTCTTCCACTTCTGTCTTCCCTGCCCCATTGCTTTCCAAACCTCCATCCAGGTTTTGAGAGTCACAAACGTTGGTGAATATGATCAGTCTGGCTGGTTTAATATTTACTATGTACATCGAATTTAACTGGATGAAACTGTGCCTAGATGCACAAAATTGTGCAGAATGGGAGTTCAGCTCTTCGTACAGGAATTAAGTGAGTCAATTACAGAAATAACTTGTTCAGAGGGTTGAAAGCTAGTGACCCAGCCACACATGTTGTGCCAAGGAAGGTCATGGGGTAAAGGCGATGACCTCACTGTTGACAGGGAGGATATCACAGATTGTCCATCATGGCCAGGAGGTCATCCCCTTTACTGCAGCTGTGCCTGGGCTGCTCTTGGACATGGAACTCTCCCATTATTCGAGCTAACTCTTCATGCTGTTGCTGGTCCTGCAGAGAGAGACAACACATATCATCTAACCAACTGTCTTCTGTTTGTTATTAATAAATCAATTGATTGATTGGGTAAATACCTGTGTGTGTGGCATGGTATTATTTGGTTTACAGGGGGTTACAAGGGGAGGAGTTCCAGGTGAAAAAGTCATACCAAACATCATGTCAAGATCTGACACACAGTCTCTTAATTCATCAGGACCTGAATATCATCGGCCTTCGCAAAGCGAGTGGTTTGGGTCTGGAATGCACTGCCTGGAAGTTCAATTGAGACATTCAAGAGGATAATAGGTGATTATTTAATTAGAAACAATGTGCAGGATTACTGGAAAAAAGGCAGGAGAATGGACACTGGGCCCGAAGGCTGGACCCTGAGTCTGTTGCTGGGCCCTTCTCAGCAGAGTACAAGACAACTGACTTCACTGTTGATATAGGTCATAAACCAGCTGGGGTCCCTCTAGTGCCTCTGGACACTCTCTGGTGAGTGTGCATGGGCACAAGACAGGATTGGGCTTGTATGTAACGACCAACACCCTTTCACCAGGCATATGGTTGAATAGAATCATGTGCCCATTTAGCTGAATTAGCAAAGGGTTGCTGGTGCCCACAGGTATTAAAATCTTTGTTGATTCAGTGAGAAAGCTGGCAGGAAGAAGTGGGGAGAATCGCAGATGCATACATTCATTAAAAAGTAAGGTGTAGCTGCTGCAAATAGCGATCCAATGACATTCTGCTCACCTTAGAGACCTGTATGTTGATCACTTCATCCAAAAGGTCTGGAGGCCTTATGGCCGCTGCATGGCTATAAGACAAAGATAGGTCAAAATATAACTTGCTGTGGCTAAAACACTGCCTCATTCTATAGAATAGATCAAACTTCAACAAACAACTCTTCTCTGTTCACATAACATAGTAAGAAGCTGAGCTTCTGTTCCTGCTGTACTTGGTTAATGTTGTTGTGTTACAGTATGTTTCAGTATCTTATTGCCAATGTTTTATGGTCATACTGTGTTACTGCTGCCTCCACTGGACAAAGATCTGAAAGCCTGTTTTAAATTGAGGCCTTGATGTAGCATCATGGCAATCATCTCGGATTTCCCTCTCAAAGAGACACTGTGATCTCCCTGCATAGTGTAACACCAACACAACAATTCCTTTGTGTGTGGAGGATTAATACTTTCCAAGTTTTATTATTTCCTGCCCTAATTTTGGGTTAACCCATACTATGCATCATTTCCCAGTTGAGAATATGAACAGTAACACTGCTTCTGGGCCTCTGCAACACTTAAGGGTGCCAGTAGAAGGTGCAAGGCACCAGTTCAAGCTGACTCTCAGTTGTAAAATTCTTGCTGTAGGGATATATCAGAGGCATGGTGAGATGTGAAAAAAATTATTTTCATCGAAATTTACAGGAGTCATTTCTACAATTCATGCCTGTGAGTATGTGCACAGTGGGGTGTGTGCATTTGGGTATATGTGAGAGAAAGTATATGAATATGGATGTGTGCATGAAGGAGAGTGTGAGTGTGAGTACATGTTCATGGGTATGTGTGGGAGGGTGCATCTGAACGTACAAGGGTGTCTGGGGGAAGGGACATGTGAATGAATATGTGTGCATGCGTGCAGTTATAAACCTTGTTCCTGCAAAAGACACACAACTAGACAAACAGCAGTCAACTTACTCTTCCTCCTCATCTGTGCAAAACAGATTCAGCCGAAATCCTGGGTCAGTGCCCGTAGGCTTCTTGATCTCTAGACCGCCCATCAACAGTGCCAGCAGGTTCAGCTCCTCCTTAGCCAGTGGGTTGGGGGCCGCATTCTCCTGGAATGAAGGACAGGAGGTAATGAAATGTCAAAAAATAAAGCAAAACAAGCAAGAGAGTGATAGATTATCCCAAGGCATTTTATAAATATATTAAGGGCAAAAGGATAAACAAGAAAAGAGTAGGGCCCATTAGGGATCAAAGAGCAATCTGTGCGTGGAGCCGGAGGACATTGGTGAGGTTTCGAATGATTACTTTTCATCTGTATTCACTGTGGAGAAGGATGATGTAGGTGCAGAAATCAGGGAGGGGGACTGTGATATACTAGAAAGTTGCATTGGAATGGAGGAGGTATTAACGGTTTTAGCGGGCTTAAAAGTGGATAAATCCCCAGGCCCACATAAGATGTATCCCAAGCTGCTATGTGAATGAGGCAAGGGAGGAGATTTCAGGGGCTCTGACACTCATTTTCAAATCCTCTCTGGCCACAGGAAAGGTGCCAGAGATCTGGTGGACAGCGAATGTGGTACCATTATTCAAGAAGGTAGTAGGAATAAACCAGGTAACAATAGGCCAGTGAGTTTAACATCAGTGGTAGGGAAACTATTGGAACAAATTCTGAGGGACAGGGTTAATCTCCACTTGGAGAGGCAGGGAATAATCAGGGATAAAAACAAAAAAACTGCGGATGCTGGAAATCCGAAACAAAAACAGAATTACCTGGAAAAACTCAGCAGGTCTGGCAGCATCGGCGGAGAAGAAAAGAGTTGACGTTTCGAGTCCTCATGACCCTTCGACAGAACTTGCGTTCGAGTCCAAGAAAGAGTTGAAATATAAGCTGGTTTAAGGTGATAGTCAGCATGGCTTTGTCAGAGGGATACCATATCTAACAAATTTGATTTAATTTTTCGAGGTGGTGACTAGTTGTGTAGATGAGGGTAGTGCAGTTGATGTAGTCTGCATGGACTTCGGTAAGGCTTTTGACAAGGTTCTACATGGGAGAATGTCAAGAAGGTAAGAGCCCATGGGATCCAGGGCAATTTGGCAAATTGAATCCAAAATTGGCTTAGTGGCAGGAGACAGAGGGTGATGGTCGAAGATTGTTTTTGCGATTGGAAGCCTATGATGATTGGTGCTGGGATCCTTGCTGTTTGTAGTGTACTTTGATGATTTAGACATGAATATAGGAGGTATGATCAGTAAGTTCGCAGATGACACGAAAATTGGTGGTGTCGTAAATAATGAGGAGGAAAGCCTTAGATTACAGGACGAAACAGATGGGCTGGTGAGATGAGCAGAGAAGTGGCAAATGGAAGTTAAACCTGAGAAGTGTGAGGTGGTGCATTTTGGGAGGACTAACACAGCAAGGGAATACACAATGAATGGTAGGACCCTAGGAAGTACAGAGGAATAGAGGGACCTTAGTGTACATGTCTACAGGATGTTTAGATCCTTGAAGGCAGCAGCACAGGTAGATAAGGTGCTTAAGAAGGCATATGGGATACTTGCCTTTATTAGCTGAGGCATAGGATATAAGAGCAAGGAGGTTATGTTGGAGCTGTATAAAACGCTAGTTCAGCCACAGCTGGAGTACTTTGTGCAGTTCTTGTCACCACTCCATAGGAAGGATGTGATTGCATCGGAGAGGATGCGGAGGAGATTCACCAGGATGTTGCCTGGGCTGGAGCGTTTCAGCTATGGAGAGACTGGATAAGCTAGGGTCGTTTTCCTCAGAGCAGAGAAGGCTGAAGGGGGGGAAATAATAGAGGTATAGAAAATTATGAGGGGCACAAATAGGGTAGGAAGAAACCTTTCCCCTTAGCAGAGGTGTCAATAACCAGGGGGCATAAATTTAAGGTAAGGGGTAGGAGATTTAGAGGCAATTTAAGGAAAACATTTTTCGTTCAGAGGGTGGTTGGAATCTGAAACACACTGCCTGAGGGGCTGGTAGAGGCAGGAGCCCTCACAACACTTAGGAAGTATTTAGTTGAGCACTTGAAATGCCAGAGCATACAGGGCTACAGGCCAAGTGCTGGAAAATGGGATTAATGGCTGGCGTGACCATGATGGGCCAAAAGGCCTGTTTCTTTGCTGTATAACTCCATGACTCTATGACTGATTATAGGTAAAAATCTGACACAGAGTAAACTGTCATGACAGCATCAGTATCTAACTGTCAAGCCAAAGTGCCAATGTTAAATGGACTGATTTGGACTGATTTTGGATTCACAGCAGAGGGATCATCTGGTACTCATTAGTAACAGGATTCTAAACGGGGATGTAGTGGAATAAATCCAAACATTGGCAAAGAGAGAAAAAAGAACAAAGTTTTTAGTGCCTTTTATGACCTCACGGCTCCCAAAGCCAAGTAAGTACTTTCAAAATGTAGTGAACATTTGTTATAACTTTAAATATATGTTTACTTTAAGCATATTTCTGTCAACTTAAAACAAGTAAAGAATAGGTTAATGCTATAAGTTTTTCTTTTCTGGTAAAGGGTTTGTTTTTCTAGAAACAAAACTGATGGGATGATGGAATCAACATCCTGGGGGTTACCATTGACCAGAAAATGAACCGGACCAGCCATATAAATACTGTGGCTACAAGAGCAGGTCAGAGATTGGAAATTCTGCAGTGAGTAACTCATCTCCTGACTCTCCAAAGCCTGTCCACCATCTACAAGGCTCAAGTCAGGAGTGTGATGGAATACTCTCCATTTGCCTGGATGAGTGCAGCTCCGACAACACTCAAGAAGATCAACACCGTCCAAGCAGCCCGCTTGACTGGCACCTCATCCACCACCTTAAACGTTCACTCCCTCCACTACTGATGCACAGTGTACTGCAGCAACTCATCAAGGCTCCTTTGGAGCACCTTCTAAACCCATGACCTTTACCACCTAAGAGGACAAAGACAACAGATGCACGGGAACACCATCGCCCGAAAATTCCCCTCCAAGCCACACACCATCCGGACGTGGAACTATGTTGCCGTTCCTTCACTGCCGTTGGGTCAAAATCCTGGAACTCCTTTCCTAACATCACTGAGGGTTACCTACATGGACTACAGCAGTCAAAAAGGCAGCTCACCACCACTCTCTCAAGGGCAACTAGGTTGGGCAATAAATGCTGGCCTAGCCAGTGACACCCACACCCTGTGAGAAAATTTTTAAAAAGGTGATAACAGCTGTAGCTAGCCCAAGAAGAGGTGATGGTCAGATGAGGTTTCTGCAATCGTGGAAGGACAACTGGGTAGATAATTAAAACAAATAACCATATTACAAAAGTGTTACAAGTGTTCGGCTCTTCACTTAACCTTACTTAGTTCAGATGTTTGTGAAATGCGTAAGTTAATTAGTGTGTAGAAGTAGAATAAGCTCCCTCCCCCATCCCCACCCCCTTTCTGTTTCCCCCTTCCCTTTTTTTTCCAATAAATTATAAAGATTTTTCTTTTCCCACCTATTTCCATTATATAAATAAATAAAAAAAAAAACCCACTAGAGCTATACCTTGAGTGCCCTACCATCCATTCTTAATTAGCACATTCGTTTAGATATCACCAAATTTAATTTTAACACCTATGTGATCTATTGTACTATTGTCGTTGACATCTTTTGATGATCTGCTTCTATCACTGCTTGTTTGTCCCTACAACCACACCCCCCCCCCACCTCTTTGTCTCTCTATCTCTCCGCCCCCCCCACACACACACCTTAAACCAGCTTATATTTCAACTCTTTCTTGGACTCGAACGCAAGTTCTGTCGAAGGGTCATGAGGACTCGAAACGTCAACTCTTTTCTTCTCCGCCGATGCTGCCAGACCTGCTGAGTTTTTCCAGGTAATTCTGTTTTTGTTTTAGAATATGAGTTACTTTAATGAACAACACTATAGTTCAACAGTCTGATAAGAAATAAGAACAGCTTGTTAACAGGCCTTATGAAGATCATTGGGCATATATAAATGGTGATGGGGCAGATATGAATAAATGAAGTTCCTGAGAATTAGTTTGGCAGTCAAAAATGGAATGTCCCTGGGAAGGTGCAATAAAGTAAATTCTTATAGGGCAATAAGATTTGTCAATAATCAATCTGTGTCTAGCTCTGAAAAAAAAGGTAAAGAGACTTTGGGAGACCTGTTACAATTATGAGGTTGACAGGATTATGATGTTTGGAACTGTTGTCTTTGAATTTAGAGTAAATGGAAGGGGATCTTGTAACCTGTTCTGGAGTCTGCCTGACAGTAAGCCTGGGTGGTTAAACTGTTGGAGATCAAAGGAAGGCTTAGGTTGTTTTACTGAGAAGAAGGTGCAAGGTACTTACACTTGGAGACAATGGCAGCAGTTTCTGAGTTTATAATGAGTTGACCCTGGATCTCTGGAAGTCCCAGAAAGGTATTGTTGGAATCGGGTTGTAAATAGTGGTTCTATTACATATCCATTTATTTCTAAGTTGCTAGCTTTTTTTATTCATTCACAGGATGTGGGCTTCGTTGGCAGGGCCAACATTTATTGCTATCCCTAATTTATTGCATATCCCTAATTGCCCCTGAGAAGGTGATGGTGAGCTGCCTTCTTGAACCGCTGCAGTCCATGTGGTGTAGGTACACCCACAGTGCTGTTCCAGGATTTTGACCCAGCGATAGTGAGGGAACAGCAATATATTTTCAAGTCAGGATGGCGAATGACTTGGAACTTCCAGGTATTGGTGTTCCCATATGTCTACTGCTCTTGTCCTTCTAGATGGTAGTGGTCGTGGGTTTGGAAGGTGCTGAATAAGGAACCTTGGTGAATTGGAATCAATGATAGCTAATGAGCAATTCTACCTGGATGCAAGGTTAATGTGCTTCATATTGCCACAAGGTAGAGGGGAGGGAAAGCCATTTTTGAGATCAGATTACAGGCCTCCCTCCAAATCAAATATCATAAACAGACAGCAGTTTGTTTTGGGGTAGACTGCAGCCATCTGAGAGATAGAGGCAGCCAGTCCTGCATTTGAAGCAGAGAAGAGGCTGAATCTATTGTTCATCAGTCAATGTGTGTGGGAGCTCACAGTCAGATTGAAGGCGCCGAGTTTGTGGGGACTTACAGGAGGCTGGAAGATTCGCCTAGCTTGGGTTAGAGGAAAGCAGTCTCCAGTCCAACTCTCATAGCAAAAGTCAGTTCTAGGATTAGAAGTTATATGGCTGGCAATGTAAAAAGGAAGCAACCCGTCAGAAGCTGGGAGCAATTGTGGACTGTTTGCTATAAGGATTGTAATTCTGTGGAGAGTACAATGTGCGGTAAGTATAAAAGGGGAATGTTCCTCTGTGTAGTTTAAAGTATAAGTTGCTTACAATAAGAAAAAAGTGCTTAGTCAGTAGTGCTTTTAATCATTTGTAACAACACAAAACTTGATGCTATTCTTTTAGCTAGTAATTGGAAGTTCGAACCTGTAGCTGTTTTCCTTGGAGAAGGTTGAAAGCGTATTTAATAGAGGTATTCAAAATCATGAGGGCTCTGGATAGAATAGATAAGAAGAAACCTCCCATTGATGGGAGCATTGAGAACCAGAGGACACTGATGTAAGGTGATTGGCAAAACAAGCAATGGTAACATGAGAAAAAACTTTTCCACGGAGCATGTGGTTACTATCTGGAATGCAGTCCTGAGAGTGTAGTTGTGACAGATTCAATAGTGGCTTTCAAAAAAGAATTGGGTCATTATCCAAAGAGAAAATATTTGCAGGGAAAAATGCAGGGCAGTGGCACTAGTTGCATTGTTCTTGCAGAGAGCTGACATGGGCCCAATGGGCTGAATGGCCCCCTTGTGCTGTAACCATTCTATGATTCTACAACATGCCAATAATTTAGAATTAGCAGCACTCCCGCAAATGAATATGGAATATTATTGCATGAGGTGATCTACAGGTGTGGAGTATTAGCCCAAGTTGATAGTGATTAGGGATCACATTTTAGTTGCTAGATTTTTACCAAACTATAACCGATAACAAGTATTTAACACAAATTCCACATTTCTCACCACCCAAAGTGATTTGGAGTGGAAAGAGGAAACTAAACTCTATAAAACTATGGTAAACAAGTTATGTGCCGATCACCCCACTCATGGGTGAGAGAAAGAATGAGTGAGTGGTAAAGAATAACAATGAGACATGGATCGAGGGAAAATCTTGTCTTGTCCCTTTCAATTATTCTACTGTCAAAATTCCAAATTGCCTTCTCTGCTATGTGATAGTTCTCCTGCTCTGGAAGGTACTACAATTAGTTCAATTTTTTTGCACATTTGAATGCTTTACATGCAGGGAGACTGAGGTCTCAGAAAATTCAAAGAGCTCTGAGGCATCATATGAGGCCTTTTGGGACAGAATTTAATTCAGGAGATTCGGTGAATTAAAAAAGGGAAGGCCACGGAATGGAAAGACCTTGGTAAGGTAACAGACCATGATGGTAAGACAGTATTTATCAAACCATTAAGGTTCATTCCTCATGATTAATTAATTAAAATTAGTTGTCAGACTCTGAGCAGCTGATAGTAAATAAGGCACCTTGTATCTCGAGTGTTCATATGTTTTGTGATAAAGTTCCTGAGGAGCAGAATACAGTGGGTTAAGGGGATGGATAGTGGTCAAAAGAGTGATCATGACACACAGGACAGAACTATCCCATCCAAAGGCCAATTATCCTGAGTGGGTACTTGGGTGACATATATTCCATAAATGGAGGGATGCAACAATTATGGGATATGCAGAAAAGCTACTGATAGGTTTAAATAATGGTTGAATGTTCAGGATGATGGCCAGGAAGCGAGGTCCATGGACTGGCAGAATAGGATAAAAGAGTGAAGAGTAAGAAAGCACAGTGCATGTATTGATAGAGACCAGAAGTGATTCCAGCATCAAAAAATGATCACAGACCGGAGAAAGATCCTCTGGTCATGCAAGAGGCTGATCTTACAATAGTCGCCCTACTAGGCATAAAAGTAGAGGCTGTAGTTTGAATAGATTACACAATTAAATAAAGGCCATTGAACAGACTCGTAACAAAACTGGAAACAGAAGTTCTCATGACTGTGAAGTTTTGGTGGCTGCCAATAAACTTGAGGATTAACTAATGAGAGGCAAAAGAAATGGAGTCACATAGTTGGAGAGAGTTTGGAGTTTATTCTGAGGTATCAGATAAGGGGCAACCCGATTTGCCATAGATGCATTTTTACTGGAAAAGTCCTTATAAGGGATTAATAAGGCTGAAGTGAGACTAGTGGTTGGGGTTCTGAGCAGTGACATAGATGTTAGAGAAAAGTAACACTTTTGGCCACATATTCATGGGAGTGTACATTAAAAGCTATGTTTCGGCAGGGTAAGAGAGAAAGGTGTCTCTGAAAATGCCCAAAAAGGCAGCAGATGTAGAAGTAAAACTAAGGAAACCAAATAAATGTGTCAATGGCCTGAACCGCTGTTTCTAGGGTGTGATATCATTCATCCTATTTTCAGAACATATCTGATTATGTTCAACTAAAAGCAGATCACACAATGTTTCATTGGTATCTAAAGAGAAAAGGTTCAGGCATCTTCAATGATGCATGTTGTGGGGTGGTCCAGTGGAGTTAGAAATGTATTATTAAATAAGATTATAGTAAAATTTAAAATTGGGAATCAGGGCTTGGGAAGCTTTTAAGTATGTTGGTTTAGATTTAGATATTGAGCAGAGTAAGTCTGGAATAACAATAAATCAAAAATCCTATTTCGAGAGCATTACTGCCATCCCTGATAATCGTGGAATCACGAAAGATCATGCCATATCTAAAGGAACAAACAGAATAATTGCAAAGCTTGATTGGTCAGGTTGAATTGGTTAACTCAGACTAGACCATATGCTAGTTTTGATGTATTGGCATTAAGTACTGTGATGAAACACACTAAAGTAGAGAATGATTTAAGGGCAAATAAAATATTCTTTAAAAATTAAAATAATTTAAAAAAATTAAATCTGGAGAAATACATACTTGAATTTGTGTACTTAGATAATCCAAAGAACATGAAACTATGCTTCACGTACTATTCTTCCTGATAGCTATTCAGATGCAGCTGATTTCACAATGGCCCAGGTCTTCCAGTCAGTATCATAGAGTCCGACACTGACTGCGATTTAATCAGCCCACTTACCATTTACGCTGGAACTTTTTGCACGTTCTGGTGTCAGCTCCAGCATGGATGCAGGGATGAACACTTGACAGGCAAATTGTTGAGCGTAATTCCAGCGCAGCCACGCCCCCCTTTGTGATCTCTCCATTGAGTAAAATATACTTCCTTGATAAACAGATCCGAAAATCTGGGAGGAATACTTTTCATCAAGGTCCTCTCCTTCATGGAGTGAAAAATCCTAGACTAACACCTCAATTCAATACAGAGGGAGTGCTGTTTTGTTGGATGCGTCTTTTAGACGAGATGTTAAATTGAAGCCAGTATTGATTGATTTACTTTTGTTGTTATCCAAGGTGACGCAGGCTGATTCTTCTGCAATCTTTATAAATACAAGTTTCTTTTCATAAAGATTTACTGTCTAAACTTTTCCCTTTCTTTCTGAAAGCAACTTCCCATTCGTTGTTCTCTATTGTCTCTATTACTTACCCTCTTTCTCTTTTCACCAAATCATACCTTGGTCTGTGCCCCTACTCCTCTGGTACCTTCTCCTCCTTTAAGGATCTCATCATGTTCTACCTTTCTCAGTGATTTGGTGTCAAATATTGTCTGTTAACCCTCCTGTGAAGCATCTTGAGACATTTTACTATGTTAAAGGTATTCTATAAATTCAAGTTGTCATTGTTGTTGTTTAACCTCTGAGGGGACTAGGGCCTCACCGTGTATTTTTTTAATATAAAATATATAAAGATATCCTCATGGCTATATCTAAAATTTTAAAAACTGGACAAAGATCTTTTAAAATGGCTGAAGCTATGTCTGTCTGTGACACTCAAACAAAACTACTACGGCAATATCAAAGAAACTTGTACCTTGTTATCTCTGAAGACACAAAAACAATGCGCCACCTCCCCCCCCCACCCACAACCCCCCCACCCCCATGGGCTCCAAAGACCAAATTCAAAGAGAGCTATACAAAGGCCACCTGCATTTCATAATCCAGGTTGGTCAACTGGAGTCTACTCATCTGCTTGGACAGTGCGCCCCGTAACCTTCCTTTCAATTCTTAGTAGTTGGGACATTTAATAATCTCAGGAACCCAGACCAGGGATATGCAACCCTTGTCAAAGACAAAGGGGAGAGGTGGGAGTCATGTGACATGGACCTTTTGAGCCTGTTCCATTATTCAATAAGATCATGGCTGACTTGGTTGTGGTCTCAGCTCCACTTTCCTCTCTGCCCTCATAACCCTCGACTCCCTTGTCTAACAAAAATCTAACTCAGTCTTGAATAAATTTAATGGCTCAACCTCCACTACCTTCTGGGGAAGAGAACTCCACACTCTAATCACCCTCAGAGAAAAAAAATTCTCCTCATCTCTGTCTTAAACTTATTCTTAAACTATGCCCTGAATTCTAGTTTCCCCCACAAGAGGAATTTATAGAATACCTTTAACATAGTAAAATGTCTCAAGATGCTTCACAGGAGGGTTAACAGACAATATTTGACACCAAATCACTGAGAAAGGTAGAACATGATGAGATCCTTAAAGGAGGAGAAGGTACCAGAGGAGTAGGGGGACAGACCAAGGTATGATTTGGTGAAAAGAGAAAGAGGGTAAGTAATAGAGATAGGAAGAGAAATCACTTCAACATTGATGCATTATTAATCTCACTGCCTACTGTGCCATGGTGCCTGTGCTTCAGGTACCACTGCTAGTTTGTTTGTCAGCCTTGAAGGCATGACAGCCACTCATATTGCACCTCCCAGTATCCACCCTATCCAGCCCCCTTAAGATCTTAGCAGGTCTGACATCATCTGTGGAGAGAAAAACAAAGTTGACGTTTTGAGTCCATATGACCATTCTTCGAAGTATAAATCTTCTTCAGAGCACATATTGAGTCATACTCGAAACATCAACTCTGTTTTTCTCTCCACAGAATTTTTTCCCACCTATTTCTATTATTATTATTATAAAAATTTATTTCCATTCATTGTTTTATCCCCACCTTTTAGCCTATTTCGATCCCCTCCCCCACTCCACCCCCACTAGGGCCATCTGTCACTTGCTCATCCTGCTTTCTACTCTTAATGTCATCACTAGCACATCCTTTAACCAGTATCACCACCATCAACACTGCTTCGACCTTTTGTTTATGACATCTTTTGCAATCTCTCCTTTGCCTCCACCTATCACTGGCCTTCTATCCAGCTTCACCTGTTCCAACCCCCTTAAACAGTATATATTTCACCACAGTTCTACTTCTCTTTAGTTCTGAAGAAGAATCATATGGATTTGAAACGTTAACTCTGTCTTTCTCTCCACAGATGCTGTCAGACCTGCTTGGTTTTTCCAGCATTTTGTTTTTGTTTCAGATTTCCAGCATCCACAGTATTTTGCTTTTATTCCATCAAGATCTTATATGTTTCAATAGATCACCTCTCATTTTTCTAAACTCCAATGGATATAGGCCCATTATGCTCAACCTTTCTTCATAAAAGATGCTCTTCATCCCAGGAATGAGTTAAGTGAATCTTCTCTGAACTGCTTCTAAAGCAATTATATACTTTTCAAAGAAAGAGACCAAAATTGTACACAGTATTCCAGATGTGGTCTCACTGAAGCCCTGTACAGCTGCAGTAAAACTTCCCCACTTTTACATTCCATTCCCCTTGCAATAAACACAACATTCCATTTGTCTTCCTAATCACTCACTATATCTGCATACTAACTTCGTGTGATTCATGTACCAGGACACCCAGAACCCTCTGAACTATGTTCTGCAATCTTTCCCCATTTAAGTTGAACACTGCTTTTCTATTCTTTCTGCCAAAATGGACAAGTTCACACTTACCCATGTTATACTGACATAACAATATAATTTAGTTTGGGTTTGTGAGAAAGAAATGAAAAGAAAATGGGAATAGCCAATAAAAGTTAGAGGAAACTAGAAACAGCAATGACCACTGTGTGCTGGAAAGAGCACTGACCTTTGTGTGTGCAGCCGAGCTCTTTAATGTCCCTGACATGTGTGTTTCCACAGGCCGTGAAACACTGTACCTGTGACCGTTGAGAAAATGCATAAGTTTTAGTAAAAAGGCACAAAACACAACATCAATAATAATAATAAAAAAACAGTCTGGTGTCTTTGGGGCAAATCTTCAGAAGCAAAACTTATTTAGTGAGTGGGCACCACTGGCAGTTCCCTGAAACAATGATCACAAAAGCACAATCCTCCGCAGCCACTGACTAAAGTGCAGGTAAAGCATTGCTTATTCTGTCTTTGTTGTTTTCTTGAATATGTAGGAATCAGTAACACATGATATGAAATAATTGTTCTATTAGTAGCACAAACGGGTCCTATTATTAACTACATTAATAGCAATAGGTGTGGGAGCCTGCCATCAATTTCATCCCATTTATTCTCTTAGTACATGCATGACATTTTTAGAGGTGTCATTTTTGCATGTGTTGGTTTGAAGAATGAACACTCACAAAATCATGAACTGATTCATGTTAGTAAACAGAACTGTAATGACAATAGAACTTTATACATGGCATTTCTCTCACCATCACTGCTTTCAGAATCTAAAGGCCAAACAATAGTGGCCTTGTTAAACAAGCTACCTTGTGTGTTTTCCCCTTTTTTCTGAATTCATGCTTTCGGCTATGGTACTACTCTTCCACAAAAGTCTGGATGTCCTACAGAAACCAGTTAAGTGGTCACTTCATGTGTGAGTCTGGGCAGCAGCAAGAGTTGGCAGGTCATGAGGGGCATCACAGCTAAGTCAACCAATACACTTTCCTGAAGAGGCATTATCAGGAGTGAAAACCCTGGCTGGGTTCTCCCCTCTCTGATTGTGGTCAATTATAAAATTCCAATTTAGATATAAACTGACTCAGCATACATACAGATGGAGTCAGGGTCTGGTTTGTATGGCTCAATTATACATCAGACAATGCCCTATCTGGACCCCACACTGTGGCTCTATTACCTGAAGATTGGGTAGGAGGATTTTTCATTTATTCATGAGATGTGGGCATTGTTGGCTAGGCCAGCATTTATTGAGCATCCCTAACTGCCTTCGAAAAGGTGCAATAGTGGCTGTCATGCCTTCAAGGCTGACAAACAAACTAGCAGTGGTACCTGAAGCACAGGCACCATGCCACAGTAGGCAGTGAGATTAATAGTGCATCAATGCTGAAGTGATTTAGTTGAAGTAACAGCCGTTGAAGTTCCTTGGGGCGAATGATGACCAATGCAGCTCAGTCACAGTGCTTTCAAATTATTCATTCAGTTGCTTCTTATTTCATCACTTCAAGGAATCATATGACATTAATCACCTACCTCATGCAAAACTTAAACATATCACTTTAGTTCAAACATGGACAAAGAGCTTAATTGCAGAGGTGAGGTGACAGCGACTGTCCTTGACATCAAGACAGCACTGGAACGAATGTGGCATCAAGGAACCCTGGCAAATTGAAGTCAATGGAAATCAGAAGTAAACCTCTCTACTTGCTGCAGACATACCATGCACAAAGGAAGATGGTTGTGTTTGTTGGACATCAATCATCTCAGCCTCAGGACACCACTGCAAGAGTTCCTTAGGGCAATGCCATAAGCCCAACCATTTTCAGCTGTTTCATCAATAACCTTCCCTAAAACTCAAGGTCAGAAGTGGGGATTTTGGCAGATGATTGTGCAGTATTCAATTCCATTCACAACTCCTCGGATACTGCACTAGTCTGTGCCCACAAGCAGCAACAACATTCAGCCTTGGGCTGATTAGTGGCAAGTAAATTTTGCACCACACAAGTGCCGGGCAAAGACCATCTCCAACAACAGATAATCTGCCGACTCTCTTCCCCCCCCACCGCCCCCCCACCTGCTTGACATTAACACCACTGCTTATGGCTCAATGAAGAGTCTTCTCTTTATGTATAAATTAAACAGTGGGCGTTGGCAGGATATTCACAATTGGAGGATATCATAGTGAATCAAATTTATGACCTTTTGATCTGCATTGCTGAGTGCTATAAGAGCAACAACTTGCATTTATATAGTGCCTTTAATGTAAAAAAATCATTCCGAGTGTTTCACAGGCATTATAAAATTAAATATGACATCAAGCCACATAAGATGGTATGAGGATGACCAAAAGCTTGGTCAAAAAACAAAACTTAAAGGATGTCTTAAAGGAGGAAAGTGAGGTGGCGAAGTGGGGAGGTTTAGGGATGGAATTCCAGGGTCCAAACAACTAAAGCATGGCCACCAGTGGTGGAGGAACTTAAATCAGGGATGCTCAAGAGGCAGGAATTAGAGGAATGCCAATATTTTGGAGATTTATGGGGCTGGAAGAGACTACAGAGATCAGGAGGGCCTGGCCATGAAGGGATTTAAAAACAAGGATGAGAATTTTAACATTGAAGCATTATTTAATTGGGAGTCAATGTAGGTCAGATAGCACAGGGATGATGGGTGAACAGCATTTGGTTAAAGTTAGGACTTTACTGACCAAGCAATCGAGAATGCCAAATTAATAATTTTCAAATAACACTTCTTGGTGCTTAGTTCATTCCAGAGTGGTCTATTGTAAGGCAGATGGAGAGTTGATTGAGCCTACACCTTCTGGGACTAGCACCATGAGATCCTTAGAGAGTGGATATGGGATACTTACATATTAGTGCCAAGTTTAATGATTCTGTCGCCAAAGAGGTCAAAGGATCCTTCTGTCAGCACACTGGTGTAACTGCCGCTGGCTGCAAAAGTTGCTCGCTTCACCTCTTCTCCATCATAGTTAAACATTCTGTAACGAGTGGAGAAAGACCAGAAGTTGATATTTTCCTTGGGCTGTGTTTGCTGCCAATGCCGTGCATGCACAGTTAGAACCATAGTTTAACCATAGTTAAACAGCTTTATTCTGATGTCATTGCAACGCCACAGTGAACTTAATCACAATGGTCAGATTAACTCAATACATTTAACTGGGTGCTTCGTCAAATAATAGGTGGTAAATGAACTGCATATTGTAGACTGCATATTGCTCCATCTTACAGCTTTTTAAAATGCAACAGACATTTCACCAACAAAAGCTGATAGCGTCATTAAAGTTTACTCGCGGCAACTGGGATCTTAATTTGATCTTTAGTGATTTTGCTTCAGATTTGATTGCAGACTGAACTCCTTTTTAAAAAAAGACACACATTCAGTGTTGCTGCTGCCACCTAACATGAACATTCATCTTTTCAAAACAATTTGTGTGTTCAGTGCCTATTAACTTATTTTCAGCTAGAACCAGAGGTGTACAGGATGTCGTGGGGTGGGTGGGTGCAGTGTTTTAGCAAAACATTACCAGAGCAATCCTTCCATTGGTATCTGAATTAAGGGGCATCCAGCAGCTGGCTGGATAAGCATCAATATTGGGAACAATGTGCAAGACTAGCAGGGAAGCCAGCCACTTTGAATTATCTGCACACAATTAAAGGCAATTCCAAAGAGGTCACAGGTGAACAGAAAAGAATCCAAATCTCTTCCAACTTGAAACTAAAGGCGGCAATACCAATTACACAGAGCAAAAAAAAAAGTTTTTGTTCAGGACCACAGGACAGAATCAGCTCTACAATTAAGGTGGCAGGCTGTGGTTAAATAAACTGAGGCGTATACTGAGGCTTAGCGTTATTTGTTTTCAGCACATGCACAGACCAGTGCGCATGCGCAGATGTGCATCAGCTGCTAACTTGTTGGCAGGCAACAGCGGTTTCTTTGTGTAAAAAGTTGCAATTAAACATTGCATTAATTCCAAATATTAAATTCCTATTCATTTTTATTACTGTGCTCTGATGGATGCTTATATCTTTTTTGGATTATGCAGGAGAGGATTCCTGTAAAGTCTGATGTTCTGTAAAAGCTGGCTTTAAACATCATAACATGTACAGCTCATGCATATCCATACATTCATTGCAACAATAAATCTACCTAGGGGACAGATTTGTCTAGGGGACAAGTGTTTTTTAAGCACTGTGGAGATAGAAAGAAAAAAGCTGCAAATGCTGGAAGCACAGGAAAGCCAGCATCTAATAAAAGGTAATATTTTGGGTGAACAGTCTTCATTAATTTTAAATTAATCCAAGTCAGATGGTGAAGTACGAAACAAGCCAATTCTTTTTCATGGTAGTAGGTTCATTCACAGGTTGCAGCCTTACAGCTTGCTGCCTCCTAACTACCACCTCAGTGTCCCAGCTGACTCTCTATTTATGATCCCAGTTCTTAATCAAACAATGCCCATTATCTGTGTATCCGTAACAACATAATCAACAAACCAGTAACAATTAAGGCGATTCCCACAAAGACACATAGAATACTGTGAACAGTTTTGGTCCTCTTATCTAAGCAAAGATATCCTGGCATTAGGGGCAGTCCAGAGATGGTTCACTAGGTTGATCCTGGGTATGGAGGGATTTCCTTATGAGGAAAGGTTGAGTACGTTGGGCCTGTACTCATTGGGGTTTATAAGAATGAGAGGCGGCCTTATTATAACATATAAGATTCTTAGGGGGTTTGACAGGATAGATGCTGAGAGGTTGTTTCCCCTTGTGGGACAGTCTAGCACCAGAGGGCATAAGCTAAGAGTAAGGGGGAGCCCATTTATGACAGAGTTGAAGGGGTATTTCTTCTCTGAGGGTAGTGAATATGTGGAATTCTTTACTGCAAAGGTCTGTAGAGGCTGGGTTGTTGAGTATATATTGAGATAGACAGATTTTTAATCAGTAAGGGAATCAAGGATTATGGGAAAAGGCAGGAAATTAGAATTGAGGATTATCAGATGAATGGCAGAGCAGACTCGATGGGCCGAACGGCCTACTTCTGCTCCTATGTCTTATGGCACCTCAGTATGGAAGGTATTTTATCAGATGCTAACCTCCCTGCTATATAGTTCCAGTAATTTCTCTACTGTTAAATTTAGACAATTCAGTCAGCCATTGCTGCTAATGTATGAAATGAACATCTCTCAGGGCCTGTTCTTCTATGTGCAGAATTAGAATGTATGTGTTAAAGAGTTACATTAGCAGTGTGCCAACATGGGAAAATAACTCCCTTTAAGCCAATACACTTACAGATCTGGCGCTGGTACTGAAACATGAGGCATGCGGTACAAGTTGGTTCTTCACTTTTATTATCTGTGAAGTGATGGACTTAGACACACAAAGTTCTGTGAAATTGGCCATGAAGCTGGTTGACCCACATCATTTGTTAAAGATCTATCTTACATAACCTTGCAAATTAAGTTATTTAAAAATACCAGAACCTATCCTAACATTTGGAAATGTTAGACGATAGTTGGGGAAGTTTTCCATTCCTAGCTCTAGAACGGAAAGCTTTCTCATCTGGTTACACAGAGGGAGACTGGTGTTTCTATTGCTTTATTTGCATCCAAGATCAGGATATTAGTGGAACGACAATCGTATGGCATCAAGAACACCTGTTTGCCCATTCTGATTTTGGGCGAACCTTAATTTCCCAGAATCTCACAATTGTTACAGCACAGGAGGAGACCATTTGACATATTGTATCTATGCTATCTCTCCTTAGGAGCAATTTACCTAGTGCCAATCCCCCACCTTTCCCTGTAGTCCTCCATATTTTTCCTTTTCAGATAACATTCCAATTCCCTCTTTAAACACCTGTGCCCAACTGTTCTCGATCCTTCCACCAATGCTTTTCCTTATCCACTCTGTCCAGACCCCCAAGAACCAGAGGCCACAGATTCAGGGTAGTTGGAAAAAGAAGCAATGGCAACATGAGGGCAAACTTTTTGTGCAGCGAGTAGTTGAGATCTGAGATGCACCGCCTGAATGTGTGGTGGAGGCAGGTTCAATTGAGGTATTCAAGAGGGAAGTGGATTATTATCTGAAAAGGAAGAATGTGCAGGGTTATGGGGAGAAGGTGGGGAAATGGCACTAGCTGAATTGCTCCTTCAGAGAGCCAGCACAGATACAGGCTGAATGTCCTCCTTCTATATGGTAACCATTCTGAGATTCTGTAACCCATATGAACAAGCCCATTACAATATACTGAGCAAATCTCAGTTACTACAGAAGTCTGACATCAGTCTAACTTGATTACCTGGTACAATAATAGAAACAACCAGAAGAAAAACTAACTGCATGCAAATAACCATCACCTGCAAGTTCCCCTCCAAGCCACACACCATCCTGACTTGGAACTAGATCACCTTCACTGTTGCTGGATCAAAATCCTGGAAATCCCTCCCTAACAGCATTATGGGTGTACCTATGCTACATGGACTGCAGCAGTTCAAGACGGCGGCTCACCACCACCACCTTCTCAAGGACAATTAGTGATGGGCAACAAATTCTGGCCTTACAAGCAATACCAACATCCGATGGAAGGATTAAAAAAATTCAATAAGACAGAAGTAAAATATTGTGGATGCTGAAAGTCTGAAAGGTTGGAAAGCATTAGAGATTAAATGACAAAAGCCAAAGCAAAAGGCAGAAAGCAAATGATTCAAGATTCTGCCATTCACAACTCCTCTTGACACATGATTTTGTTTCTTTCGTTGTCCCACTCACTTTTGGTCTTGTACCATCAATCCTTTAATCACTCCAAGCTATCACAGACCTTCCCTTTTGTTCTTCTTCCCACCTTCCTCCCCTTCACTTGCTTGAAACCTATTACACTTCTAACATTTCCCAGTTCTGGCGAATGGTCATTGGTCTGAAAAATTAAGTCTGTTTCTCCACAAATGCTGTCCGACTGACAGAATATTTCCAGTATTTTCTGTTTTTAACCTTTTCCAATTAGGACTGAGCTTCTGAAAGCAAGTCATTAATGCAAACTAAAACCAGTAAGGGCATCACCAATGATCCCTGTAGCAGTCTCATTACCACCTCTCTTCACCCCGACTTAAGTCCGCTGACTACCATTCACTGCTTTCCAGGTTGCAGCTAAGTTCTTATCTGAGGCCCCATTGCTTTTCTAGCAACCCTAGTGGGGCTTTTTGTCACAGGTTTTCTGGAAGTCTAGATACAACTACATCATAGGATGTGCAATAGTCCTATTTGCATGTTACCTCCCAAGGAAGACCAAGCAATTAGTCAGGCAGGATCTTCCCCATTCTGAATTGAAGCTGGCTGCGGTTTCCAAGCTATCATCGTACAGGTAACCCTTGAGTTTGCTCTTGGTAATTTAGTGCATTATTTTATGCAGATGTTAGAAGAATTTCTTCATACAGAGAGTGATAACTATTTGGAATGGTCTTTGGGGTAGGGTAGTGAAGACAAAAATCTTGGATTCATTTAAAAGGACAACTCCAATGATGTAATGGGAAAATACAAGTTACTTTTCATAGATGGGTGAGCTAAGGATGGACCAGATGGTTTCTCATCTATATCTGTCTTGTGATGTTCTGTCTGCTCTATAGAAAGATGACTAAGCAACATTCAACAAACACCTATCATGAAAAATTGCCATAAAACTAAACAGGTCACTTACTCACCACCTATGGCCATGGAAAGATGTGTGGAATTTGGAGAGAAGCAAGGAATAAGAGATCATAAACAATTGAAGCAGTTTTCCTTCTTCCACAATAAAGATCAAAGCCAAACTGGTGGGAGTGTGTATAGGGAATCGTGAATGCAAAAAGTTATAGTGAGCAGACAGCTGTGGGATTGAGACTATCTAACTTACTTAATCAGTCCAGGGATCTCTGTTCCCCAAGGAACAGGCCCAGAAATTGGCAGCACAAATCGTCCATTAGAATTCTGAACTTTATCCTTCAGAAAGATGGACACCTGTGGAGATAAATTATGGCCTGGTAAGTAATGATGATTGATAAATGTTAAATAGCGATGAAATCACATCTACAAGCATACACTGCATAGGATAACGTAAGATAAATGGCACATTCGGCCCTACCAGTTCATGTCATGTTTAAGTTGCACTTGAGACTCCTCCCACCTTTGCTCATCCAAATCTATCACTGTAATCCTCTATTCCTTTCACCTTCATTTGCTTGTCTAGCTTCCTCTTAAATGTATCTGTACCAGTGCTTCCCAAACTATGTTCCAATACAACTCATTGTAACACTTGAAATGTAATATGATCCCAGGTGCCAGAGGTAACTCGGCAATACAGCAGAATAGTAACACTCAGTAAATTATTATTAAAGTTCATGTATTATAGATCAACATATAACATCACATGAACAAAAAAATGAGATTGCCGGTCGCTAAATCAGCGTCTGCCTCCATACTGCCTTTCTGGGGAATCTCCGACACATAGATATAGATGCATAGTTATGTTAAAGCATGCCTGATCAAAGTAGCCTCAATTAATAAAAAGTGTCTAACTCTGTGGGTTTGTCTTACGATTGGTTCACAGTGTAGCTGACTAACAGAGTGAAGGTTCGGAGTTTGGTGAAAGGAGAGTTCTGTGAAAGGGGAGAAGGAGTTGTTTGTTTCCTTTTCCTATCATTCTCACCTGATAGAAGTTGGTCCTTGCTCTGCTACGGGGAAAGGAGCTAGCTGTTTGGTGAGTGTCTGGCAAGTGGGTAAGTTCTATTCTATCCCTAAGGTTTAAAATGGTACACATATGGTGTTAATAAAGTTAATAAAATATATAGGAAAGCAACATAAATAAGTGATTAATATAATTGAGTAATTATTTAAAACACATTAAGGATGGTAGAACATGTGATGCATCGAGGCTGCAGCATGTGGGAACTCCTGGATAACATTGTGATCCAGGGCAAACATGTCTGCAATAAGTGTTCGCAGCTTGAGGTACTTTGGCTCAGAGTCATTGAGTTGGAGGCTGAGCTGCAGACTCTGTGACACATCTGGGAGGGGGAAAGTTACCTGGATGCTTTATACCAGGAGGCCGTCATACTACTTAGGATAGGGTCTTCTGATTTGGTCAGTGGCCAGGGACAGGAGGGTGTGACTGCGAGTGAGGCAGGTAAGGGGACTCAGAGGGCAGGAGTGCAGGAGTGCGAGCTTCTGCAATTGTCCAACAGGTTTGAGGTTCTCTCAGCTTGTTTGGATCAGACTGCAGACTGGAGTGTGGATGAGCAAAGTGACCATGGCACCGTGGTACATGAAGCCATCCAAGTCGGGGGAGCAAAAAGGAATGTAATGGCAGTAGGGGACAGTATAGGGGGATTGACACTGTTCTCTGTAGCAAAGAGCGAGAGTCCTGACTGCTTTGTTGCCTGCCCAGTGCCAGGGCTTGGGACATCTGCTCAGGGCTGGAAAGGAACTTGCAGCGGGAGTGGGGGGAGGATCTAGTGGCCGTGGTCCATGTAGGTAGCAACGACATAGGCTGGATGAGGAAGGAGGTTCTACAATAGTCAGTATGACGAGCTAGGCACCAAATTAAGAAGCAGAACCACAAAGGTAATAATTACTGGATTATTACCTGAGACACGTGCAAATTGGCATAGGTCAAATAAGATTAGAGAAATGAATGCATGGCTCAAAGACTGGTGTGGCAGAAGTCCATTCTGGTTCGCGGGGCACTGGCACCAGTAATGGAGAAAGTGGGATCTGTAACGTTGGGACAGTCTACACCTGTTCCATGCTGGGGTTATGTTCTCGCGAGCCACATAACTAGGGAAGTAGAGGGGGTTTTAAACTGAATAGTGGGGGCAACGGATCAAATTTGGGAAGATGTGGTAAAACAAATAACGGAAATGATAAAGATTGTGACAGGATCAGAGTACAAATCTAAGAGTAAATCAGCAGAAAAGGCTAGATGCTACAAAAATTATAAAAGGACAAAACTAAAGGCTCTGGTTCTAAATGAACGTGGCATTCACAGCAAAACAGATGAACTGAACAGAATGTGAACTGAATAGAGCAAATAGAAATAAATAAGTACGATCGGATAGCCATTACAGAGACATGGCTACAGGATGATATAAACTGGGACCTGAATATTGAAGGGTATGTGACATTTAGGAAGGAAAGGAAGTTAGGAAAAGGTGGAGGGATGGCACTATTAATTAAAGATGGTATTAGCACATAAGAGAGGGATGACCTAAGTTCAGGAAACTAGGATGTAGAAGTGGTTTGGGTTGATATGAGGAATGTTAAAGGCAAGAAGTCACTTTTGGGAATGGTGTACAGGCCCCCTAATTGTAACTACACAGTAGGACAGAGTATAAAAGAAGAGATAATGTGAGCTTGCCAGAAAGGTAAGCAATAATCATGGGGGAATTTTAATCTACAAAAAGATTGGAAAAATCAGATGGGCAAAGGTAGCATAGAAGGGGAGGTCATGGAATGTTTTTGGGGTAGTTTCTTAGAACAGCACGTTCTGGAGCCAACTAGACCTGGTATTGAGCAACGAGATGGGATTAATTGATAATCTTCTAGTGAAGGTACCCCGAGATAATGGCAATCATAATATGATTGAATTTTACATCCATTTTGAGGAAAAAACGAGTGCTTCCAAGACTCGTATTTTAAACTTAAATAAGGGCAATTATTAGGACATGAAAGCAGAGTGAACTGGCAAAAGAGGTTAAGGGATATGTCAATAGAAGTTCAGAGGCAGACATTTAAAGGGATATTTCAGAATACACAGAATATATACATTTCAATAAGAAAGAAAAACTCCAAGGTTAGGGCCCATCATCTGTGGTTAACTAAAAAAGTTAAAGACAGTATCTAATTTAAAGAAAAAGCATATGATTACACAAAGACGGGTGGCAGGTCAGAAGATTTGAGAGAATATAAAGAACAGCAAAGAATGACAAAAAGATTAATAAGGAGGGAAAAATTAGAGTATGAGAGAAAGCTAGCTGATAATATAAGGATAGATAGTATAAGTTTCTATAGATATTTAAATAAGAGTTAACAAAGTGAGCATTGGTCCTACTGAGTGTGTGTCTGGGGAATTGATAATGAAAAGTAGGGAGGTAGCAGATGAATTGAACAGGTATTTTGCTTTGGTTTTCACTGTAGAGGACACAAGTAACATCCCGGAAAGAGCTGTAAATCAGGAAACGGAAGAGAGGGAGGAACTTGGGAAAATTACAATCACCAGGGAAGTGGTGTTGAGCAAATTGTTGGGGCTGAGAGCTAACAAATCCCCAGGTCCAGATGGACTTCACCTAAGGTCTTGAAAGGAGTGGCTAGTGAGGTAGTTGATGCACTGGTTTTAATTTTCTAAAATTCCCTAGATTCGGGGAAGGTTCCATTAGATTGGACAATAGCAAATATAACTCCTTTATTTAAAAAAGGAAGGAGGGAGAAAGCCGGAAACTAAAGGCCAGTTAGCCTAACATCTGTCACAGGGAAAATGTTAGAAACTATTATGAAAGGTGTTATAACAGGGCACTTAGAAAAAATCAAGTCAACATGGTTTTTCAAACGGGAAATCATGTTTAACCATTTAATTTAATTTATTGGAGTTCTTTGAAGGAGTCACACGTGCTGTGGATTAAGGGGAACCAGCGGATATATTGCACTTAGATTTCCAGAAGGCATTTGATAAAGTGCAACATCAAAGGTTATTGCAGAAACTAAAAGCTCATGGTATAGGAGGTAACATATTGGTTTGGATAGAAGATTAACTAGCTAACAGGAAGCAGAAAGCTGGCATAAGTGGGTCTTTTTCTGCTTGTCAGGATGTGACGAGTGGTGTGCCACAGGGATCAGTGCTGGGGCCTCAACATTTTACAATTTATATAAATGACTTGGATGAAGGAACCGAAGGAATGGTTGCTAAATTTGCTGACGATACAAAGATAGGTAAGAAAGTAAATTGTGAAGAGGAAATAAGGAGGCTACAAAGTGACAAAGATAGATTAAGTGAGTGGGCAAAGATTTGGCAAATGAAGTATAATGTGGGCAAATGTGAAATCATTCATTTTGGCAGGAAGAATAAAAGAAGGTTATTACCTAAACGGTGAGAGATTGCAGAGCTCTGAGATTCAGAGCGATCTGGGTGTCCTAGTGCATGAATCACAAAAGGTTACTATGCAGGTACAGCAGGTAATTAGGAAAGCTAATAGGATGTTATAATTTATTGTGAGGGGAATTGATTACAAAAGCCGGGAGGTTATGCTTCAGTTCTACAGGGCATTGGTGAGACCACATCTGGAGTAGTGTGTACAGTACTGGTCTCCTTATTTAAATACGTTAGAAGCAGTTCAGAGAATACCAGGAATGGGCAGATTGTTTTATGAGGAAAGGCTGGGCAGGCTAGGCTTGTATCCACTTGAATTTAGAAGAGTAAGAGGCGACTTAATTGAAACCTTTAAGATTCTGAGGGGTCTTGACAGGGTGGATGTGGAGAGGATGTTTCCTCTTGTGGGAGAATATAGGACTAGGGGGTCACTGTTTAAAAATAAGGGGTTGCCCATTTAAAACAGAGATGAGAAGGAATTTTTATTTCAGAGTGTTGAAAGTCTTTGGAACTCTCTTCCTCAAATGGCAGTGGAAGCAGAGTCTTTGGATATTTTTAAGGCAGAATTAGATAGATTCTTGATTAACAGGGGTGAAAGGTTATTAGGAGTAGGCAGGAATGTGGGTTGAGGTTACATTCGGATCAGCCATGATCTTACTGAATGGCAGAGCTGGCATGTGGGGCCAAGTGGCCTACTCCTGCTCCTAATTCATATGTTTGTTTGTGGTTACTTGCCACTGCTGGAATAACATGAGGGGGTGGGAAATTAACTCGATTTTATTTCTGTTTCTGCAACGTCAATTGTGGTGGCAACCCATAATTTGGGAACCGCTGATCTATACTATTCACTTCAACCACTCTCAGCACTATTTGGGTAAAGAAGTTTCTTTTGAACTCCCTATTGGCTATCTTATACGGGTGCCCACCAGTTATGCACTTCCCCACAAGGAAATACATTTTCTCATCTGTCGTGAATCAGAATTAATGTATATAATATTTTGGAAAATATTTTTCTTTTAAAACAGAGGTTTGGTCTGCGGGGATGTCTTAATTAGGTTAAAGCCAGCTAGACTGGGTGCTTTGATATGTACTAGTTTTGCTATATAAGAAAGATAGCGTGCATTAGCATTTTTTTGAATAGAGCATTCAAGAAGTGGGGTGAAAACTTGACGCCTTTCTAGCAGCTACCAAGCAATATGTTTATATTACTAATAAAATTGGTACAATGAACTTTACCTTTTAACAATGAAATCCCATTCAAAGATGTTGTTGATACAATGAGAATTAACATTTAATGGAGCTGGTAGGTATAACTTCAGTAGTTTTTGGGTGTGCAAGCAGAGGCAATGAATGATCAAAAGGCAGCTGCAAGCCTCCAACTGGCTTCACAATGGAAAGAACCTCGGTTTGAATTTGTAAGGTGAAAATGCTTTGCCTGGTGTTTTGGTTAAGTCTATGGGTTACTGTTGCCTTAATGGAGATTAGCTTGGGAATCTGTTAAAAGTTATGACAGTAGTAATTTGTAGCCATGTGTACATATATTTTAACCTGTATAAATTAATAAAATGCTTCAATTAGTTAATGTAAAGGCTCGAGAACTGGTGATCTGATTCCTGAGTTTAGAGTTGCATCTCAAACACAACACTTAAAATGATTGGTTTAAAGTTTCCCCTCAGGGATTTTTAAAATAACTCTGCTTTACCAACTGCATGGGTCATAACAATTGGGGCCCGTCTGGGATAAATTATATTTCTAATTCCTCGATTGGTTCGGAATTGGTGGATCGTAAAGCTTACGAGTATGAGGTGCACTTTGAATTCAGGAGTTGGTGAGGTATTTTAGAGGTGGTGAGACTGCAAGATGGCTTTGGCAATTGCTAAGGCTTGTCTGGGAGTAGAGGAGATAACTCTCAATGGGTTGGAGAAAATAACCAAAAGTTAACAGAATTGGCAGTAAATTACAATTGGGGTTACCTACAGGAGCTAGGAAAGCTGATATAGTTAAAAGTATAGCATAGTATCTACAGTTGGAAGTGAAAAGTGACACTAATGAGTCACAGCTGGAGGTAGTGAGACTTCAATTGCAAATGAAAAAGCTTGAATTAGAAGCAAAAGGCAGAGAAATGGCTTTTAAAAGGGAATTAGAAATTGTTGAGATGGAGGGGGGGGAGAAAGAGAAAGACAGAGAAAGAGAATTCTAATTGAAAATGTTGGCAGTTAAAAAAAGAGATGTCAGTAGGTGAGGAAGGATTTATCTCTAGAGTAGAACCCAGTAGGGATATAAAAACAAAAAACTGCGGATGCTAGAAATCCAAAACAAAAACAGAATTACCTGGAAAAACTCAGCAGGTCTGGCAGCATATGCGGAGAAGGAAAGAGTTGACGTTTCGAGTCCTCATGACCCTTCAATAGAACTGTTTAAATTTGTACAAGCTCTTCCAAAGTTTGAGGAAACAGATATTGAAGTATTCTTTATTTAATTTGAAAATCCAGCAAAACAGATGAAATGGCCACAGGAAAACTGGACATTTTAATTACAGTCTAAGTTATTAGGTAGGGGGCTTGAAGTACATGCTTCACTTCCAGAAGAAATGTCGGTGAATTATGATGTGGTGAAAAAAGCTATTTTGAGTGCATTTGAGTTGGTTCCTGAAGCAAACAGGCAGAAATTTAGGAATATGTGAAAACAGACTGGGCAAACTTATATGGAATTTGAAAGAGTAAAACAAAGTAATTTTGACCGGTGGAAACATGCGTTAAAAGTATAGAGACAACATTTGCAGCTCTTAGGGAAATCCTTTTTTTGGATGGATTTTAAGATTCAATCCCTTTGGTAGTGAGAACTCATGTGGAAGAACATAGAGTTGATTCTGTAAGACAAGCAGCAGAGATAGCTGATAATTATCAGTTAGTTCATAGAGCTAAAGCTTTATTCCGTCACCCTTTCAAATGGGAAAAGGATTAAAAAGTGGGAAGGTGAAAGGAAGGCAAGGAGTTAGGAAAGAGCGGAGTAGCTGGAAGTTCCCAGGAAGTTTTTGCTCAGAACAAAAAGGAAGGTGCTGAAGGTAGAAGCGACATTCAAAAATTGAGGTGTTTTCATTGTAATAAAGTGGGGCGCACGAAGTCAGTGTGTTGGACGTTGCAGGACAAGTCTGTAGGAATTATTGGGGTACAGAAAAACTCTGGAAGTAAAAGCACTGTGGGTTCTGAGGTTCAGGCAAAGGAGAAACCAGTGGTTTGTGGCCAGGAAAAACAGGGAGAATCAGTGAAAGGTAAAGAAGTGGGAATGTGTTCACAGTGTATTCAAGAGAATCCTGAGGAGCAGATTGCAGGAATGTTTAAAGACTGTGTGTGAAGGGAAAGTCTTTCCAGGTGTACAGGGTGGAGTAGGTAAAGATATTAAAATATTAAGAGACACAGGGGTGAGTCAATCCTTAATGTTGTGGGATAGTGATATTTATTGTTCAGAGGAAGTGTTGCAGGAGGAGGTAATATTAAGTGGGGTTCATGGTGATGCTAAAGCTATTCAGTTGTGGAACGTAAATTTAAAGAGCAATTGGAAGAATGGTGAAGTTATAGTCGGAGTGGTGGAAAAATTGCCCGTTGCAGGAGTTCAATTTATTCTGGGTAATAATATAGCTGGATCACAAATGTGGGTGATGCCTGTGGTAGTTGAGCAGCCTATAGAAGTGTTTTCAACAGAAGTGCTGCAGAAGGAACATCCTGGATTGTTCCAGTGAAGCTCAACGCAAACTGGAGGGACAGCACCTCATCTTCCGACTAGGCACTTTATAGCCTTCCTGACTGAATACTGAGTTCAACAATTTTAGATCATGAACTCTCTCCTCCATCCCCACCCCCTTTCCGATCCCCCCTTTCTTTTCCAATAATTTATATAGATTTTTCTTTTCCCACCTTTTTCCATTATTTTTAAATGTATTTCCATCCATTGTTTTATCTCTATATTTTAGCCTATTTCGATCCCTTCCCTTCACCCCACCCCCACTAGGGCTATCTGTACCTTGGAGAAGAAAAGAGTTGACGTTTCGAGTCCTCATGACCCTTCGACAGAATTTGAGTTCGAGTCCAAGAAAGAGTTGAAATATAAGCTGGTTTAAGGTGTGTGGGGGTGGGGGGAGAGAGAGAGAGAGAGAAGTGGAGGGGGGGGGGTGTGGTTGTAGGGACAAACAAGCAGTGATAGAAGCAGATCATCAAAAGATGTCAACAACAATAGAACAAAAGAACACATAGGTGTTAAGGTTGGTGATATTATCTAAACGAATGTGCTAATTAAGAATGGATGGTAGGGCACTCAAGGTATAGCTCTAGTGGGGATGGGGAGAGCATAAAAGATTTTAAAATATTTAAAAATAATGGAAATAGGTAGGAAAAGAAAAATCTATATAATTTATTGGAAAAAAAAGGAAGGGGGAAACAGAAAGGGGGTGGGGATGGGGAAGGGAGCTCACGACCTAAAGTTGTTGAATTCAATATTCAGTCTGGAAGGCTGTAAAGTGCCTAGTCGGAAGATGAGGTGTTTTTCCTCCAGTTTGCGTTGGGCTTCACTGGAACAATGCAGCAAGCCAAGGACAGACATGTGGGCAAGAGAGCAGGGTGAAGTGTTAAAATGGCAAGCGACAGGGAGGTTTGGGTCATTCTTGCGGACAGACCGCAGGTGTTCTGCAAAGCGGTCGCCCAGTTTACGTTTGGTCTCTCCAATGTAACGCTTCATGCTCTTGTCGGGACTTGGAAAAATTTATTAATTTTACTTCCAATCTCCACCCCTCCATCATTTTCACGTGATCCATCTCTGACACTTCCCTTCCCTTCCTTGACCTCTCTGTCTCAATCTCTGGTGATAGACTGTCCACCAATATCCATTACAAACCCACTGACTCCCACAGCGACCTCGACTACAGCTCCTCACACCCCGCTTCCTGTAATGACTGCATCCCATTCTCTCAGTTCCTTCGCCTCTGTCGCATCTGTTCCGATGATGCTACCTTCAAAAACAGTTCCTCTGACATGTCCTCCTTCTTCCTTAACCGAGGTTTTCCACCCACGGTCGTTGACAGGGCCCTCAACCGTGTCCGGCTCATCTCCCGCGCATCCGCCCTCACACCTTCTCCTCCCTCCCAGAAACATGATAGGGTCCCCCTTGTCCTCACTTATCACCCCACCAGCCTCCGCATTCAAAGGATCATCCTCCGCCATTTCCGCCAACTCCAGTATGATGCCACCACCAAACACATCTTCCCTTCACCCCCACTGTCGGCATTCCGTAGGGATCGCTCCCTCCGGGACACCCTGGTCCACTCCTCCATCACCCCTTACTCCTCAACCCCCTCCTATGGCACCACCCCATGCCCACGCAAAAGATGCAACACCTGCCCCTTCACTTCCTCTCTCCTCACCGTCCAAGGGCCCAAACACTCCTTCCAAGTGAAGCAGCATTTCACTTGCATTTCCCCCAACTTAGTCTACTGCATTCGTTGCTCCCAATGTGGTCTCCTCTACATTGGAGAGACCAAACGTAAACTGGGCGACCGCTTTGCAGAACACCTGCGGTGTGTCCGCAAGAATAACCCAAACCTCCCTGTCGCTTGCCATTTTAACACTTCACCCTGCTCTCTTGCCCACATGTCTGTCCTTGGCTTGCTGCATTGTTCCAGTGAAGCCCAACGCAAACTGGAGGAACAACACCTCATCTTCCGACTAGGCACTTTACAGCCTTCCGGACTGAATACTGAATTCAACAACTTTAGGTCGTGAGCTCCGTCCCCCATCCCCACCCCCTTTCTGTTTCCCCCTTCCTTTTTTTTTTCCAATAAATTATATAGATTTTTCTTTTCCCACCTATTTCCATTATTTTTAAATATTTTAAAATCTTTTATGCTCTCCCCACCCCCACTAGAGCTATACCTTGAGTGCCCTACCATCCATTCTTAATTAGCACATTCGTTTAGATAATATCACCAACCTTAACACCTATGTGTTCTTTTGTTCTATTGTTGTTGACATCTTTTGATGATCTGCTTCTATCACTGCTTGTTTGTCCCTACAACCACCGCCCCCCCCTCCACTTCTCTCTCTCTCTCTCCACCCCCCCCCCCCCCCCCCCCCCCCCCCCCCCCCCCCACACACCTTAAACCAGCTTATATTTCAACTCTTTCTTGGACTCGAACTCAAATTCTGTCGAAGGGTCATGAGGACTCGAAACGTCAACTCCTATCTTCTCTGCCGATGCTGCCAGACCTGCTGAGTTTTTCCAGGTAATTCTGTTTTTGTTTTGGATTTCCAGCATCCGCAGTTTTTTTGTTTTTATCTATCTGTACCTTGCTTGTCCTGCTTTCTACCCTTAATTAGCACATTCCTTAGATATCATCACCTTCAACACCTCTTTGTCCTTTTGTCCATGACATCTTTTGGCTACCTCCACTTATCACTGGCCCTCTATCCAGCTCTATTGTCCCAGCCCCCCTTAAACCAGCTTATATTTCACCTCTTTTCTATTTTTCCTTAGTTCTGTTGAAGAGTCATTCGGACTCGAAACGTTAACTGTGTTCCTCTCCGCCGATGCTGCCAGACCTACTGAGTTTTTCCAGGTATTTTTATTTTTGTTTTGGATTTCCAGCATCCGCAGTTTTTTGCTTTTATCCTGGATTGTTTCCTGATTGTGTTATAACAAGATAAAAGGCCCATCGGGAAGAACAAAATAAACAAGATAAGCAGGCAGTTCAAAGGCAAGAAGAAAGTGTCAAAATCCAATTAGCTGGCACTGTATTTGATAACATTGTTCAGGAGGAAGGAATGCAGAGCAGTTCAGCTAAAGCGTTTAACTCAAAGAGGTTAGTGGAGTTACAGAAAAGTGACTTGCAATTAAAACAGTTATATCGGAAAGCTTATTCAGAGATCGAAGCAAAACGTATCCCAGTGTTTTATTATCTTCAAGGGAACATATTAATGAGAAAATGGCGATCGGATGACATCTCAGCAAATGAAAACTGGAAGGAAATGCAACAGGTTGTTATCCCATTATGTTATAGAAATGAGAGTTTGAGGGTGGCTCATGGAATTCCAATGGGGAGACATTTAGGAATTAGATAAACACAGGAAAAGATACAGAGGTTTTTTTTTAAACCAGGATTGCATAGGGATGTAGTCAAATTCTGTAAAACCTGTCATATATATCAAGTAACAGGAAAGGCACAAGCAGTGATTAAGCCTGCGCCTTTAATTCCAATACCAGCATTTGAAGAACCTTTTACTAGGGTCATGATTGATTGTGTAGGACCCATCCCTAAGACTAAAAGTGGAAATCAGTATTTTTGACAATAATGGATGTGTCTACTAGGTTTCCTGAAGCGATACCTTTAAGAAATATTACAATTAAGAAGATTGTGGAGGAGTTAATTAAATTTTTTTACAAGATATGATTGTACTTCTTTCTGTAAATCAGATCGGGGTCAAATTTCATCTCACAGCAAGTGATGGAACTGAAAGCAGATAAGGCTAATATTCACAGTTTAGTTTCTGGAGAGAAAGTATTAGTTTTATTACTAGTACCTGGGGATTCATTAAGTGCACGATTTACCGGACCTTACAGGATTGAAAAGAAATTGAGTGAAGCAAATTATTTAATAAATACTCCAGATAGAAGAAAGAAGCAGAGAGTGTGTCATGTAAATATGCTTTAAAAAGTACTTTGACAGGGAAGTGGAACAATGAGGTATTAGTGATGGTGAATGATGAGAAAGGAGTAGAAGTGCAGGACTCTGAAATTGATTTTCCTCTAATCAAATTGGATAACGAGGGGGTGCTTGAAAATTTAAATGCAATATTAAGTTACCTTCCAAGCAAGTGTCAAAGTGATTTGGAAAAGCTATTGCAGTCGCACAAACCTATTTGTGAAATAAGTTGGGAAAGACACATTTCGCTCCACATGATGCGGTTTATATTGATGATCTAATTGTTTCTCGTCAGATGTGGGAGGAACATTTACAACATCTGGAAGAATTATTTACTTGACTACAAGAAGCTAATTTGGTGATGAACTTGGCTAAAAGTGAATTTGCAAAAGCACAAGTTACATAACTAGGCCATACCATTGGACATGGTAAGGTGGCTCTGAGAGATGCGAAAGTCAAGGCTATCCTGCATTTCCCAGTGCTTACAACAAAATGAGAAGTTTTGAGATTTCTGGGCATGAGTGGGTTTTACCGGAAATTTGTACCAAACTTTAGCCAAGTGATTGCTCCACTGACTGAACCATTAAAAAAGGACAAGAAGTTTCAATGGACACTTGAGTGTCAGAAGTCATTCGATAGTTTGAAAACTATATTAAATACGACACCAGTGTTGGCAGTACCCAATTATGCCAAGCAATTCAAGTTGGCCGTTGACACAAGCGATATAGGCATTGGAGGTGTACTGTTATAAGATGATACTGGAATTGAAAAGCAAGGTATTTTTCACAGAAACTGAATTACAACAGAGAAGATATTCAACAATCAAAAAAGAGACCTTGAGTTTGATGTTAGCGTTGCAGCATTTTGAAATTTATGTTGTAAACAATTCATCAGAAACAATCTTTTGAGGTTTTTGGACAAATTTTGTGACAAAAGTGCAAGGCTTTTCAGATGGAGTCTATTATTACAAACATTTACTCTACGTATTATACATATTGCTGGAAGAGAAAATCTGTTCACAGATCCATTATCAGGAGTTTGAAACTTAAAGGAAATTGGGACATTTTAAAAAAAACCTGGACACTGAACTGGAGTGATTTCATTTGATACCAAGGACATGTTAATGCATGCATCTGGTAATGTAATAGTGTAATGAGTATAGGAGATGGGTGTGAGATGAGTTATTAAAATGAAGCTTTTAGAATTATGATGGTTCATTTTTCGATAAGGAGGGGTTGTCATGAAGCGTTATTAATGTATATAATATTCTGGAAAATATTTTTCTTTTAAAATAGAGGCTTGATCTGCGGGTATGTCTTAATTGGATTAAAGCCAGCTCATTTGGGTGCTTTGATATGTACTAGTTTTTATATTTAAGAGGGATAGCGTGCATATGCATTTTTTGAATAGAGCATCCAAGAAATGGGGTGAAAACTTGATGCCTTTCTAACAGCTACCAAGCAATATGTTTATATTACTAATAAAATTGGTACAATGAATGGAGTTTCATTGTTAAAAGGTAAAGTTAAAAGAGGTTGTTGATATAATGAGAATTAACATTCAATGGGACTGGTAGGTATAACTTCAGTAGTTTTCGGGTGTGCAGGCAGAGGCAATGTAAGAACAAAAGACAGCTGCAAGCCTCCAATTGGCTCCACAGCAACCAAAACGAAATAACTCATTTTGAATTTGTAAAGTGAAAATGCTTTGCCTGGTGTTTTGGTTAAGTCTGTCGGTTGCTGTTGCCTTAATGGAGATTATTTTGGGAATTTGTTCAAAGTTATGATAGTAGTAATTTGTAGCCACGTGTACATATATTTTAAGCTGTGTAAATTAATAAAATTTTTCAATTCGTTAACGTAAAGGCTTGAGAACTGGTGGTCTGATTCCTGAATTTAGAGTCACATCTCAAACAAAGCACTTAAAATTATAGATTATGACAGTTGTTTAAAGTTTCCCTCTGGGATTTTTAAATAGCTTTGCTTTATCAACTGCATGGGTCATAATACATCCACTCTATCAAAACTTTTCTGAAATTTTGAAGTTCTGTATTAGGTCATCTCTCAGCCGCCTTTTTTGAAGAGGAAAAAAGAGACCAAGGCTGTTCATCCTTTCCTGACATGTGTACCCATGCATTTCTGGTACCATCGTCATTATTATTTTTTCCTTCATTCCTCCTATCCTTTGGTTTCTGATTCTTGCTGTTGCACAGTAATCACTGTCCTCAACTATTCTGCTCTCACTCATTCTGAAGTAAGGAAGTGAGTGTCAGAAGGATATTCAACTACCGAAGCATCCAGAAAAAGTTATGTTAGATGGCAAGGATTATTTCCTCGCACGGTCTCAATCTCTGGAATAGATCACCAAAACATGTTCTTACTTGGTTCACTGCAGTACTTCAGAATGGAGCTGAATGAGATATGAGGATGTTTTAAGGGATGTATTAAGTTGTCGATGGTGGGGGGGCAGGGCAGCTAGCAGAGCTTGGTATTATCAGTTACCAGAATTGCTTGGAGTTTGCTTGATTGGCTTGGGTGGGGTGGGCAGGAGGAGAGTGGGAGAGGAATTTCCCAGAGCTTCCTAAAGCTGGTTAGAATATTTTCTTGAAATAAAAGCAAAATACTGTGGTGTTTGAAATCTGAAATAAAAACAAAGCATTGGAAATTACTCAGCAGGTCTGGCAACATCTGTGGAGAGAGAAATAGAGTTTTGAGTTGAACATGACTCTTCTTCAGAACTCTTCTGGCACTTCCTGTTTATATTTTTGATAATTTACTGTATTTTTGCCTCTGCCAAATTTCACAGCATCATAGAATTGTCACAGCGCAGGAGGCCGCCATTTGGCTCATCATGGTCAGTTCTCCAAATGAGCAATTCCCTTCGTGCCATTCTCCCATCTTCTCCCCACAACCCTGTACATATTTCCTTTTCAGATAGCAGTCAAATTCCCTTTCGAATGCTTCAGCTGAACCTGCCTCCACCAGACTCTCAGGCAGTACATTCTTTAACCACGCGTTGTGTGAAAAAGTTTTCCCTCATGTCACTTTTTCTTCTTTTGTCAATTAGTTTAAATCTGTGCCCTCTCATTCTCAATCCTTTCACTAGTGGGAACAGTTTCTCCCTATCTGCTCTGTCTAGACCCCTCAAGATTTTGAATACCTCTATCAAATCTCCTCTTAGCCTTCTCTGCTCCAAGGAAAAAAGAGTCCCAATTTCTCCAATCTATCTTCATATCTGAATTTCCTCTTCCCTGGAACCATTCTCCTTAATCTTTCCTGCATCCTTTCATGAATCTTTTCAACATCAATCAAAAGGAAAAATCAGGCCACGTGTATAAAGGGCGGTCCATCCAATATTGCCCATTTTACAATGGCCAAGGTTAAAATTACCCCCATTTCTCTATATGGACACTATGCTTCCATAGGTGTGAGGGCCCAAAGAAACAGGCATAAAGTTCTCATCTACTCCTTGACTAGACAATAAACGCTTCTGCAATACATCTGTGAAGTTGCAGACTCAGTAAGTTCCACCCAGTTGCGTACGTGGTGGATCACAGACCAAGCAGGGACTCAGTGCACTTACTCGGATATGAAGGTCCTGAAAGAAAACCAGCAGGGTTTGTCTGATGAGCTGAAACTCTCCTGCTGGTAGGCAGCTGTACGTCTGTCAATCAGAAAAAGGCAAAAAGTCATGCATTATATTCCAAACTAGCAAATCAGAAACATGTAATCTGTTTCGCAGTACTAAACACAGTTGACTATATGTCCCAGCTAGACCAAGGTGCAAGACTGGCATTTGTGATGCTGCAGACCCCAGGAAGAGGCCAAGTGTCACATATGTGGTAGTTCTGGCTGAAGATGATTACAAATGCTTCAACCTGGTCTTTTGCACTGACGTGCTGGGTTCCCCCATCATTGAGGATGGGAACAATTGTGGAACCTCCTCCTCCAGTTGGTTATTTAATTGTTCACCACCATTCACAACTTGATGTGGCAGGAGCTTAGGAATAGGAAAATAGCGCAGATGAATACGTGGCTTAAGAGTTGGTGCAGGAGGGAAGGTTTTAGATTCCTGGGACCGTTTCTGGGGAAGGTAGGACCTGTACAAGTGGGGATGGTCTACATCTGAACCACAGCGGGACTGACATCTTTGCCGGCTGGTTTGCTAGTGCTGTTGGGAGGAGTTTAAACTAATTCGGCAATTAGGGAGTAAGGCAAGGCTGGATGGCCTCTGCTTTAATGCCAGGAGTATTATAGGTAAAACAGATGAGTTAAGGGTGAGGATTGACACGTGGATTTGTGATATAGCAGCCATCACTGAGACGTGGTTGAGTCCGGGGTGGGGGGGGGGGGGCAGAATTGGCAGCTCAATATACCGGGATGTAGAATATTCAGGTGAGACGGGGAGGGGGTAAAAGAGGAGGAGGCATTGCTTTATTAGTTAAGGAGTCAGTTACTGCAGTAAGGAGAGATGATATCTTGGATGGGGCATCGAATGAAGCTTTGTGGATAGAGCTTAGGAATAAAAAAGGAGCAGCCACATTGTTAGGTGTTTATTATAGACCCCCAGATAGTCAGCGGGAAATTGAGGAGCAAATATGTGCATAATTTGTAGGGGTGTGTAAGAGCAATAAGAATAGGATAATTGTATTAGGTGATTTCAAGATTTCAACTTTCCCAACGTTAATTGGGATAGACATAGTGTTAAGGGCTTGGATGGAGTGGATTTCTTGAAATGTGTACAGGAGAACTTTTTAGGTCAATATGAGAGGATCCAACAAGGGACGGCGCAGTGTAGGACCTAATTCTGGGGAATGAAGCCAGACAGGTGGCTGAGGTGGTGGTGGGAGAGCATTTTAGGGATTATGGCCACAACATGGTACAGTTTAAGTTATTATGGACAAAGAAATAGACAAGTTGCAAAAAAACGTTTTGGATTGGGAGAGAATGGATTTTAGTAAAATAAAGCAGTATCTGGCCAAGGTAGACTGGGAACAGCTGCTTCTGGGGAAATCTGCAGAGAAGCAGTGGGGGGGCATTCAAAAAGGAAATGGGGAGGGTACAGGCTCAACATGTTCCCCCTAAAGTGATAGGAAGGAGTAACAAACCAGAGAACCATGGATGACCATATGTATTCAGGTTATGATGAGAAGGAAAAGAGAGGCTTTTAGCAGGTACAAGGGAAGCAAATCAGCAGAGGCATTAGTGGAGTACAGAAAGTGCAGGGTAGAGTTTAAGAAAGCAATTAGGAGAGCAAAAGGGATATGAGAAAGCTCTGGCTGGTAAAAGTAGGGAAAATCTCAAGATATTCTATAAGTATATCAATGGGAAGAGGATCACCAGGGAAAGAGCAGGGCCCATAAGGGACCAAGGGGGCAATCTATGGGTGGAGCCAGAGGACATCGCTGGAGTGTTGAATGAATACTTCACATCTGTCTTCACCCAAGAGAATGAGGATGAAGGTATCGAACTCGGGGAGAGAGACTGCGAGGTTCTTGAACAAATTGATATAAGTGGACAAATCTCCAGGTCCAGATGATTTGTGTCCCAGATTGCTGCAGGAGGCAAGGGAGGAGATCACAGGGGCTCTGACCCAAATTTTTAATTCCTCTCTGGCCACAGGGGAGGTGCCAGAGGACTGGAGAACAGCTAATGTGGTTCCGCTATGTAAGAAGTGTTGTAGAGATAAGCCAGAGAACTACAGGCCAGTGAGTCTCACGTCAGTGGTAGGGAAACTATTGGAGAAAATTCTGAAGGACAGAATCTATCTCCACTTGGAGAGGCAAAGTTTGATCAGGGAGTCAGCATGGCTTTGTCAGAGGGAGGTCATGCCTAACAAATTTGACTGAATTTTTTGAGGAGGTGACCTGGTGTGTAGATGAGGGTAGTGCAGTTGTTATAGTTTATATGGATTTCAGCAAAGCTTTTGACAAGGTCCCGCATGGGAGACTTATAAAGAAGGCAAATGCACATGGGATACAGGGTAATTTGATAAGGTGGATTCAAAATTGGCTTAGTTGTACGAGACAGAGGGTATTGACAGAAGGATGCTTTAGTGACTGGAAGCCAGTGTCCAGTGGCGTACCATAGGGATCTGTGCTCGGTCCCCTATTATTTGTCATTTATATAAACGACAGAGATGACTATGTCGGGGTAGGATTAGTAAGTTTGCGGATGACACAAAGATTGGCCGGGTGGTTAACAGTGAGGTTGAGTGTCTTGGGCTACAAGAAGATATAGACGGGATGGTCAAATGGGCAGATAAGTGGCAGATGGAATTTAACCCTGAAAAGTATGAGGTGATACACTTTGGAAGAGGTAATTTGACAAGGAAGTATTCAATGAATGGCATGACACTAGGAAGTTCTGAGGAACAAAGGGACCTTGGCGTGTGTGTGTCCATAGATCTCTGAAGGCAGAGGGACATGTTAGTAGGGTGGTGAAAAAGGCATATGGGACAATTGCCTTTATCAATTGAGGCATAGATTACAAAAGTAGGGAGGTCATGTTGGAGTTGTATAGAACCTTGATGAGGCCACAGCTGGAGTACTGTGTGCAGTTCTGGTCACCACATTATAGGAAGGATGTGATTGCGCTGGAGTGGGTGCAGAGGAGATTCGCCAGGATGTTGCCTGGGATGAAACATTTAAGTTATGAAGAGAGATTGGATAGACTTGGGTTGTTTTCCTTGGATCAGAGAAGACTGAGGGGTGACCTGATCACGGTGTACAAGATTATGAGGGGCATGGACAGGGTGGATAGGGAGCATCTGTTCCCCTTAGTTGAAGGGTCAGTCACGAGGGGACACAAGTTCAAGGTGAGGAGCAGGAGGTTTGGGGCGGGATGTGAGGAAAATCTTTGTACGCAGAGGGTGGTGACGGTCTGGAATGCACTGCCTGGCAGGATGGCGGAGGTGGGTTGCCTTGCATCCTTTAAAAAGTACCTGGATAAGCACTTGGCACGTCATAACATTCAAGGCCAAGTGCTGGTAAATGGGGTTAGGTAGGTCAGGTGTTCTCACGTGTCGGTGCAGACTCGATGGGCCAAAAGGGCCTCTTCTGCACACTGCAGAACTTTGATTTGATCCGATGTTGTGGGATCACTTAGTTCTATAGCATGCTGCTTCTGCTGTTAAGCACACATGTAATCATGTGCTGTAGATTCACTCATTTGGCATCAGATTTTTAGTTAAGCCAAGGTGTTGCACACCCTTCAGCGAACCAGGGTTAATCCTCTGTCTTGATGGTAAAGTAGAGTGAGGGACATGCCAGGCCATGAGGTACAGATTGTAGTCAAGTACAATTCTGCTGCTGCTGACAGATCACAGCACCGGTTTTGAGCTGCTATATCTGTTTGAAACCTATACATATTGCACGGTGGTAGTGCCACACAAGATGTTGGATGTCCTCAATGTGAAGACAGGACTTTGTCTTCAACCGATACTGTCATGGACAAATGCATCTGCGGCTGGTAGATTAGTCAGAGTGCGATCAAGTAGGCTTTTTCTTCTTGTTGGTTCTCTCACCACTCCATCACACACCTCTCTTTGCCGTGCCTACCAAGCCAAACTTCCCCTAAGGTTCCCTTCTTGCTCTAATTGCAAACTTGCATCTTTCTCTAATTTCTCTCCAAATGTTCTGTATGGTGTCATGATCTCATCTTGAACCTATTCCCACCAAACTGTTGATCACCCAACTTGCCTTCCGGGTCCCCTTCTAGCTGATAATGTAAACCATTCCCCTGTCTCAGGTACTATCCCCTTTATTTTGTGCCATCATAACCCCACCTCCTCAAAATTCCTATCCTTGACCACTCTTCCCAAGCTCTCTCATGTTGTCAAAGGAACCTGTCCCAAAAACAGTCTTTCCCACCATCAATCTCAATTAGATAAAAACAAAAAACTGCGGATGCTGGAAATCCAAAACAAAAACAGAATTACCTGGAAAAACTCAGCAGGTCTGGCAGCATCGGCGGAGAAGAGAAGAGTTGACGTTTTGAGTCCTCATGATCCTTCAGCAGAACTGGTTGTAAGGAGAGGATTGAAATATAAGCTGGTTTAAGGTACGGGGGGCGGGGGGGGGAGAGAAGTGGAGGGGGGTGGTGTGGTTGTAGGGACAAGCAAGCAGTGATAGGAGCAGATAATCAAAAGATGTCACAGACAAAAGAACAAAAGAACATAGAGGTGTTGAAGTTGGTGATATTATCTAAACAAATATGCTAATTAAGAATGGATGGTAGGGCACTCAAGGTATAGCTCTAGTGGGGGTGGGGGGGGCATAAAAGATTTAAAAATAATGGAAATAGGTGGGAAAAGAAAAATCTATATAAATTATTGGAAAAAACAAAAGGAATGGGGAAGAAACAGAAAGGGGGTGGGGATGGAGGAGGGAGGTCAAGATCTAAAGTTGTTGAATTCAATATTCAGTCTGGAAGGCTGTAAAGTGCCTAGTCGTTAGATGAGGTGCTGTTCCTCCAGTTTGCGTTGGGCTTCACTGGAACAATGCAGCAAGCCAAGGACAGACATGTGGGCAAGAGAGCAGGGTGGAGTGTTAAAATGGCAAGCGACAGGGAGGTTTGGATCATTCTTGCGGACAGACCGCAGGTGTTCTGCAAAGCGGTCACCCAGTTTACGTTTGGTCTCTCCAATGTAGAGGAGACCGCATTGGGAGCAACGAATGCAGTAGACTAAGTTGGGGGAAATGCAAGTGAAATGCTGCTTCACTTGAAAGGAGTGTTTGGGCCCTTGGACGGTGAGGAGACAGGAAGTGAAGGGGCAGGTGTTGCATCTTTTGCATGGGCATGGGGTGGTGCCAAGGAGGGGGTTGAGGAGTAGGGGGTGATGGAGGAGTGGACCAGGGTGTCCCGGAGGGAACGATCCCTACGGAATGCCGCCACGTGGGGTGAAGGGAAGATGTGTTTGGTGGTGGCATCATGCTGGAGTTGGCAGAAATGGCGGAGGATGTCTCAGTCTCCGTTGATAGACTGTCCACCAATATCCATTACAAGCCTACCGACTCCCACAGCTACCTCGACTACAGCTCCTCACACCCCGCTTCCTTTAAGGGCTCCATCCCATTCTCTCAGTTCCTTCGCCTCCGTCGCATCTGTTCTGATGATGCTACCTTCAAAAGCAATTCCTCTGACATGTCTTCCTTCTTCCTTAACTGAGGTTTTCCACCCACGGTCGTTGACAGGGCCCTCAACCGTGTCCAGCCCATCTCCCGCGCATCCGCCCTCACGCCTTCTCCTCCCTCCCAGAAATATGATAGGGTCCCCCTTGTCCTCACTTATCACCCCACCAGCCTCCGCATTCAAAGGATCATCCTCCGCCATTTCCGCCTACTCCAGCATGATGCCACCACCAAACACATCTTCCCTTCATCCCCCCCTGGTGGCATTCCGTAGGGATTGTTCCCTCCAGGACACCCTGGTCCACTCCTCCATCACCCCCTACTCCTCAACCCCCACCTATGGCACCTCCCAATGCCCACGCAAAAGATGAAACACCTGCCCCTTCACTTCCTGTCTCCTCACCGTCCAAGGGCCCAAACACTCCTTTCAAGTGAAGCATCATTTCACTTGCATTTCCCCCAACTTAGTCTACTGCATTCATTGCTCCCAATGCGGTCTCCTCTACATTGGAGAGACCAAACGTAAACTGGGCGACCGCTTTGCAGAACACCTGCGGTCTGTCTGCAAGAATGACCCAAACCTCCCTGTCGCTTGCCATTTTAACACTCCACCCTGCTCTATTGCCCACATGTCTGTCCTTGGCTTGCTGCATTGTTCCAGTGAAGCCCAGCGCAAACTGGAGGAACAGCATCTCATCTTCCGACTAGGCACTTTACAGCCTTCCAGACTGAATATTGAATTCAACAACTTTAGATCTTGACCTCCCTCCTCCATCCCCACCCCTTTTCTGTTTCTTCCCCATTCCTTTTGTTTTTTCCAATAATTTATATAGATTTTTCTTTTCCAACCTATTTCCATTATTTTTAAATCTTTTATGTCCCCCCAACCCCCACTAGAGCTATACCTTGAGTGCCCTACCATCCATTCTTAATTAGCATATTCGTTTAGATAATATCACCAACTTCAACACCTCTGTGTTCTTTTGTTCTTTTGTCTGTGACATCTTTTGATTATCTGCTCCTATCACTGCTTGCTTGTCCCTACAACCACACCACCCCCTCCACTTCTCTCCCCCCACCCAACACAACCCCCCCCACCACCACCTTAAAACAGCTTATATTTCACCCCTCTCCTTGGATTCAACCAGTTCTGCTGAAGGGTCATGAGGACTCAAAACGTCAACTCTTCTCTTCTCCACCGATGCTGCCAGACCTGCTGAGTTTTTCCAGGTAATTCTGTTTTTGTTATCAATCTCAATCACATCTGCTAGATAGTGCACATAATGATGCCTGCAGACCGTTACAAGACATTCTTATTCACATGCCTGGTCCAACATTTGCCTTAGTTACATTGACTTATATCAAGTGAAAAAACACTCACCTCGATCAGCTGTCGGAATGTCTCATCTACCTGGTTGAGAATGCTTGGAGAGTCACGTATAAATTCTTTAACTGCATCCATATGATTGAACGTGACCAATAAGATGTCTTTAGGCCGTGGACAGAGCAGCACTTGATACTTGAATGCCATTGTCATCAGGTCATAGAGCTGGATATTATAGGGAAACAATGCATAGATACCAAATATATATGGAGTTAAAATAAACAAACATTCTTTTCTGCAACCAAAAATCACCCTAGAATTCTTTCTTCCTCTTCCCACCCCTCCTGAGTTGTGACCTTTGGCTTTGGCTAGCAATGGTTTCTCCCACATGTTTTACTATGTGAAGCCAGTGCTTGAGCTAGGGGTGTGAATTTTCATTGATTGGACAGTTGAGAGTTTTGCAAGTCACTGCAATTTTTTTTCCATCATACTGTTTAATACTCAGGCATCCAAAAGAGCATAGCTGTGAAGAATGCCTGCTTCCAACAGCTTGACTCAGGTCAGGGTTGTTAGGGGTGACTGCAAGCCATTTTTGTATTTGTATTTTTTTGAATAAATCTACACCCTGTAGATACCCAAAAGACTTCCATATTGCTGAGAGGATTAAACACGGCAATTACACTAGAGTGATCCATTCACCTTGTCCATGCTAGCCTGATTAAGTCTCATAATGGAGGCATGAGCCAGTCGATCAAACACGGTTCTCAGGGCTTTCTTGGAATACAGTTCCTGAGATTTGAATAATTCCTCCATGAACTTCTTATTGAACATAGTACTTATAATGTCATTCATAACTGAAAAAAAGGAAGAAAGAATTATATATAATTTAATAAATAATCCAGAAGTATCCCTAGCAGATACAGGCACTGCCCAGGGTAACTCTTTCGAGTACAAACCCGTTTCCATCTGTTTCAGATGAAGTTACATTGTTTCATAGTTTGCCATTGTGAGATTTGAACTCGATCTTGGGGTTACAAACCCAGTACCATAACCACTTGGCTATTAGACGTCAACCACATAGACCTAAGTTAATTAAGCTAGGCTGGGGTGTCAGCTGAGGGTGCATCAATTATAATTAGCCTGATTACTGTATTTGACCTGATGGAAAGTGTGCATGTGATAGGGTCAAATGCAGCTATGATATGCACATAATGAAAAGCCCTGCTAAGACTCAAAGTCTCAATGTAAAGAATGGTCACCGGAGGGGAACTATGTATCTGCGTGAGAGTCATCACCTTTAACAAAGGAAAGGGATAAATTGGATGAACAAGAACCCAAAAGAAGAAGGTGAAGAGGTGCAGCACAGTGGCAATGTGTCTTGGAGCTCTGTGAGCTAGAACCCAGATTCATGTCGATCATTCCTCACCTGTCAATGTACCGAGCAGCTATCCTTGCAGGCTATTCAGGGAGTGAGGCAGACATAAAAATAACAGTAAAGTGCTACATCCATGGGTCTTACAGCTAGCTTTTGAAGCAAGCCAAACAGAGAGTGGAGAGTAGGTTATTTGCTCAGGAAATGTGTGTGACACAGGAGTAAGTAATAGATAAAAGAAAGAAGATTTTTTAAAAATGTGAAGCACCAGGGTTCCAGTTCTATACACTTTGCTGACCAACAACTTTTTTTGTGATTGCGCAAGCGGGCAAGGGTGAATTTTCTTCACACTCACAACACTGACTTCAGGAGATGTTAATGGTGGGAGATTCAATGATAGTAATGTAATTTAATGTCATGGGGAGATGGTTAGATTTTCTCTTTACAGTATATCTGTGAGGCATTATTGTATTAGTCCTTTCAATTGAGGCAAAATGTGAGCTATTATTCTTATAATTATCTCCATGTATAGTTACTTTTTTTTTGTTTTCTTATATTTTATTTTTCCGTGCTTATCAAGTTGAGGGGCATTATGCCAGGTTTTAAACTTTTTATAAAAACAAAAAACTGCAGATGCTGGAAATCCAAAACAAAAACAGAATTACCTGGAAAAACTCAGGAGGTCTGGCAGCATCGGCGGAGAAGAAACGAGTTGACGTTTCGAGTCCTCATGACTCGTGAGGACTTTTCTTCTCCTTTAAACTTTTTATCTTAGTCACCTAGTGTCAGAAACATGTACTACGAAAAAGAATTTATTTTCTAAATTTCTTCACAGTTGACAGCATTGTGCAAGTATTGGAAAGGAAATCATCAGTAATATCATATTATTCTACATTAAATATGAAAGAAGTACAGAGTTCCAAACAAAAAAGTTAACTTGTTGGTTATTGCTTAAAAATAGATTGTACCTTTTGAATTGGATTGTTTACAGAATCGACAAGGTTAATATAGTAAGGACAAGGGAGTATGCCAATAGAACAAATGCCATGCAGCATCTAGGATTCTGACTGAGCACTGCATTGATATCCTGAAACAATGATTCTGCTTAGAGGACATATTAGGTTGTATTGAAGAATTCCTCCCAGACTGAATGTCAAGATTCATAATCGCTTACAGCATGCTCTACACTCAAAGGGAAGTTATCTTCGAGCTGCCTGAAGAGGAAGATGTAGAGCAGGAAGATGAAAAAGGGGATCAGGAATGGGAGGATGCAGATGAAGAGCATGACTCAGCAGTGCTACAAGGAGTTGTGAGGGCTATAATGCAGGAAGTTATTGAAGAGGCATTCTCCTGAATCATCTCTCCATTGCCTGAAGCACCAAAACAGTCTCTCCTCCCATTTGACCCACTCCTGACACCACCATGTCAATGTGCTCAAACAGTCCAACCCCATGAAACAAAAACAGAAAATGCTGGAAAAAACTCAGCAGGTCTAGCAGCATTTGTGGAGAGAGAAACAGAGTTAATGTTTTGAGTCTGTATTGACCCTTCTTAAGAGAAGGGGCTGGGGGGAGGGGGTCCGATGTCAAAGGGGAGGGAGAGGTTGGTGTAGGTTGTTGTCGGAGCTCGGGGGAAATCAAGGTGCCCCATGGCGTCGATCTGGGTACTTACAATAGTTACCCAGAAGTTAGAAGAGGTTTTAATTCTTCTAACATTTTTTGGGTAACTATTGGTATAATCCTGTTGCAACTTAAATCGCATTTTCAGGTGGTTCCCAGCACAGCACAATTGTCCTGAGGAAGTTTGCACTTCTGGACAATTGCTGTGCAAATTCTTGCCTGGGAACAAGCCAGAGGGATTCCCCAGCACATCTTTGGGGTATCCCCCCCCAAATCCGACGCTGGAGGGCATGGAAGTTACAGGCCATTTTTAAAAATTAACTGTCTGAAACCTCACCCACCCGTGGATGAGGTTACGTTAAAAAGGCAAAAGCCGCCTGGCTTATTTGTCCACCCGCCAACCAAATGGTTAGACGGGCAGCGAAAAATTCAATTTAATTAATTGATTAAGGTCTTTAATAGGCCTTTTAATTGTCAGCAGGCATGATGCCGCCTCTTTCGCGCATCCACCAAATGAAATATTACAAGCGTGTGCGATGACATCAGGACGCTCGCCCGAGGTCATCGCACATTATTTCATTCCTGTTCGGGTGGGGCGCATGCCTGCTGATGGGATGAAAAATTCTCCTCATGGATTTTAAAAGACCCAGGCAAAATAACACTATACCCTGAACAGCTGAATTCAAAGTGAGTTTTCTTCACTTCAGTTCGTTTAGACAGCAACTTGAGGCTTAGAGGCTGGAAGCTTTTCACATTTGTTGGGTCTTAGAATGCTTTCTTCTTGTACATAAGCTCACCTCCTTTATACAGGTGTCTCCCTTTTTAAAGCAAATCCTATTGTCCCAATAGGTCTTTTCAACTCTACTTTTCTAATAATAAAAATCTTTCATAGTACCCATCACTAAGCTTTGGGAAAAATAAACACACTGTTTGGCTTCTTCTGGCTATGTGTAACATTTCAACACCTCTTTTGAAACTCAAATTACTCTGGTTTATCTAAAAATACAATTTTTAAAGCTTCAGCCATGTTTATCTATTTAACAATTCAAACCCAGCTTCTCTTCTGACACATCAGAGCCTTCAGACCAGCTGTCTTTAATTCAGTTAAGTCACAGACACACAGAGGCACACACTATTCCTACCTTAGAATACATTCCAATAGCACAATGCGAATTATTATATTTTCCTGACACCCCATCATTACTAAAAATGAACCATCATGATTTAAAAAGACAGCTTCATTTTCTTAACCCATTTTACATTACCTCCTTTACTGATTACACTATTACATACCAGGTGCATGCATTAACATAACAACATATATACAAGTCCTTGGTATCAAAAAAAATCATTCCAGTCCAGTGTCCAGGTTTTAAATGTCCAATTTTCCCTTCAAGCTTCAAACTTTTGACAATGCATCTGGCATCAGATTTTCTCATCCAGCCATATGTATAATCTGTAGATTAAATGGTTGCAGTAATAAACTCCATCTGAATAGCCTTGAACTTCTGTCTCAAAATTTGTCCAGGAACTTTAAAGGAGTGTGGTCTGCATAAACAATTGTTTCTGACAAATTGATTACAACATAAACTTCAAGATGCTGCTGTGGTGGCCTAGACAAATAGGGAACCCACTTAGTACTGAAAGGGTTAATGGAGAAATTGAATTAAATGCTTAGGCCTAAGAGAAAAATACTGCAACCTTGAAGAACAATACCATCTTGTCTGACTACTGTAGGATGAGCCTTGAGACATCCCATGTGTCTCTCTCTCGGGCCGAATGTAATCAAAGTTGTGATAAGTAAGTGTGTAGGCACTGCACCTGTTGTCTAGGAATGGAAATTAACTAAAACATGGATTGATCAGTTAACGTATGCAAATAAGTGGATTGAAATGTGCAAAATTTACTGATTGGGTTGTAAAATGCTTTTAAGCAAGTGTTTGTGTATTCTGCTTGGAGACGGCACAATAGCTCTCGTTGTATTGTTCTCCCTTGTGCACAAGTAATAAATGGGCTTTCAATGTATTAATGGTGCCTCGGTGTGATTAATCTCCGATAGTTTCTGGAGGTTCCACCGAGATGACTAACTCCTGGGGTTGAGTCACGGAGTGCCAGCGTTAGGACCTCGCGGTTCAAAGACTCCTCAGTCCGCGGCAGCCCCATTTGGGCTTCTGGGATTCATGGACCTGTGATCTGCCTTCGCCTGCCTGTGGCTGACTCTCAGGGTAAGTCATCTATTTAAATATTTGGGAGATTAATTTGGCCAGTAGTTTAGTGTAAGTTAGTGGTAGTACACCCAGGTGTTCGAGTCCCCTGGAGGTGAAAAAGTAGTAGTAGTAGTATTCCCAGGGGTTCGAGTTCCTTGGAGGTGAAAAAGTAGTAGTAGTAGTATACCCAGGGGTTCGAGTCCCCTGGAGGTGAAAAAGTAGTAGTAGTAGTATACCTAGGGGTTTGAGTCCACTGGAGATGAAAAGTAAGTAATTTCTGTGTTTTCCTTTGTGTATATTATTAAGTAAAAATGGGAAATATGCCATTAAAGAAACCCCAGGTTCCCCCTTTGAAGGGAACCCCAAATGCTTATATGTAGTTGATGTTTCGAGTCCTCATGACCCTTCAACAAAACTGTTCTGTTGAAGGGTCATGAGGACTCGAAACGTCAACTCTTTTCTTCTCCGCCAACGCTGCCAGACCTGCTGAGTTTTTCCAGGTAATTCTGTTTTTGTTTTGGATTTCCAGCATCCGCAGTTTTTTGTTTTTATGCTTATATGTATGTCCATTACGGTCCTGAAATTGTCCAATATGTTTCTGATTGGGTTAAATGGACTCAAAGTAAAGGAGAGCGCTTCCCACCAGCCGGAACTTTTAATCGGGACAGAATTGAGCGCTTATAATATGTTTTAAGGGAGGTAGATAGTCCGCTACTGAATTTTCTGTAACTTAAAAAAAAATGAATTGATCTAAGTTATAAGAGCAGTTAGTGCTGAAGAAAGAGAGAGAGAGAGAGTACCCCTTTGAGGTTAATGAGCAATTGACAAGCAGCAGCAGCAGAGAAAATGTGAGCTTTCGTCAGTTTGAAGGTCCCTATAGGTGGAGCCTTCAAGATCCCTTTATTCCCCCACTGCTACTTAAAGCTTTGTTTAGAGTTAAGTTCAATATTATAGGAGTATCAATACATACCTTTATCTATATGTTTGTTTGTGTGCAATGAAGCATTTGTATGTGAGCTTTAATGTATTTTCTTCCCTGAATTGTCTTGTGTGTGTGTAGTTGAGCACTTTAGAGTCGAAATCCCCATATTAGATTAAAGGAAAAGTTTATTCAAATATTCCTAAGTTTTGAGTATAAAGTTTGAATTGAGATTTCTGGCAAAAATCGCAATTTGAAAGTAGTGTAAAAATAAAACAGGGCTTGCCTTTGTTTGAGATGAACCAACCCTTGTACCACCCCCTTGCAGACTAGTAGGGAATAACCGTCATCATCAGCCTCATCATACGCACGAGTTCGTATTCTAAAATTCTGAGGAAAAAAAATTACTTGAATTTCAGAAAGATTCTAGGAAAACCAACAGACATAAACATAAGGTCTAGGTGGTTCCAATGGGTAAAAAGGGGTTTCTTATGAAGAGATGAATTAAATATTAAAGGAAATCTGCTTTCCAAAAGCACTGGAATTTGAATTTGGGACAATCTTGAGATGTAAAGTTCAGTGTAATTTAACAGGTTACTTTGAATAACGAGGATGTTATCTAAAGATAGAGAATGTGTCGATAAACATACGGAAATTATAACTTGGATACAAATCGTTACACATGAAAAAGAGGTTGTTTTAATTTTGTTGGTGCAAATTACAGTTCTTACAAAGTTTAAAAATTTGAGGTTTGGTTCTTGATAAAGTTCTCAAAAGGGAATTTTCATTTTAAAAGGTTTGACAACAATTGGCACTAATTCAAATGCTGCAAGCTTTTGTACTTGTAAGTCTGTTCCCAAAACGTGAAGTTAAGCTCAAGACCTTGACAAAGTTTGGCAGAAATCCATTTTTTGGCCGAGTTAATGAATCTGGGATAATGCAAAAAAAGGTCAGACATAATTTAGTGGGACAATAAGATGTTGTTTGAGAAGAAGATAAGGAAGCAAAACATGTCAATGCTTGATTTCTGTTTTAAAATTGTTGTGAGAATATTTTCGTTATTTTAAAGTCTCTCCAGGCAACCTGAACAAGATAAGATGGTATCTGTGGCATGTGTAAAATGGTATGAGGCAAGTAGGAGAATGAGTTAGGGAATAGTTCAGAATAGTTAATATGGCCTAAAGAGTAAGGAAACATTTTAAACAATCAAGACAATAGAGAAACTGACTTCAAGAGAATCAAAAGAGATAAAAACAAAAAAACTGCGGATGCTGGAAATCCAAAACAAAAACAGAATTACCTGGAAAAACTCAGCAGGTCTGGCAGCATCGGCGGAGAAGAAAAGAGTTGACGTTTCGAGTCCTCATGACCCTTCGACAGAACTGTCGAAGGGTCATGAGGACTCGAAACGTCAACTCTTTTCTTCTCCGCCGATGCTGCCAGACCTGCTGAGTTTTTCCAGGTAATTCTGTTTTTGTTCAAGAGAATCAAGATGATCATGGTCAGGGAAAAAACTTAGAGATAAAACTATGTGGAATCTGTAGTTCAGGAATTGAAATGTAAGGAGAAACAATACTTAATAACAACTTACCACAAGATGGATACAGGTAAAGGGAAAGCTGGAAAAAGGCTAAATAGATGTATTACTGATTATATTACTGTGCCTGTGAGCTACAAAAAGTAAAACCACAGGATTAACACCTTGATGACAGGCAGAGTTAAGCGGTTCCCAGAGAGAACCATCACTGGAAGTGAAGATACTGAATCATTGAAAGATAGGGTAAGAAAGTGCATTGTGGAGTTGTTTAAGGAATTGAGGTCTGACATGAGACAGCAGCAGGAGAGAGTAAACTGGAAGGAGTGGGAGTGCCTACCCAGATGGATTCAGAACAGGGAGAGTCATTAAGTGTGTAATCTTATGGAGATTAAACAGAAATTCCATATTCCTTACCACCCCCAGAGTCCAGGGATGGTGGAAAGGATGAACTGAACTTTAAAAACATCTATAGCCTAAGCAATTCAGGAGACAGGCAACAACTGGGCCACAGTATTGCCCAGCATTCTGATGCGCCTTAGGGCTACACCAAATAGGACTACCAGGTTCACCACATTGAAATGATAACAGGAAGGGCCATGCAATTACCTGAAGGCATTATAGTATGAAAGGAAAAATACAGGACAATGTAAGGGAACTAAGTAGGCGATTACATGAGTTGAGAGAAGAAGTTAGAGACTGACAGATGATTAAGGATTAAGAAACAGGCAAATCCAAAGAGCAGCAATGGACCCCCCAAAGTGGGGAATAAGGTGATGGTCAGGGTGAGCTTGAAGCGAACAGGCATGGACCATACGAGGTAATTATGACAGGTGATACACGCGCACTTGTAGATTTGAGAATGAGAGTCGATGTTAATGTCTCCACAGATCTACACAGATCCTGGTTGAGGGTGTATCAGTACTGGCAACAAGGTCGGGGATCATCACTGCTCATCCCGCACCACAGGAGGAACTTTGGTACAGCACAGACAGTGCTGAATGTGACATGCAATGGGGAATGATAAATGTAACAGTAGGAGAACAAGTGCTTTCAAATTGTAGTAAGGTTTGCTTCAGATCGGGCATGGGAGGTCCACCGCTACCCAGCCACCTCCCAGCTCTACTTTCACAGTCCGAGTACAGATAATTGAAGATCCTCAAACCACACCGACTGACCCATCTTGTCTGACTATGCATCCAGGACAGGCAAATGGTTTGGTACTGGTTAATCAGATGTTTTGTATGATAACGTACACCATGAGCTGGTACCCGTAGTCTTAAATGTATCCAGAATCGTCCTGCCCCAGTGGTGCTCAACCCATACCCAAGCACTCTATACGGCTCTGACGCGCCAATTGATGACTGAAGCAGTTCAGTTCAATGGCGAGATGCGATCAGGCTTGGGAGGGAACCGCGTTAAGCGCAGCCTGGTAAATGATGCTGCTACAATATTCAATTTAGGGACATCATTGGTTAATCCAAAGTTTGGTTACCGTGCTCGAAAGTCATACGGGGACTATCATTAAATTAATTGAAATAGGGAAAAAATATTTCAGACGAAACAAGCAGAAATTATGTATGCAGCACCTATGGACAAGAATCATGACTTCACTGGTTGCCAGCTCAGAGGTTTAACACATATATGTATATATATATATATATACACACACATATATATAGAATGAATGTTGAATGTGTAGTGAATAGTAATATGCTAATAGGCATTGTATTAGTAATACCTGTCATACCTATGTCAATGACATAAACCAGGCAAGATGCTCACAGTAACTGCTGGTATGGGACCCCAGCCATGGGGCCTGTTTGTACACCTACAAATGGACTTTAGACAAATGCCTAAATGTTTGGGATATAATTATGTTTTAGTTATCGTATGTTTGTTCTCGTGATGGGTGGAGGCATATCCCACCCAACGAAATGATGCTGTTGTTGTTGTAAAATTGTTGTTGCGTGAATACATACCCAGATTTGGGATACCAGAGTTTTTATCGAGTGGTAATGGGCCTCATTTTACCCCTAAAGTGATAAAGGAACTTTGAAGGCCTTACAATGCAACCATCACCTTTCCTGCCCATACCACCCCCAGTCTACTGGGGCGGTGGAAAGACAAAATGGTATTCTGAAAAACAAACTAGCTATATTATGTGAAGAAACTGGTTTCAAATGGCCTGAAGCTCTACCCTTGGCACTCATGACTATGCGCTCTCACTCTAACTGTACCATCTCAGTCTCTCCTTATGAAGTTGTAATGGGACATCCTATGCGCCTCCCAGCAGCCCCACCTTTGTCTGCTAGGGAAATGGCCATCCACGCTATGGATGAGGGAATGAGTACATACTGTATAGCGCTTACTAATTCTCTCAAGAGCTTGCATATACAGGTATTAGAAGCTCAGAAAAAGCCCACCATTGAAGATTGCCATCAATACCAGCCTGGGGACCTAGTCTTGGTAAAGACCTTCAGGAGAAAAGAACTGTTTGGAACCTCGAATGGGAAGGACCTTTCCATGTCCTGCTCACCACCCATACGGCCATAAAGGTTGAAGGACGACCCTTGTGGATCCACACATCAAGTGGACACTGACCTCGGACAGAAGTGCTTGTGCAAGAACTTTAACTGAACCGTCTGAGTGCTAACTCTGATTTGGATCCTGTCCTGCGTGGTCCTTGTGGGGGCATGGAATACCAATTCTGCAGTTCAACATGTGCAGGCCGTAGCCTCGCAAGTTAATCGGACTAAATGATGGATTTGTACTCATTTTTCTGTTAACCCCTCCTCCTCAGAGGTGCATTTTCTGGCTTTCCGCTCAGATTCCACATGGTCCCTAGGTAATACAGGGGCCCTCATTCAGCAAACACCCACTTGGAGACAGGAGCCCACCGTCGTGGCTGTTAAGGGGGAGGCCTGGCTATGCATCAGGAGAAATTATACCAAGGGTAGTACTCGGGTGGGTGAGTTGCCATTGGGTTCCTGTGCCTACCTTGCCGATTCAAGCCAGATATCTATTCCCTCCCTATCCTCTGTAATCAGGATTCCACTGAGGAAGAAGCTCGGCGACTAGGATACATAGAACTTGGCTAAGGGTGGTGGATTGTCCTTTTAGGACAAAAGGCATGGGAAGTGTGGTGGCCTAGACCAATAGGGAACCTACTTAGTACTGAAAGGGTTAATGGAGAAATTGAATTAAATGCTTAGGCCTAAGAGAAAAATACTGCAACCTTGAAGAACAATACCATCTTGTCTGACTACTGTAGGATGAGCCTTGAGACATCCCATGTTTCTCTCTCTCGGGCCGAATGTAATCAAAGTTGTGATAACCAAGTGTGTAGGTACTGCATCTGTTGTGTAGGAATGGAAATTAACTAAAACATGGATTGGTCAGTTAACGTATGCAAATAAGTGGATTGAGATGTGCAAAATTTACTGATTGGTTGTAAAATGCTTTTAAGCAAGTGTTTGTGTATTCTGCTTGGAGACAGCACAATAGCTCTCGTTGTATTGTTCTCCCTTGTGCACAAGTAATGAATGGGGTTTCTATGTATTAATGATGCCTCGGTGTGATTAATCTCTGACAGTTTCAATGCTAACACCAGACCCAAAGTTTCCTTTTTGATTGTTGAATACCTTCTGCTGTACATTCAACTTTCGTGAAAAACACCCTACCGGTTTTTCAATTCCATTTTCATCATCACCAACTTAAATTGCTCGGCATAATTGGGCAAGTTAATACAGTCTTCAAACTGTCAAATGCCTTCTGACACTCCTGTGTCCATTGAAACTTCTTGTTCTTTTCTAATAGTTCAGTCAATGGAGCAACTACATTGTTAAAATTTGGTACAAATTTCTGGTAAAACCCACTCATGCCCAGAAATCTCAAAACTTCTCTTTTGCTGTAGGCACAAGGAAATCCATGATAGCCTTGACTTCCACATCTCTCGAGCCACCTTACCATGTCCAATAGCATGGCCTAGATAGTTAACTTTCACTTTTGCTAATTCACCTTTGGCCAAGCTAATCAACAAATTAGCTTCTTGTGATCGACAAAACAATTCTTCCAGATGCTGTAAATGCTCCTCCCATGTCCGACTGAAAACTATCAAGTCATCAATATAAACAGCACAAATTGCTCAGACCTTATTTTGTTTGTCAATCTTTGAAATGTTGCAGGTGCATTTTTCGTACCAAATGGCATGACTTTAAACTGATATAGTTCATCTGGCTGATGAAAGCCGATACCTCCTTTGCTCTCTCCAATAACGTACTTGCCAATATCCTCTTAGCAAGTCAATCTTTGTGATAAATTTTGATTGTCCCACTTTTTCAATGCAATCTTCCAACCGTGGTATAGGATATGAATCTACTTTTGTCACTGCATTCATCTTTCAATAGCCTACACAGTCTTTGTCATCCATCAGATTTCGGTACCATCACAATAGCCAAACTCCAGTTACTGCAACTAGACTCAATGATATCGTTTTGAAGCATGAATTCAATTTCTTTCTGTACTTGTGATAACTTTGCCGATTTAATCTATAAGGATATTGCCTTATTGAAGATGAAACTCCTACACATACATCATGTGTAGCTAAATTTGTCCTCCCCAGCTTATTCCCACAAATAGCTTTGTGTGGCTGCAATAACGTCCCCAAATCACTTTGACGCTTATCTGGAAGGTAACTCAATATTACATTTAAATTTTCATGTATCCCTCATTATCCAATTTGATCAGAGGAAAATCAATTTCAGAATCCTACATTTTTACCTCTTTCTCATTATCTACCACCACTAATACCTTCTTTTGGTCCTCTTCCCTTTCAAAGTACTTTTAAAGCATATTTACACAACACTCCCTCTGCTTCTTTCTTCTCTCTGGAATATTTATTAAATAATTTACTTCGCTCAGTTTTTTTTCAATCCTATAAGGCCCACTAAACCTTGCCTTTAACGAGTCACCCAGTACTGGTAACAGAACTAGCACTTTCTCCCCAGCAACAAAACTGCGAGCTGTAGCTTTCCTGTCTGGCCCACTTTCATCACTTGCTGTGATATCTTTAAATGTTCCCTAGCCAACTCACATGTTCTGTCCAATCTCTCTCTGAAGTTTGATACATAATCCAGGGGAGTATTTTCTGAATTTTGACCCACCAATTTCTCATGATCCCCTTACCTCATGACCATAAACTAGTTCAAAAGGACTGAAACAGTCGACGCATTAGGAGCACCCTAATACTAAACAACAAGAATGGAATTCCTCTATCACAATCCTATACACCCTCATCATAGTTTTGAGAGTTTGATGCCTTCTTTCCAAAGCCCATTGTGACTCAAGGGTGTGATAATTAGCTGTTGACTTAAATTGTTTTATCCCCAATCTGTTCATTACTTCCTTAAACAGCTATGACATGAAATTTGAACCCTGATCTGATTGTATTTCTTTTGGTAAACCATATCTTATAAAAAATTTAGTTAACTCTTCCACAATTTTCTTTGTTGTAATACTTCTCAAAGGTATCGCTTTAGGAAACCTTGTAGATACATCCATTATTGTCAGTAAGTACTGATTTCCATTTTTGGTCTTAGGGAGGGGTCCTATACAATTAATCATGACCCTAGTAAAAGGTTCTTCAAATGCTGGAATTGGAATTATAGGTGCCGGCTTAATCACTACTTGTGGTTTCCCCATCACCTGACATGCATGTGGCTACATCCCTATGCAATCCAGGCCAAAAAAAATGTTTTTGTACTTTTGCCTATATCTTTCTAATTCCTAAATGTCCCCCCATTGGAGCTTCATGAGTTATTCTCAGAATCTCATTTCTATATCCAAATGTTAGTACAATCTGATGCATCTCCCCCCAACTTCCATTTGCTGAAGCATGATGAGGCCTCCATTTTCTCATTAAAACATTACCCTTAAGGTAATAAGATTCTGGAATACATTCTGTCTCTGTTTCTGAGAAAGCTGTCGATATAACTGCTTTATTTACGAATCCTTTTTCTGTCACTCAAGGCAGTTAGTGGAGTTAAACCTCTCAGCTAATTGGACTTCCACACTTCTCCCTGCCTTTAAACTTCCCGTTCTTCTTGTTTCAACCTGTGAGCCTGCAGTCCTGTTATCACACAATCTGGAAACAAGCCAGGATGCTCTCCCTGCAACACTTCCGTTGAAAACACCTCTACAGGCTGCTCAACTACCATAGGCATCACCCACATCTGTGACCCAGCTATATCATTACCCAGAATAAACTGAACCCCTGCAATGGGCAATTTTCCACTACTCCAACAACCACTTTGCCTGTTTTCCACTTACTTCTTAAATTTACCTTCCACAATGGAATAAGTTTAGCATCTCCATGAACCCCACTTACTTTCACCCGGTTCTGCAATACTCCCTCTAAACAACAAATGTCACTATTCCAAAATATCAAAGAATTGACTAGCCCGTGTCTCTTAAAATGTTAAGATCTTTACCTACTCTACCCTGTACACATGGAAAGACTTCCTCTTCACATACAAAATATTTAAATATTTCAACCACCTGCTCCTCAGAATTCTCTTGGGTATATTGTGAACACACTCCCACTTCTTTACCTATCACTGATTCTTCCTGTTTTACCAGTACACAAGTCAGTTTTTTTCCTGTGCCTGAACCTCAGAAACCACAGTAATTTTACTTCCAAATCTTTTCTGCACCCCAATAATCTCAACAGATTTCCCCTGTAATTTTCAACACAGACATTGTGTGTCCAACTTTATTACAATGAAAACACCTCAATCTTTGAATGTCACTTCAACCCTCAGCACCTTCCTTCTTATTCTGAAAAAAAACTTCCTGTAAATTTCCAACTACTCCTTCCCTTTCCACCTTCCTTTCACTTTCCCACTTTCTATCCTTCTCTGATTTAAAAGGGTGATGGAAAAAAGGTTTAGTTCTATGAACTAACTCATAGTCATCAGCTATCTCTGCTGCTTGTCTTACTGTTTCAACCCTCTGTTCCTCCACGTGAGTTCTCACTCCCAAAGGAATTGAATCTTTAAATTCTTCCAAAAGAATTACTTCTCTAAGAGTTGTATATGTCATCTCTATCTTTAATGCTCGTATCCACCAGTCAAAATTACTTCGTTTTACTCTTTCAAACTCAATATAAGTTTGCCCAGGCTGTTTTCTCATATTCCAAAATTTCTGCCTGCATTCTTCAGGAACCAACTCGTATGCACTCAAAATAGCATTTTTTACCACATCATGGTTCACCGACATTTCTTCTGACAATGAAGCATAAATCTCATGTGTTCTACCCACCAGCTTGGATTGTAACAACAATGTCCAGGTTTCTTGCAGCCATTTCATCTATTTAGCTATTTTCTCAAATTAAATAAAGTATGCTTCAACATCTCTTTCCTCAAACATTGGAAGAACTTTGTACAAGTTTAAACATCTCCCTGCTGGGTTCTATTCTGGAAATAAGTCCCTCCTCACCTCTTGGTGTCTCTTTCTTAACTGCCAACATTTTAAGCTGGAATTCTATGTCTCTCTCTCTCTTTTTCTCTTTCCTCCCTTTCTGCCTGGTCCCTTTGAAATACCCTTTCTCTTTCCTTTTCTTTTTCTGCTGCCTCTAGCTCAAGTTTTTTTCATTTGTAACTGAATTTGAGCCCATTCCAATGAACCACCCCTTGAAGAACTCAGTCTCTCAGGTATTCTTTCCAATTTCAAATGCTGCACTATACTTTCAATTATGTCTGATTTCCTTATACTTACAGGTAACCTACATTGTAACTCTTTTCTTCTCCGCCAATGCTGCCAGACCTGGCCAGACCTGCTGAGTTTTTCCAGCTAATTTTGTTTTGGTTTTGGATTTCCAGCATCCGCAGTTTTTTGTTTTTATCCATATTGTAATTTATCTGTCAATTCCATTAATTTAGCTTTATCTGCCTTTTATAAGCCAACTGAAGTTATAACTTCAACTCCCAGGCAAGTCTCAGCAACTGCCAAAGCCATATTGCAGTCTCACTACTTAAAAAAACCTCACATGTACTCCTGAATTCAAAGTGCTTCTTGTACTCATAACCTTAAGATTCACCAACTCCAAACCAATCCAGGAATTTCAAATATATCTCGCAAAGAGCCCCCAATTTTGTTCTGGCACAGCGGATGGTAAATGCGGAGCTGCTCAAATCCCAGAGGGAAACTTGAAATAACTGCCACAACTGTTTTAAAATCTGTGTTTATTTAGAGATGCATGCCTTGAATTCAGCAGTAATAGGATCACTGAGTCTTATAGGTTTCTTACAAAACTAAATTAAACCTTTATTAATAAAAAAATATTTTAAACACATACATATGTTTACAAATTACTACTATGATAACTCCTAGTTCCCCTAATTAATCTAACTCCTAGTTACACCTCCGTTAAGGCAGCAGTAAAACGCAGATATTTTAAAAGACCCAGGTAAAGTAACACAATGCCTTGAACAGTCGAATTCAAAGCGAGTTTTCTTCACTTCAGTTCGCATAGACAGCAACTTAAGGCTTAGAGGATTTTCACACTAGTTGGATCTTTGAATGCTTTCCTCTTACACATAAAATCATCTCCTTTATATAGGTTTCTCCCTTTTTAATCTAAATCCTATTGTCCCAATATGTCTTTTCAACTCTACTATTCTAATAACAAAATTCTTTCATGGTACCCATCTTTATCAGTAAGCTGTGGGAAAAATAAACACACTGTTTGGCTTCTTCTAGCTAAGTGTAACATTTCACCACCTCTTTTGAAATTCATATTACTCTGGTTTATCTAAAAATGCAAATTTTCCCTTTACACCTCACATTCTAAAACTTCAGCCATGTTTATCTATTTAACATTTCAAACCTAGCTTCTCTTCTGACACACCAAAGCCTTCAGACCAGCTGTCTTTAATTCAATTAAACTACTCCGCACACACAGACACACACTATACTGACCTTATAATAAATTTCAATAACAATGAAAATTATTATATTTTCCTGACAACACACGGATGCACTTCCACATGGTCTATAGAGCAGTCAGGGTCAGGCACTCAACCTGATAGTTCCCCTCCAATATCAATTATATTAAGGTCAACTAAAGCACTCAAAACATCTTGGCTAAGATCAACTAACTCAACACAAATACAGACAAGGAGTTATGCGCACCAACTTCACTAATGCAGGAAACTCCATTGTGACAAGATTGTAATCGTATTTTGAATAACATACTTTTAACAGAGTGCGAAAATGCCATTGTTCTTCCTTTCCAAAAGGAGTTTGCTCCTAGTTAAGAAATAAATATTACATTTCACAACCACCAGACATCTCAAGGCACTTTACAGCCAATTAAGTACTTTTGACGTGTACTCACTGTTGTAATATAGGAATCCCAATGGCCAATTTGCACACAGCAAGCTCCCACAAATGGCAATGTGAGACCAGATAATCTGTTTTCTTTTAAATGATTTTGGTTGAGGAATAAATATTGGTGAGGACACCAGGGACACCTCCCCTGTACTTCTTTGAAATAATGCTATGGAAGCTTTTACATCCAACCAAGAGGGCAGACAGAACCTCATTTTAACATCTCATCTGAAAGATTGCATTCCTGACAATGCAGTGTTCCCTCAGTTCACTAAGCATCAACTTTGACACTTTGTGTTTACATCCTGGACTGACTTGAACCCAGAACTTACCATTAAAGGTTGGGATAGACAGATTTTGGTCTTGCAGGGAATTGAGGGATATTGGGAGTGGGGAAAAAATAGAGTTGAGGCCTAAGATCAGACATGATCATATTGAATGGCAGTCCAATGAGCCTACTCCATGTGGTCTACTCCTGCCTACTGCTACTCCTATTTCTTGTGTTCTTCTGGCTCAGAAATGAGTGTACCAACAATTGAACCATGGATGACACTGAAAACTGTAACAGCTGTTATTCTTTTACAAATAGAGGCACATCAAAAAGGAATTCCTATCTTCTGTCAAATCAATACACCGCTGTTTGCCTTATATGCATGTAAAGGATATATCATCCCTGGAGTTTAGAAGTATATTTCATTGAAACATATGAGATTATGAGAGAGATTAACAATGCAGATGCTGAAAGGATCTTTCCCCTGGCTGGAGAGTTGAAAGTTGAGAACTAGAATCACAATTCCAGGACAAGGGGTTGGCCATTTCAGGTCGAGTTGAGGAGAAATTCTTTTCACTCAGAGGAATTTGCATCTTTGGAATTCTCTACCTTAGGGGTCTGTGGTTGCTCATTGAGTATATACAAGATTATGGTTGAGAGATTTTTGGACTCTAAGGCAATCACAGGACATGGAGATCAGACAGAGGAGTTGAGATTGTGAATCAGCCATGATCTTACTGAATGGCACAACAGGCTGGAAGAGACCATATGGCCTATTCCTATTTCTTATTTTAAGTTATGCAAGTAGAATTAATGGAGAAACAAGTTACATTTTGACAGCATTTATATTAGCCAATGGTTCATGGTAGCAAATCCCCACTTTCTGCAAACTGGTCAGAATTTCTTGAAGGGATGTGGACTGTGGCCCAGCAATGTTATGATGATATCTGAAAATGAAATGATCTTGATGTGAACTCATAACATTTGAACAGCACTGAATTTGTTATAATATGATTAAGCCATGATTAAGATTAACTATTTCATTAGCTTACTAATTCCTTGCATAAAGTCCGAGTCTTATAGGCTGTCCGTAATTATCAACATTTTCATAAGGTTGCAATGCGTACCTGCAGGAGGGAAAATTTACTTGTCTATTTATACATACCTGTCAGTTTTAGATTATTTGTACAATACACTTTTGGCGAGGCAGAAGGAAGGAAGATTCCTTCCTGTCCCCCTGGAACAAAGACAACCATTATGAAAGTTTCCATTCCATAATCTGCTATCCCCCTTGAAGGAGGCTACCAGGATCATATGGGAACAGAATAAAGAGGAGCATGACCTGAAAGCACCAAAATTACCCCAAGCTTCCAAAACATACTTTGTAACTAAGCATATGAGGAGCAGCCAGCTGTAGCATTTCAGAACTGCAAACTCCACTCTGTATATTTAGGCTTGAAGCATAGGTGCAGGTATAGAAGCTTGAAAAGGTTTCAAATCAAAAGTAATATTTTGTTTCAATTCTCTAGCAAGACTAGATGGATCAGAAGTCCCAACACTTTATAATCCATTCTCACTATTTTAAGAACGATTGTTTCAGTATACAGGCCTGCACATTCAAGCCTTGCTCCTTATCAATAACTCCAAAGAATCTAATACACATTATACATTGGGATAACTTAACACGTTTTGGTTTTCACTATGTTCATACATCAGGAAGCCTGCTTTGCTTCTAATTGGTGGAGCTGATCTTTTGTTTCACAAGTCCATTTCTAGATAAAGCTGTGGTGTTGTGACATGAAATCACTGTGGATCCCAGCATTGCCTCTCAAGGACAAGTGAGACCTCACCAAAGCATAAATACACCCATCGCATGACTGTTGAGGGACAGGCAGATGGCCATGGACTTCCTTGTGCAGTAGCTCGCTGGCATGATTAGTGCATTAGTTCTATTCTACTTTCAAAGCCGAACAGAAAACAGGATTTGTTTTCTCATGACTATCAGCCCTGTTCCCTTCCTCTGGGGGAAAAAAAAGGGTAAAGTCCAGGGCTGAGGGAGTGATGCTTTTTATGCAATGCTATGTGCCTATTTAGAAGGAGAGGTGAGGTGGAGCAGCACAGTATGCAACTATGCAGCTAAATGGAACAAAGTACAATACCTCGTTGTCGGTCTGCCTCTGGCCAATCATCTACAAGGTGCATGCTTGGCCTAAACAGCCAAGTGGTTATGGTACTGGGTTTGTAACCCCAAGATCAAGAGTTCAAATCTCACAATGGCAAACTATGAAACAATGTAACTTCATCTGAAACAGATGGAAACGGGTTTGTACTCGAAAGAGCTACAAGGTGCATAAGAAAAAAGTGACAATGATTTTTTACTAAAAGTAATTATGATTATTTACAACATGCAGTAGCCTGGTGGTTTACATTTCACAGATTACTAACGCAGGAAGTTATGTACAAAGAAACATTTTCATAACACATTAGTACTTACATCAATTGAACTGTGAAAAATACCAGCAACACAATTAAAGATTTTGTCCTTTCAGGTTAGAAGAAAAGTCTAGAGAGAGCCATTTGAGCTGTGTAATATTATGGTGAAGAACTGGTGTTCAAATCCTCTCTCACACTACATCCTAATTGTCCAATACTCTAATCATCACCAACTACCCAGCACCCCCAAACTTCCATCCTCATTGCATTGAATTCAAAAATCTTCATCCTGGTTTACAAATCCTTCCCTGTCTTCACCCCACTTAATCTCCTCCAACTGCATGTCTGATATTGCTTCCTATCTTCCAATTCTGACCTTCTCTAGACAATGCTCAATTCTACAATCAGTAGTTGAGCCTAAAGCTATCTTGGCCCTAAACTCTCACTTTATTGGCTGCCACTTTCCAAAGCTTCCTTCCAAGGCTTTCTCTTCAACTTTGCCTTCAACCATGTCCCCTAGATCCTTTTCTAACACCCTGCACTTCTTTATGCTGTACAAATTTCTTAGGTATGTTCATTTCTTAAAGCTACTAAATAAATGCAAGTTGTTGGTGGCACTGGTTAGAGGTGCTGTAATGGTGGTATAATACTGGGAGCAATTTAAGGTGACGAGTTAAAGACTATCACAACATTAAACTGTACTATCGCTATCTTACTCCATAGATAGTGGTATAGTTACATTCAGTGAAACCATTACTTGAAAAACAAAAGCAGTTTTGTAGTTTCTGGGTAATCAATGTTTAAAAAGTGTGTTAGAGTCAAGTGAATGTGCTTTAAGGAATAAAATACACCAAATGGTTGATGTTAGATTTAGCTGTGCACAACTGATTTAACATGGATAGCAAGAATAATAGGCAAACTGTGAAGTGATGCACTTTAGTAGGACAAACAGAAACATTATCTACGCGTTAGAAAATAAGAAATTGAATGGGGCAGAAGGGCAAAGGGATCGAAGAATACAGGTGAACAAACCATTAAAAATAGAATCATGGGTCAGGGGAGAATCCAAAACTAGGGGCCATTAATATAAGATAGTTATTAATAAATCCAATAGTGAAGCAAGGATATGTTTCTTTATTCAGAGAGTGGTTCAAAAGCACAATTCACTATCAGAGAAAGTGATTGAAGCCAATAGGTTAGATGCTTTCAACAAGAAGGTGGACAACTAAAGAAAAAGGAGTAGAAAGATATGCAGAAAGGTTGAGATGAGGAAGGTGGAATGGAACGAGACTTGCATGAAGTGACTAACTAAGGAAGTTAAAGATAGTATCAAATTGAAAGAAAAAGTGTACAATTCTACAAAGGTCAGAGGCAGATCAGGAGTTTGGACAGACTATAAAGAGATTGATACGCAAGGAGAAAGTAGAGTACGAGAGCTAGCTAGAAATATAAAAACAGATTAATTAAGAGTTTCTGCAGGTATTTAAAAAGAAAAAGAGTAAGTAAAGTGAACGTTGGTCCTCCAAAGTGAGTCTGGGGAATTGACAATGGAAAATAAGGAAATGCCTGATAAATTGAACAGTATTTTACATCTGCCTTCACTGTAGAGGATATAAATAACATCCCAGAAATAATTGCAAATCAGGAGGTGAAAGGGAGGGAGGAACTTAAAACAATTACCATCATCAAGGCAACAAACTGAGAAGATTATTAGAACTAAAAGCTGACAAGTCCCCAGGTCCTGCTTGACTTCACCCTTGAATCTTAAAAGAAGTGGCTGCTGAGATAGTATTTATCAGTTTTTATTTTCCAAAATTCGCTACATCCTGGAAAGGTTCCATCAAGTTGGAAAATAGTGAATGCAACTGCTCTATTCAAGAAACGAGGGAGTCAGAAAGCAAAAAACTATAGGCCTGTTAGCTTAACCTCTGCCACAGGGAAATGCTGGAAATGTTAAAAAATCTCAATGCAATCACAAAACTATGTTGACTCTGCTTGAAAGGGAATCATGTTTGACTAATTTATTGGAGTTCTTTGAGGAAGTAACAAGCAGCGTGGATAAAGGGGAATCTGTGAATGTACTGTACTTAAATTTCCAGAAGGAATACGATAAAGTGCCACATCAAAGGTTACTGCACAAAATAAGAGCTCATGGTGTATGGGGTTAATGTATTAGCATGGATAGAAGATTGGTTAGCTAACAGGAGACAGAGTAGGCATAAATGGGTCATTTTCGGTTTGGCAAGATGTGATGAGTGGAGTACTACATGGATCAGTGCTGGAGTCTCAACTATTTACAATTTGTATCAATGAGATGGATGAAGAGACCGAATATATGGTTGCTAAATTTACATATGAACAAAGAGCTGGAGCAGGAGTAGGCCATTCAGCCCCTTGAGCCTGCCCCATCATTTAATAAGATCATGGCTGATCTGATAGTAACCTCAAATCTACCCCCGATAACCTATCACTCTCTTGTTAATCAAGAATCTATCCATCTCTGCCTTAAAAATATTCAAAGACTCTGCACCTTTTCAGGAAGAGAGTTCCAAAGACTCACGACCCTCAGAAAAAATTTCATCTCATCTCAGTTTAAATGGGTGACCCCTTATTTTTAAACATCCACCCCTAGTTCTAGATTCTCCCACAAGAGGAAACACCCTCTCCACATCCACCCTGTCAAGACTCCTCAGGATCGTATATATTTCAATCAAGTCACCTCTTACACTTCTAAACTCCAGCAGATACAAGCCTAGCCTGTCCAACCTTTCCTCATAAGACAAGCCGCCCATTCCAGGTATTAGTCTGGTAAACCTTCTCTGAACTGCTTTCAACGCATTTACACCCTTCCTTAAATAAGGGGACCAAGACTGTACACAGTACTCCAGATGTGGTCTCACTAGTGCTCTGTATAACTGAAGCATAACCTCCCTATTTTTTTATTCAATTCCCCTTGCAATAAATGATAACATTCCATTAGCTTTCCTAATTACTTGCTGTACCTGCATACTAGCCTTTTGTGATTCATGCACTAAGACACCCAGATCCCTCTGCATCTCAGAGCTCTGCAATCTCTCACCATTTAGATAATATGCTTCCCTTTTATTCTTCCTGCCAAAATGGACAATTTCACATTTCCCACATTATACTCCATTTATCAGATCTTTGCCCACTCACTTAACCTTGTCAGATCTTTCCCCGCTCACTTAAGCTATCTACATCTTTTTGTTGCCTCCTTATGTCCTCTTCACAGCTACTTTCCTACCTATCTTTGTGTCATCAGCAAATTTGTCAACCATCCCATCATCAAAGTCATTTATATAAATTGTAAACAGTTGAGGTCCCAGCATTGATCCCTGTGCACGTTACTCATTACATCTTGCCAACCTGAAAAAGACCAATTTATACCTACTCTGCTTCCTGTTAGCCAGCCAATCTTCTATCCATGCCAATACGTTATTCCTTTTACCATGAGTTTTATTTTCCATGATAACCTTTGATGTGATACTTTATCAAATGCTTTCTGCTGATGACACAAAAATATGTAGTTGTAAAGAGAACATAAGGAGTCTACAAAGGGATATAGATAGGTTAGGTGAGTGGGCGATAAACTGGCAAATGGAGTATAGTGTGGGAAAATGTGAACTTGTACATTTTGGCAGGAAAAATAGAAAAATAGCATATTATTTAAATGGAGAAAGATTGCAGAGCTCTGAGCTACAGAGGGATCTGGATGTCCTGATACATGAAAGACAAAAAGTTAGTTTGGAGGTACAGCAAGTGATTAGGAAGGCAAATGGATTGTTCTTGTTTCTTGCAAGGTGAATGGAATATATAAGTAGGGAAGGTTTGCTACAATTGTACAGAGTATTGGAGACACCACATCTGTGTACAGTTTTAGTCTCCTTACTTAAAGGATATAAATGCCTTAGAAGCAGCTCAGGGAAGGTTTACTTGATTGATACCTGGGATGGTGGGGGGGGAAGGTTATCTTAAGAGGAGGGGTTGGAAAGGCTGGGCCTGTATCCAATGGAACTTAAAAGAATGAGGAGTGACCTTATTGGAACATATGAGATCCTGAGGAAACTTGACAGGGTGGATGCTGAAAGGATGTTTCTCCTTGTGGGAGAGTCTAGAACTAAGGGATCCAGTTTAAAATAAAGGGCCTCTCATTTAAGACATAGATGAGGAGAAGTCTTTTCTTTCAGTGTCGTGAGTCTTTAGAACTCTCTTCCCCAGAAAGCAGTGGAGCAAGGGCCAATGAATAGTTTTAAGGCAGGGATAGATAGATTCTTGACTATCAAGGCAGTCAAAAGTTATCTGGGCAGGCAGAAATGTGTAGTTGATGTCACAATCAGATCAGCCAGGATCATATTGAATGACGGAGCAAACTCAAGGGACCGAATGACCTACTTCTACTTGTAATTCATATGTTTGCACCTATGTTTGTAAGTATAAACACCAGCACAAACAATTTGGACCAAATGGCCTATTCCTGTGCTGTTCATCCCATTTAATTCCCTGTAAAGAAGAAGAATAACTTGCATTTATAAAACATCTTTGATATTGTAAAGAAGCCCAGGGGATTCTTATATGCATCAGCTGATAAATTTGACACTGAGCCACATAAGATGATGTTAAAAAACAGGTGCTTGGTCAAAGAGAAGCTGCAGCGAACATCTTAAAGGAGCAGATACATGGAAATGAGAAAGGTGGAGAAGTGGAGAGGTTTAGAGTGTACCGGGTCAAGCTTTTATTTATCTCTTGTTTCTGTAGTTTACTCCTGTTGTCCTGAAGACAGGAGTTCATACGCTCAAGTCAGTGGCTCATTTGTGCCCCACTTAAGTAGCTTTCATGATGTGGCCAGGTATTTGACCAGGAGACAGTGGAGGGCACATCTCAGCCTCATCCTGTCCTTAACATCCTCACACCCATAACACTTCCAGTCGGATCAGAAAGCAAACAGAGCTGTGATGTCCTCATGAACCACATGTGATGACTTGATGACTAGCACAATTATTCCCACAAGTTAAAAGCTTAGAAGGGCAAGAGGAGAAAACCGACAGAGGACATTCCAACTAAATAAATACAACTGCCCAACAGTTTCAGGGTCTGCTTTAGACATGAAATCAGCTGGCCCATTTCACAACTTTGCCACATTGAACTATTCTGATGGCACAATAATCGGCAGTTAAGTGAGTGGACAAGAATGTGACAGATGGAATGTAATGTGGAGAAATGTAAAGTTATCAATTTTGGTAAGATAAATAAAAAAAGCTGGATTTTTTTTAAATGGTGAGAGACTGGATAACGTTTGGTTTCAGAGTGATCTGGGTGTCCATGTATACAGAAAGCTAACATGCAGGTACAGCAAACAATTAGGAAAGCAAATGTCATGTTAGCTCTTACTACAAAGGGAATAGAATATAACAAAAGAAAAGTCTTATAACTGTATAGCGCCTTGGTGAAACACACCTGGAGTACTGGGTACAGGTTTGGTCTCCTTATCTAAAGAAGGATAGACTTACCTTAGAAGAAGTGCAACAAAAGTTCACTTTTGTGAATAGCTGGGATGTGGGGATTGCCAACCAGACATTGAGTAGGGATCGTTCCCTCTGGGACACCCTGGTCCACTCCTCCATCACTTCTTACACCTCAACCCCCTCCTACAGCACCTTCCCATACAACTGCAGAAAGTGCAACACCTGCCCCGTTACTTACCCCCTTCTCACCGTCCAAAGGCCCAAACACTCCTTTCAAGTGAAGTAGCATTTCACTTGTATTTCCCTCAATTTAGTCTACTGCATTCGCTGCTCCCAATGCGGTCTCCTCTACATTGGAGAGAACAAACGCAGACTGGGTGACCGCTTTGCAGAACACCTTCAGTCTGTCCACATGACCCAGACCTCCCTGTCACTTGCCATTTCAACACACCACCCTGCTCTCATACCCACATGTCCATCCTTGGCCTGCTGCAATGTTCCAGTGAAGCTCAATGCAAACTGGAGGAATAGCACCTCATCTTCCAACTAGGCACTTTACAGCCTTCCAGATTTAATATTGAGTTCAACAACTTTAGATCATGAACTCTCTCCTCCATCCCCGCCCCCTTTCCGATCCCCTTTTTCCCAATAATTTATAATTTTTAATATTTTTTTAATATATATTTTTATTTTCCCACCTATTTCCATTATTTTTAAATGTATTTCCATCCATTGTTTTATCTCTACCTTTTAGCTTATTTCCATCCCTTCCGCCCACCCCCACTAGGGCTATCTGTCACTTGCTCGTCCTGCTTTCTACCCTTAATGTCACCATTAGCACATTCCTCAGCTAATATCACCACCGTCAACACCCCTTTGTCCTTTTGTCTATGACATCTTTGGTAATCTCTTCTTTGCCTCCATCTATCAATGGCCCAATCCAGCTCTACCTGTCCCACCCCCTTCAACCAGCTTAAATTCCACCTCATTTCTATATTTCTTAGTGCCGATGAAGAGTCATACGGACTTGAAATGTTAACTGTGTTCCTCTCTGCAGATGCTGCCATACCTGCTGAGTTTTTCCAGGTATTTTTGATTTTGTGGCTGAGTAGACCAGGTCTATTTTCCTCGAGTTCAAAAGGATAAGACGTGATCTCATTGAAACATAAAATCATTAAGGCATTTGACAGAGCAGATGGTTGGAGGATGCTTCCCTGGCTGGGAGAGTATAGAACTAAGGAGTCACAGTATAGGAATAAGGAGTTGGCCATTTAGGACTGAGATGAGGAAACAATTCTTCATTCAAAAAGTTGTGATCCTTTGGAATTACCTGGAAAAACCGCAGTTTTTTTGTTTTTAACCTTTGGAATTCTCCACCACAAAGCACTGCAGATGCTCAGTCATCGATTACATATAAGCCAGGGACTGACAGATTTTTTGACACTAAGGGAAGAAAGGGATATGGAGATAATTGAGGAAGGTATAACTGAGGAGCAAGGGGAGTACGGGGGAGGGGGGGAGGGGGTGGAGCGAGGGGAAAGGGGAGGGGAGAGGGTTGGACTCGCTCCATTTGAGTGCACTCAATGCCTCAGGCCCCCAGCTTCCCCTGTCCCCTCTCTCAGTACCTTTCTTGGCCTTATCGCTCGGGATGTTCTGGGCCCGGAGTCGCTGATCCAGGATGTAGAGCATCTCCCCGCCCAGGTTTATAAAGAGGAGCGGCAGCGTCCGCAACGACATTCCGGCCCCGGTCTCTGGGCGTCTTTCGTTCTCTGTGTCTGTCTGTCTGTCCCGAGCCCTGATCCGCCCGTTGCCTTGACGCTCCGGTTGCCAGGTTAGTGACGCAACCCCTTTTACACCAATCAGCATCATTCTCACTGCCAAGTGCGATTAAAGGGATTAATTAAAGGGGTGGGCGGTTTCACCGATTTGTATTCAGCCAACCATAAATCTCTCCAAGGCTCGTTCGACAGCACCTTCCAAACCCACCACCACTACCATCTAAAAGGACAAGGGCAGCAGATAGATGGGAACACCACCACCTGGAAGTTCCCCTCCAAGTCACTCACCACCCTGACTTGGAAATATATCGCAGTTCCTTCACTGTTGCTGGGTCAAAATCCTGGAACTCCCTCCCTAACAGCACTGTGGGTGTACCTACACCACATGGACTGCAGTGATTCAAGGAGGCAGCTCACCACCACCTTCTCAAGGGCAATTAGGGATGGGCAATAAATGCTGGCCTAGCCAGCGACACCCACATCCCGTGAATGAATAAAAGAAAGCTTTGCTGCTGCATGGCCACCCAGCAGCTAGCCTTCATTTTCCTGTCTTAACGTACACCAACTCCCATTTCCCTATCATCCCCTGTGCTCACTGACCTACAGCTCCCAGTTAAAGCAATATCTTGATTTCAAAATTCTTATCCTGGTTTTCAAACCTCTCCATGGCCTTGTCACATATCTCTGTAGTCTCCTCTAGCCTCACAGCCCTCTCAGATATTTGTGTTTCTCTAATTCTGGCCTCATGTGCATCCCCAACCATAATTGCTCCCAGAATGACCAACCGTCCTGGGACCATCCCATATTTGATATTCGCCCCACCTCCTGGATTGTCTGCATCCGGGATGCTGTTTGTCTGGATCATTTAATTACCTGCACATGCACACCATGTTCTCCTCCCAGTGCCTTGCTCCCATGCTCCACCACAACCTGCCAAGCCCCCAATCCCCTGTGCTCTAGTACAGACCTGGCACAGCAGCCCCCCTGCCCCGCCCTTCCTCGACAGGTCCACCAGAACCTGCACCACACCCCCTCCCCCCCTCCTCTCCACCACCCCCACCCCCCCACCGACTCTCCACCATTCACTCCACCATTGGTGGTCATGCCTTCATTTGCTGAGGCCCCAAACTTAGGGTGACCAGACATCCTAGTTGTGCTAGGAAAGTCCCAGATTTTCATTAAACATCCAGGTGGCCTGACAATTTCCTCAAAATTGTTCAAATGTCCCAGGTTTCTGCTTTTCCCTTTGTGGACATTTTTAAATGATAACAACTGGCAAAATTTAAACCGGTATATTTTTTACGATCAATCCTATCAAATAGTAAACGGAATGAATATACAGGTAATCCTGAAATTATGTTTAACACTAATGCGTACAGTGTGCTGTGTATATGTATGGCTTCTTTCAGTCAAGGAGGAGACATTTTGTGACCACCATGTTTTTCCTCCCATTCAAAAATTATTCTTATTTACTTCTTAGCAGATGCTCTTATCAGGATAAATGTATATTTTATTACTTTTTATTGTATATTTTCTTCAACTTTCAATAAAAACAAAAAATAGCCAACTAGCAACAAAAAAAGATGCCTAAACAAAAATGTTCATTCAGGGAGGAGTTACAGAGAGCATTCTCATTTTTGCATAAAGTAGGATATAGTGAAAGTGATGTATACTGCAAATCAAAATTCTCTACATTGGTTACAAGAGCAGGTCAGAAGTTAGGAATTCTGCAGTGCATAACTCACCCTGACTCCCCAAAGCCTGTTAATCATCCCCAAGGCGTGAGTTAGGAGCAGGATAAAATACTCCCCACTTGCCTGGACCAATGCAGCCCCAACAACACTCAAGACGCTCAGCATCATCCAAGACAAAGCAGTATGCTTGATTGGCCCCCCCATCCACCACCTTAAACATTCACTCCCTCCACCACTGATGCACAGTGGCAACAGCGTGTACCATCTACAAGATGCATTGTAGTAACTCACCAAGGATCTTTCGACAGCACCTTCCAACCTGCGTCCTCTACCATCTTGAAGGACAAGGGCAGCAGATGCATGGGAACACCACCACCTGCAAGTGCCCCTCCAAGACACTCACCATCCTGATTTAGAAATATATCACCTTTCCTTCACTGTTACTGGGTCAAAATCCTGGAACTCTCTCCCTAACGGCACTATGGGTGTACCTACACCATATGGACCGCAGCACTTTAGGCAGGCAGCTCACCACTACCTTCTCAAGGGCAATTAGGGATAGGCAGTAAATGCTGGCCTTGCCAGCAACTCCAACACCACGCGAAAGAATAAATTAAGATGAAATTCTCGATTAGTCATGGTGGAAAGACAGATTTAAATGACCATATTCAAACAAAAAACACAAATTGTGGGTCGGATCTAGAAGCAGCAGCATTAAAAATATTTTTGGGAAGGCAGCACCTGGGAGGACTGAATTTAATATGGCTGCAGCTGAAGGCACGTTTGCATATCAGCTTGCAAGCACCACCGTAGCTTTTGTTCAATGGCCCCTACATCTTGATTGATTCAAAAATTGTACAATGAAAGATTCTACTGTGCTTGTACAAAGACCAAAATCTTGGTCACTAACGTATTAGTGCCTCTGGCAATGGACGACTAAAAGAGTGACATGAGCAACATTGGCTATATATCTATTTCGATTGATGTTTCTAATACGAAAGATGTGAAGTTGAAATCTATGTAATTCGTTATCACAAATACTATGAAGAAGTGAAAGTGAACATTTTAGAATTCGCCTCAGTTCACAGTGGAAACCCTGCTATACTTTTCAAAGTACTGTATCAGGCCCTGGGAAAGTACAGTCTGCAGGAAATAGTGATTGGATTTTGTGTGGACAATATGAACAATTTGTGGGAAAGTTCAGAGCAAGAAAATATGTCACCTGCAGACTCAGCAAAATAATCACCGACAGTAACGTAATTGGAGTGGGGTGTGCACACTTTGTTCACGAGGCCATACAAACCACTGCCGACAGCCTGCCCCTTGAGTCAGTTGTTGTAAAGATTTTCAACTGTTTCCATATCTACACCATTTGAACAGAACAATTGAAAGAATTCAAAAACAAAAATACCTGGAAAAACTCAGCATTTCTAGTCCGAATGACCCTTCAACAGAACTAAGTAAAAATAGAAAAGAGGTGAAATATAAGATGGTTTAAGGGAGGGGGGGTGGGTGGAGGTGGAATAAGAAAAGCTGAGTAGAGGACCAGTGATAGGTGGAGATAACCAAAAGATGTCACAGACAAAAGGACAAAGAGGTGTTGAAGGTGGTGATATTATCTAAGGAATGTGCTAATTAAGGGTAGAAAGCAGGACAAGCAAGGTACAGATAGCTCTAGTGGGGGTGGGGTGGGGTGAAGGAATCAAAAAAGGCTAAAAGGATTCTGTGACTTCATTGATTTGGAGTATCAGCAACATCTGAATACAAGCAACACTCATTGGCTTTCTCTGGTGCCGGCAATTGACAGGACGCTGAAGATGTTCCCAGCCCTGAAATTCTACTTTTCCTCACAAGAAAAAGCCCAACAACAATTGTTGCATTTTTTGGGATCCCTGTTGGTGAAACCTGGCTCTGGTTTTTGCACAACCAATTATCTCTCTTCAATGACACAATTATATCAATGGAAATCAAAATGCAAATACAGTTGAAGTTGATCTGAAACTGACAAATCTGAAAGAAAAACTGATTGAAAGAAGAGATGTGTGCTACAATGGTGAACGGCCTTCTTAACTCCCTGAAGGAGCAAGGAACAGCATTAGAAACTCAAATAAAAACAGAAGATGCTGGAAAAAACTCAGCAGGTCCAACAGCATTTGTGGAGAAAGAAGCAGAGTTAACGTTTGGAGTCCATACGACTTTTATTCAGAGCTAAAGAGTAGAAATGTGATGGAATTTATACTGTTTAATGGGGGCGGAGCATGTGCAGCTGGATAGAAGGTCACCAATAGGTGGGGGCTAAGAGGAGTGTCAGGACTCACTGGGGAGAGTGCGCTGTAATATCAAGCCCACTGTTCACCAAGCTGCGACAAATGTGAAAAAAGTTTAATCAAACCACCAGATTGCCCCAATTCTACCTAACTGTTTAATTTAGGTTAACAGAATACGAGCACCAGGTTTGTAAACTTAATGGGCAGAATTTTGCCGTCGGCGAGCAGGGGGCCGGGCCCACTCACCAACACGTAAAATGATGCTGGATGACCTCAGGCCGAACCCCTGACGTCACCGCGCCCCATTTAAATTTTCAGGAAGGCGGGGGCACAGCAAAATCAGCTGCGGGCTGATTGAGGCCATTGACAGGATCATTTAAACAATTACAGGACCTGCCCGTCCAAGCTTAAGGTTGGCGGGCAGGTCAGGAGCCGCGGCGGCAAATAGGGAAAAATTGAAACATGAAACATGAAGCGGCAGGATGAGGTTTCATGTAGGGTTTTAAAAAGTTTAATAAAGTTTTACGTAATTTATGAACATGTCCCATCTCATGTGACATTGTCACATGAGGGGGACATGTTAGGGAATTTTTTTTTTCTTTTTTTTTATCTTTTTAAAAGTGAAAGTGATCTCCCCAAGGCAGCACTTAGTCTCAGGGGGATGTGCACTCTTTCGTGCACATGCGCGAAAGAGCGCACTCTCGCTTTTGGGGAATTCCCCCCCCACCCGCCCGCACAGGGAGCTCATAGCACCTCCCGCCAGACGTCATGCTGGGCGGGTCTTAATTAGCCCTCCCATGTAAAATGGTGGTGGGGGGCCCGCTTCACTGGCGGGGATCATCTCCCCGCCCGTTGGAGATTGGGTCGGGCCCGTCCGCCTGGCAGGCAGAAAATTCTGCCCAGTAAGTAATTAACTGTTTATTGAACAAACAGTTACTAACCAGTGGCAAAAGAAAGAAATATAAACTGCTAATTTCTAACACTATTTCTTAAACTCTACCCCCTTCTTAAATCCCTATACACACACATACAAGACACACAAGGCACACAAAAACATGGATTTTAAGGGTGGGATAAAACAGTTCAATAGCACCAATTCTGGAGTACAGGATTCGATGGGTTGATTTTGATTTACGTCTTCCAAATTACTTTCAGTTCTTGTTGATGACATGAGGTAGACTTCCAGCACTTTCAGTATTTAGTTCACTGATTGACAATTTGCTTTTCAATGTCTCTAAAATGGTTTTCCCCTGTGCCTCTTGACAGGGATTTTCAGAGAGGGAGCAGGTTATAGACATATGAGGAAAAGAGATTTTAGTTGTTATCTCTTTACAGGCCAGGAGCTTTCTGCCTGCTGCACTGCTACCACACAAAACCCTGGTCACCTGGTCAGGAGCTAATTACAATGCTGTTGTCAGGCAGCTCTCTTGGTCCTTTCCAGCACCATCCTATCTTTCATGGCACACTCTGTTCCAGGACTGCAACATTTTATATATCTCTCATCTTGTTCCAGTGGACGTGTCTTCAAACTGCAGCCATTGTAATTTTAACTCACAGTCCAACAGAAAATGAAATGATATGTTCTTTACAACAGTCCAGCAGAAATAAAAAGTTATGTTCCTTACAAGAGATTGACAAAGATACCATGGACACAAGACAAAGGGACTGTTAATGGTAGTGGTAAAGGCTAAAGGAGGTGCTGATAGTAGCATAAAGGTAAGAAAATTTTCAATGTGTTCTGGTTTTGACTGAAAATCTGGTCACCCTACCCAAGTTCTGCAGTTCCTTCCCTAAGTCTTGCTAGCTCTCCACCTTGCTTGTCTCTGTTGCTTAAAATCTACCTTTCGATAGATTTTGGTCATCCATTCTAATATCTACATGGCTCATTGTCCTTTTTTATCTGACTCAGCAAAGCGCTGTATGATGTTTTTATACTTTAAAGGCGCTATATAAATGCAAGTTGTTGTTGTTACCCTAAAGTTAAACCAACAGTGACACTGTTCACAAATCAGGAGAGCATAATGCTTCAGAACAGAAATTCCCATTACTGCAGTCACATCAATTGCCCCACCCAGCGACACAAAGAGGTTCTTACATGGTCACAAGTGCTTAGTGGGATTATACAGTTTTTGCAAAGTACGTATGCTACATTTCAGTGACTCACACTGGAGGATTTATTCTACATGGCTGAAAGATGATTGACCCCAGTGATGACTCTCTGACACATTCTTCAATAGGAACGCTCTGATTATTAGGTACAGGCGTAGGTGGGGATGGGGTTTAGAGCCATAGGACTGAATTTTAACTTTGGGGTGGGAAATGGAAGTCAGGACTGTTTCTGGGTCCCGAACGTGCCCCATGGGGGAGTAGGTTAAATTCATGATTTTTGCAGGGGTAACCCCTAATTGGATTGGAATTGGGTTTGGCAGCCATTTAGAGGCCATAGGGGGCAGGAACGGAGTCGGTTCAGATGAAGTGGGGTCCAGGTTCAAACTTCCCATGACAGAGCAGCCATTAATGTGGCTGGGGAAGCAAGCAGAAGTATTCCTATGATCCTTAAACTGGACTGCAATCAATGGAGAGCCAATGGCCAGCATCTAGGGCAGGTCTGGCTTCCCAGTTCATGGTTATCAACTTAGAAATGATGCTTGAGACTGTGAGGGAGAGGAGGGAAACCCTCTTCCCAGATGGTCGCAGGAGGAGGTTCTCTTTCCAGATGGTGGCAGGAGGAGGTCATCCATTTAAACTAAATAGGTCTGTGTTGAGATAGCAGCCATTGTCAGTGGCCGGTGTAATCAGAAAACCTGGATTCAGTGACATAAAAAGTTCAATTTGCTCTGGCAAGATGAGTGCAACCCTCAACTTTCAGGATTGGTCTCAGTGCTTGCACCCTTAAGCAGACACCCCACCCCTGAGGAGCCTCAGAATGCATGCTGCTCCTGAACATGGGTGCAATGTGTTTTCAGGGCACTTATCCACATCTCAGAATGGCTCAGAGCCATATAGTGCTGCTGAGCATTTAACACCACTGAAACATATAGCTTCTAAGGGATAGGGGCAGATGTGATTGGTCACAGAGAACAGCAGTGCTTTATTTCACTCTCTTGTATCCTTACAGGAGAAATGTGCATAAAGAACCTTGGAAAGCTGCTGACAGGCAATGGGATACCATACTACCAGAGGATCACACCAGTGAAGACTGGGAATAGTGATAACCAGGATCCCAGTCAAAGAGAAAGTTGGCCCCAGTGGGATGGGAACTCGCATTGTATAAGGAGATTACAGAGGGCAAAACGCTCATTAAGGGGTTGCAGTGGACGTTTCCCTGCCTGATTACATACCAAACACTAAGTTATATTGGAAAGTGTCAGCGCTGCTGTGGCTTCTGCTCTCCCAGACTGGTTCTCATGATCTTTTGCGTCTCTCTTAGGAACTGGCATCCACTCAATACCAACTCCTGTCTCTCCCATCATGGCCCTGGGGGAAACTCCTGAAACTGAGGAAACACTGTCACACCTGACAAAGGCACTGTTCACCAGTACAGAAACTCTCATCTTATTAGGCCCTTGCATGTGGTTAGATAGGGGGCACAGGGTGAAAGTCATTGCACTGGGGGCAGGAGGAGGTGCCAGCAGAAAAAGGATCTGTGCACAATTCCCATCGGATAAGCAAGAACAGAAACAGCCTTGCTCAGCTGGCACAGATGCAGGGCCTCAGAAGTCACAAGTAAGGAGGCTCTACTTAGACCAGCAACAGATGAGCTCCCACATGTCAAAGTTCCCTGAGGCAGTGCAAAGTCATGGGCTGAGAATGAAGGAGTCCATCCAGCTCATACAGGAACTGTGCACTGACATTCAGAGGATACATGTCACAACAATGTAGCCTGGAGTGGTTAGTGACGCTGGTGGCTCAGATATGTTTGGAGGGGATGCCAGTTTTGCCCTACCTGGTGTCCAACTCTAGCCACCTGGAGTGCCAGCCAAGGGCTGAGGATGTCATGGAGGAGCATGAGGGTGCCATCTTGGCCTTTTTGCTCCTCTGACAGTGAGAGCCTCTGTCCAGCAGGGCCAAGTGATGGAGGTTGCCTCTGAAATGATGCAGTTGCAGCAGCCACTGGAAACTCCCCCTGGTCACCTCCATGACAGGGACGACAACCACATGCATCTCAGCTACAAGCTGAGATCAGTGAGTAGGCTGCCTTTACCTTCTGTGAGGCTACAAGGGGAGTACCTTATAGGAGTGACTGAGCATGGAGGCCATGGCATTGCGTGGAGCACTAAATGGGTCACTGGGGCATCTTCCTATTGTTTCCCTCTTTTATCATTTTATAAATAATGACACTTCAAGGCATGTCTGAGAATCCTTCTTTTGCTGACATGATAAAAAAGTGGTATGAGCTGGTGAAGTGGTCAAGGGTTCCTACACAGTGAGGGCAAAGCCTTTTAGCACATGTGCTTCCTTCATTGGCAGTAAGAGTTTAGATATGTTCAGGCTGCATCTTCAATGGAACTATTAACACAGATACCTCAGGGTGAGCTGAATTCATATCTTTCATCCTAGGTCAGACTCGGTTGAAATGTTCCTTAATCAGATGCTCCCTGACATTCAAGCATCTTGATGAGACCTTTGCCCCCCCAAGCTGGACCTAGCCCTCTCCCTATGCAGCCAGGACACTTTGGTGTTCTGCATCTTCACCCTCTGCCTCCACTTTCTCCCCCTCTCCTACTCCCTGCTCCTCCTTTTCCTCCTGATGAGCTATCTCGATTCAGAATCACCCCATCTTCAAGGCCAACTCATCTCTGGAGGGTCATGCTATGGGACATGGAGAAGGTCACCACAATGAGTGAGACCCTTGAAGGAATGTACCGCCCAAGAAGAGTTTGAGTTTCAAAGAAAGTTTAGAACAAAGGGTTTAGAGATAAAAGGGGGAGAAAATATATTTGATGAAAGATTGAAAGCTGTATGGGGAGTAGCAAGTAAGATCTTGAAAGGTGGGCTGTGCGAAGACAGGCTTGTGAAAAGCAGCCTCTAGCCGCCCCGGAGGAGTGCTTGCTTGTTCCAGAAAACAAAGTTTTGTTAAAAGCCTTGGAATTCCATTGTCAAGTGAGAAGAAGAAAGAAGCTGTGAAATACCTTCTTTATATGAATAGAGGGTGTCTTGCAATAATATTACTGGATGTTTTATAGATTAAGATTCTACTTGGGCTTTTGCCTGGAAAAGGGCGTTTATTTGGAAGTCCAGCTAAGTAGAAATCTTTTGGGAAATGTTGTAAGACTAAATTTACTTGTGTAACTGTAATCTTGTGTGTTTAAGTTTTCTTTTCTATTGTTAATAAATGTTTTAATTTAATATTTATAATCGCCAAAAGTGATAGTGGACTCTTTACTTCTAACTTCAGTGCACATACCTTCTTGTAATAAAATACAAAAAGCAAAATGTTGTGATGGCTTGGTCAAGTTTCCTTTTGGGATCTGGTCAGCCAGGTAATTACTACCTGCCATATTGTAACAGGCCACGGGATACCTTGATGGCCACATGGAAGCAGTTGGTGATACCCCTCACCTGGGGAATTCAGGGATGGAAGTGAGGCCCACTGCCCTGTGTCTGTAAGAATTCGTTTGTTGTGAATTGAAAGTCCTGCCCAGGCAAAGAGGGTGTCAAAGGCAAACCTTGGGAGGAGCTGGAAGCGAAGAACTTCAAGGCCATAGTAACTTTGACATCTACTTGCAGGGTATGTCGAGCAGTATTGTGAGGTGCAAGGTTCTTGGCAATGAGGGCACAGATGTTTCTGACTACCTGCCTGGGGAATCACAGTCTGCTGCGGCACTGAATCTGAGTTAGCTCCGGGTAGATCCCCTGCAGAGGCTATGGCCTCCATGTCCTTCCTGCTCCTCATTCCTCTCTCCTGCCTTCCTGATGTCCGGAGCTCTACCCTTCCTGCAGAACCAGTGGCCTTATTGTTACCGCACCCTCATTGGCAACTGCTGCCTCCATTATGCTCAGCTGGTTGCATAGTTGTTATTCCTTCACCTGGTCTGCCCTAGAAAGTAGACCCCTGCGAAACTCTCAGGTCTCTTCCATTAACAAACTCTTAATGAGCTCTTCGACCACTTTAATTGGCCTTAATCGGGATTGCTGTCCTGGTGAACATGGCTGGCTCTGGGAACAAAAACTAGCATAATGGGCGGCACTGGTATTTTCAGGCCCCATAGTTTCCGTTCTCGACATCAGTGGGCTGTGAAAATTCAACCTCTAGAGTCATAGAGTTACTATGGCACAGAAAGAGGACTTTCAGCCCATCAGGTTTGGTTTTGAATCTATTTAGTTGGACCACTCTGCACCAGTGAATGCGAGGAGGACTATGCCTGAATAGATTTGATTTTGATTAAAGATTCTTGTTGTGAGCCCAGACTCTTTCCATCTGGTTCTTGTTGTTTGGGATTGCTGAGCAGATCAAAAAGGAGGCTTTTAACATCATCAAGTTTTCAATGGCAGCTGGCGATGGGCAACAAACACCAGCTTTGTCAGTGATGCCCACATTCCCAGAGTAAGTTGAAAAACAAAACCTGATTTTTTAGAATTCAAAATTGAACAGGTCTCCCAGTCAATTGAAGAACATGTGAAGCCAGCATTGGACTTGCAGGTGATTTGCATTCCGCTGAACACATGTTGCCGATGCTGCATGCGGGGAAACAACTTTTAGGATATGCCAAACCAAACCATCTTGGGAAGCTAGATGCCATTTTACAAAAGGCATTATGATTGGGGACCCCAGATACACAAACAGGCTCCAAAATGCTTGACTGTTCAACCAAAGTGCAAACCATTGGCAATATTGCTACTAGTTCAGCCTTAACACTTATGGGTTTCCTTCTTCTTTCTGTCTGCAAGGTGTAGATTCCTGTCAGCGTATAGTGTCACAAACACCTTGTGGGGCCTCACCAAAGCCACAGTCTTTTTGATTATGAGTTACACAGTATCAACCAGCTGTTCAACTATGAAGAGCGAATAAAATGAAAGTAGTAAAAAATAACTTGCCTTTACAAAGCACATTTCATAACATCAGGACTTCCAGTGTGCTTTACAGCCAATTAAGTACTTTTGAAATGTAGTCACTGTTTTATTGTAGACTGTGATCCTCAAATTGAAGTCCATAGATCTGCAATAAGGGACTGGTTTTATGGATGAGCTACATGGACAATAGTAAGCGAATGAGCAGTAACTGGAAGTGTGCTCTGCTCACTCCATGCTCTGTGCTCCTACACTCCTATGCTCTATACTCCCATCTCCATGCTTGGTCAAAGGAAGACTTACAATTATATTGTGCTTTTCATGTCCATTGACATCCCAAAGTGCCTACAGACAATGAAGTGCTATTTGAAGGGTAGTCAGTGTTGTAATGCAGGAAACACAGCAGCTAATTTGTTCTCAACAAGCTCCCAAACACACAGCAATATCAAAATGGGATTATTTAAATCCACCTAAGCAGGCAGATGGGACCTGGTTCATTGTCTCATCTGAAAGACAGAATCCCTAAGTCCAATGCTCCCTCAACACTGCACTGTGCTAGCCTTGACTTTTGTGCTCAAGTCCTGAACCCAGAAGCAGAGGTGAGTGTGATCTACTGCTACGTTCTAGAAAATGCTCCAGACTCTCTTGTTTCCCACCATGCTCCTGGTCTTCCTGCGCTCCTTCTCCCCCCCCATACTCCTACTCTTTCCAGGCTCCCGCTCTCCCCAAGCTTCTGCACACTCTGTGCTCCTGCTCTTCCTGTACTCCTGTGCTCTCTTTGTGCTCCTGCCCTCTCTTTGCTCCAGATGTCTCTGTGATCCTGCTCTGCCTGTGCTCCAGTTCTCAACGTGCTCCTGCTCTCTCTCTGCTCTTGCTCTCTCCTCAATGCTCTTGCTAAGGATAGATAGACTCTGCAGTGAGAAGCAAGCTCTCCCATTTCACTGATATTTGTAAGTAGATACCCACTTCCTTAAAAGCATTATTAAAACACTCTTTACATTCAGCTCTTTCATATTAGGATTATTATAATTTGGATGCGTGTTCCATGATTACAAATCTATTTGAAAAGGGATACTTCAGCTAAAAAGTTTGAGAACCCTCGATGTAGAAAATGCATGGGTACAAAGCAAGATCCCAAAAACATCAATGAGATAAGTAAGCAGATAATCTGTGTTGTTGGTGTTCGTTGTAGGATTAACTTTGGCCAAAACACTGGGGATATGGCCCCCTGTTCTTCTTCAAATTGTCCTATGGAGTCTTTCAAGAGGACCTGAGAGAGCACCTGGGGCCTCAAACATCTGAAGTTTCAGCCTAGATTATATGCTCAAGTCCGACAGTCAAGCTTGAACCTACAGCCTGCCAACTTAGAAGTAAGAGTGCTACCATTGAGCCACTGACAGACCCTCAGGGTGGACTTTAAATTATTAAGTGTATCTAAGCCATTGCTATGACTGCAATTACCCACACAGTAACCCAATGTCAGACTCTCCAACTCTATTGACACAAACATTTGAGACAACGTCAAATTCTCTTTATTGTATAATCATCCCTGAACATTGTTTTCTCTTAAATTAAATTACCTCTAATTTATTACTGTTGCATTCGCAGCGTGATGCACAAGCAGGAATTGGTTAAATCATTCAGATAAAGCTTGCATTATGAAAGCTTTGCATTCTTTGAGGCAAAAAAGTATTCAGGGCTGCTGTATCAGGGTACCTATCAGGCTTAACGTGAAGAAGTATTTCTTTAATCTGTAATAAATATAAAAAAAGCACAGTCAAAAAGAATGACAATTTTCCTAATTTTCACCCTTCCTGAAGAAATTGACTCACGCTGGACTGTCTCTCCCTGTGTGCTCTGAGAACGATATTGGGATAGTGATTGGAAATTCAAGGTCCAAGTTCAGAGATTAATATCTCAATTGAGACCCTGATTGGGTTGGGTGGTTTTTCAGGGCTCCCTGGTGCCCACATTAAACAGGAGATAACACCCTGCATATGTTACTGAGAAGCTGGAATGCTTCCCCAATTCCACACCCCTTCCCCAATATGCTTCCACTCCACAAACGCTCTCCTGGCATTGTTCTCAAATGGGCAAGCTACCTATGGAGGTTCAACTGGTGATTTCAGCTCAGTCAATTCATATTAATGGGGTCCAAGGTCCAGTTTTGACCTGGGTTCAAGCCTCCTGGATTGGGTATGCAATGTGCCCTTCTTACTGCCTTTATGCCCCAAACCATTTCCCCATCAACCTATACACCCACCATATTGTACAAGAGAGTTGGTGATCACATTTGCATTGACAAGTGACAAGGGCGCAATGTGGACCTTCCACCTCCACTCTTGGCTGCCTCTTTACTTGTTGGACAAAATAAAGCACAACAATCAGGTTAAATTGAGGTTTGTGCCACTAAGCATCTGTTCTCAATAGAGATTGAAGTGGAGATTCGGAGAGAAAAGAAATATTTTCATCCAAGGGCATTACTTTTTGGAATAGCTGCCCAGCTCACCTTCCTCCTCTGCACTTTGATCATGGCACTTCGCTGCTGTCAGCCCTCCTCTCTAGTGTATGCAACTGCCAGGCAACGACAGGCTCAGACTGAACTATGATAAGCTTGAGGTGAATAACTCACTGAGCTCACTGGTCTGCAGGGGGAATGAAGCAAAGGGCAACCAGTACCTGTGGTACTGTATCCCACTGATAACTGTTAACATCAGAAGACAAGAAGTGGAAGAAAAGGAGGCAAATTAAAAAGGGGAGTGATTTTGACTTTTGGTGATAGTGTAAATCAGGCAATATCTCTCTTAATCTTCATTTCCATTGAAGCCTTGTAATAATTGACAAAATAACAGTGGTGGAAAGGTGGGTCGATGAGGAAAGTTTTTTTTACACAGCCATGTCTGAATTGTTATGATCCGGAATGCACTGCCTGAAAAAGAGAGTGGAAGCAGATTCAGCAGTAGCTTTCAAAAGGAAATTGCATTAATACTTGAAAAGGAAACATTTTCAAAGCTATGAGGGTAAAAGGGGGATTGATTGGTTGAATCTATCAAAGTGCCAACAGAGGCATGATGGGCCGAATGGACCTCCTGTGCTGTAAGACTCAATGATCTGATATCTCCCATTTTACACTGTCACCCAAAGTCAACATTACCCTTGTTCTTTCTTTGGGGTAGATCATTTTACTCTTTCCTTATTTGTATTCCTCTAGCTTTTCCTGTCTCATCAAAACCAACAGTGGAATTTTATGGCCATGTTGTGGTGGGGGCAGGAACATAAAATGTGGCGAGCCATTCAAAACTCCACTGACTTCAATTGGAGGGGCCGTAAAATTCCACTGCAAGTATTCTAGTCAACTGGTCAGTGCAATTTCCCTGGTAACGTTGGTTTATGTGGTAAACATTGTTTCAGAACTAAGCCATATTGACGATAAAGGTCACAGATTTAACAATAATTCTGTGTTGAATCAGATAATTTAGCCAGGGCATTGGGTAGGCATGTTTCTTACAATTGGTGAAAGTTACCCCTGGAGTAGTGAAGGGTAAATCCACCAGGTTTCTGGGCCTGATGACTATTCTGCACCCCTTGCTCAAAGCCAGTGTGTAAGGACAAGGTGAGGCTTCACTCTGATGTTGCGTACAGCCGAGCAGCTGCCAGCGCACAGGTTGGAGGTTCAGACATGAATAATGAGCACCTGCACATGGTACCAAAGGGTGACTGCCATTTGTGTATCACCATATTCCTTTGAAGAAATCCACACCTTCATGGGAGAAGGTAGATGTGGTGTGTAGAAGAAGAGAACTGAAGAAGAGAAAATGCATGTGGTCTCTTTGCTAGGAGAGGATCATATTCAACTTTGTGGACCCATAGATGAACAGCTTGCTGAACATATTGTTTTGAGTTGCCTTTTAAGAATGGCAGCTTTCTGGAGGACCAGGAAGACCCTTTGCCAACAATTTGCCAGTAAAGAGTGAAAGCCCGTATCCTGATCATTAAAAACAAGGAGGGGAGAAAATAGGACTGACTTTCTTTTCAAAAAGGAGGCACCTTTTTTCAGTCTTCGCAGTGTTAACGATTGTGTCTACGCATCTCACGAGCCATTCGACAAAGTTCCAATGTGCCACAGCAGCAAATCATCATCGCATCATTACAGATGGTTCCCTGTACAACAGAGAAGGAGGTTTCAATCAAAGCATCCAACCATTATACAGCAGCAGCCAACAGAGCAACAAGAATACTGAACTATGCAGTCAAAATAAAAGGTTATTGATCATAAGAGGTTATGCTGAAACTATATAGCCCTCTAATCAATTCACACTGTGCCCATTTCCAATTACTGAGACCCAAGGGAGATTTTCAAACATTGAATGTGTCTCAGAGAACAGACAGCAGGCTGATTCCTGGGGGAGAATTTTAAATACTGGATGGAAAGATGGTCTAACAAGTGGGTGAGAGGAGGACAGGTGTTGTAAGCACCTTCCCAGCTGTTAATGTGTTCATCCTACCTGATTTTCCAGAATGTTCTTGCATAATTTGGACAAGTTCCTACCCATGCTGTATTTGCTGGTGGAGGTTTTCAATAAGGAGATGTGAAATCACAAGAAACGTTTAAATTTGAGTAAATTTAAAGGGACATCGTCAGGCTTTAGAAGTTGCTATATTTTCAATTGTGGGGGGATGGATTTTATGCAGCCCACAAGAGTAGAAACCTAGCATGTGGTGTAACTGAATGAGGCAGAATGAAAAATTCTCTGATAGTGGGTTGAGATGCAGAGAAAAAGTCAACAACATGTTGACAAGATTACTTCAATCCAGCTTGTGGTGGGTTCACACTTGTAATACATTTGCCCGCCATGATGACTCATCAGTGCAAAGCTTTTCTGATAAAGTCAGTAACTCATGAGAATCTCATTGCATATGGCTCGCGCTTGCTTAAAATTGGCTTGCACATCAGTTGGCTTTGTGCAGATCAGTGATCTTCCTTGTTGAAATCTATAACACATGGGAGGGGAGCAGGAGAATGGCATTTTGCATGTTGGGACCATCAAGGGTGAGTCAGTGGCGGGGGTGTGGGGGGAGGTGTGGAGTGGGGTTGGGGGCATGGAGGAGTGGAAGAGGGATCCAGTGGAGAATGGACGGTGGGGTTGGGGGCCTCGAGGAGTGGAGTGGGAAGGGCCTGGTGTCCTCGATGAGGTGGGGACAATCAGTCAAAGTAACAAAATGAGGTTCCTAAAGGGCAGGGTCAGTACTGTCCAATTTTGTGTCCATCTCAGAGTGTGGCTGGCAGAGATCTTACAGGGCTTTGAATTTATCTGCAACATTTCAATTATCCCCATTGGGAGTAATTGTGGACAATGTCCTTTACAATGCATAGAAGGAAGGGCCAACTGAGCCTGCATGTTCAGCCAAGCCCCATAGAGTGGTGAGTATAACACTGGGCACTAAGTTGAATATAGTAAACAAAACACACAACATTGTTTCTTCCATAACGAAAGAAATGTCCCTAACTCCTCTGTGACCATCAATGCATGCCAGCCATGAGGCATACCAGTACATTTAGCTCTCTGACTAAGCTAGTCTCAACAAATAACAATGATGCGCACATGAATAAAGTGAAACCAATGTAATGTGAAATATTTACATGAAATTTAAATTTGAAAAACCCATGCCATCTTTGTGCTCTCAATAAATCTTATGTTAATGGAAATAGGAGTTGGGCAGGAAAGTTTTGGCTGTGATGCAGGACCTCCCTGTTTGTCCAGGAGGATCTTTTATAGCCTGCCCATTGCTGCTGCATTGTCAGCTGATGCCATGTTTCATCAATGAAAAGCTTCCCCAGCTGCAGAATCACACTTGTCTTCTGTGCGCGCCGGCAACAAGTTAAATTTTAATTGTGATCACATTGGAAACAGGAAAAAGCAAGAGAATAGAAGTAGCGTACAATTCCAGTTCTGCTGTTTTGGGAATAGCACGCCACTGATATAATTCTGTCCAATGCTTCTTTCAGCCTTTGTACAGTTTAGTTGGATAACAAAAATGACTGTAACAACAACAATGTCAACAACTGATCAAGCATCTATCATGTAGAATTAATCCAAAGCGTTTCTCAGTGGCATAAGTAAATGAATTGGATGCTGAGCCAAGAGCAGAACTTTAAGATAGGTCAGCAATAGATTAGTCAAAAATTTACATTTAAAGGAGAAGTGAGAGTTGCAAGGTTAAAGGATTCAAATTTTAAATTTGATGCACTGGGGGGACTTGAAGCGAATGTCAGACATTGATGCCCAGGGCAATAGATGAGTAGGACTGGGTACTGCATAGTTTAGAGACAGCGCAATTTTGAAACTGGACAAAGACCCTTTTTAGAATGACTGAGGCTGTGTCTGGCTGTGACCCTTGAACAATAAGAGCTAATAGCAGTTTCTCAGGAACTGGCACTTTTTTGTTTCTGAAGAGACCCCAAACCTCCTGTTGGCTGCAGAGACCAAATTCAAAGGGAACTATACAAAGGCCATCTACATTTCATAAGTCAGTCCTGGCCAATTGGAGCCAAATCGTCTCCTAGGACAAATGACCCAGCAACATCCCTTTAAGACTTAATGATTGGAACATTAACAATCTCAGGGACCCAAATGAAGGGATGCACACCCTTTTCAAAACCAGAATGGAGAGGTGGGAGTCATGTGACATGAAACCCTAGCTGGTGGAACCAGTGATATTACCTTGTGGTATGGAAAAATCTCAGTCTGCCATCTTTACCATCTCCAAGCAGCAGTACAGCAAAGGAGCTCTGCCCAGGCTGAATACCTGACTCCAACTATACCGCTTCTACTGGAAATTCTGTCACATTGCCTACAAGGCTGATTCATCTTTGTGTGCCTATCTTATCGTGGAAGTCAACTCTACTGAAAAAATGAATCATCCAGCATCACATTTCAGTCTGCTGACCTCTGTGAAGGAATACCTCATTGGACTTTCATTCTGGACTCTCGACACACATGAAATAATTTTTCTCTGTAGTCTTTGCCCAGTAAATCTTTCTTTTTCTATCCCTCTTTTACAGTATGAGTACACAGGGGCTACATAGTGAACCGCCACCCCCTTCCAATTGGCATATTGAGTGTGTGTAAGTACATATTGAGTTTGTAAGTAAACTAACTTTTTGAGTTTATCCTATCTTGAGTTTGCTGTGGAGTTATTAATGAAAAATTAGATCACACCAAAACCAAGGGTTGGGAAATGGAAAGCAAATCAAAACACCTTTCCGTTAACGGACAGGTGATGAGAGGAGAAATTACAGCTGTTTAAATTAAACCTCCTCCTGTCCATAATAAGAGCATTGGAATTGTTAAGTCTGAAGGTGACAAAGACCTGATTGAAGGTTTTGTTGGCAGAAGGGCAGAGGTGAGCCATGTTTTCGCTCTTGTGGGGCTCAATAAACCACCCCTGCCATTGAAAATATAACAGCTTCTAAAGGCTAGCAATGTCACTTTAAACTTACTCAAAAGAAATTTAGAAGATTCTTGTCACTTCACACCTCCCTGTGGCAAGCTCCCACCACCAGGTACCGCATGGATAGGACCTTGCACACATTCTGCAAGAACATCCTGAAAAATCAGGTAGAATCAAACCACTAACAGCTGGAAAGCTGCTTATAACACCTGGAGATGGAAGTAAGCAGCCCCTGTGATGGAGGGTTTATGGGGTTGGAAGCTATGTTCTGGGTGAAATAGGATGCAATGGTTGTGAACAGTCTGACTGGAACTCTGACTGGGGAAGGAGTTGACGTCAGCTGCAAGAAAGTGGTGTTTGTGGTAGGTGCCCAAAATAACGGTTCTGGTCATCTTAATGCTTAGCTGAATAAGATTGTATCTCATCCAAGTCTAGGTATCAGACAAGTAATCTGAAACCACAGGGATAATGGAGGGGTTGAGAGATGTACTGCAGAAGTGGGGTTGGGTGTCATTAATGTACACCTGGTAGTTGACCCCATTTCTGTAGTTAGTGTTGCTAAAGGCAGGATGTAGATGAGGAAGAGGACAGGAAAAACATGGATCCAAGCAGCACTCCCAAGATGATGGTATGGGGTTGGGAAGAATGTTGTTGGTAGAGATCCTGTTGTTATTATGGAAACATAGAGAGAGCAAATGAGGGCAGTTCTTCTAAGTTGGATAATGGTAGATACTTTAGGTTCATTCTGGGGCTGCGGAAGGTTTAAAACCTACTGGTTGTTCTTCAAGCAATGATTATAGGATAGATGAACATGGATCTAGGAGAACAAAAACAAAAACAGAATTACCTGGAAAAACTCAGCAGGTCTGGCAGCATCGGCGGAGAAGAAAAGAGTTGACGTTTCGAGTCCTCATGACCCATCGACAAAACTTGAGTTCGAGTCCAGGACTCGAACTCAAGTTCTGTCGAAGGGTCATTAGGACTCGAAACGTCAACTCTTTTCTTCTCCGCCGATGCTGCCAGACCTGCTGAGTTTTTCCAGGTAATTCTGTTTTTGTTTTCGATTTCCAGCATCCGCAGTTTTTTTGTTTTTATGGATCTAGGAGACGACAGCATATTTGAGGATGTTGGAAAAGGAAGATAAGCTGAGAGGTTACCTGGACAGGGTGATCAAGGATAGGCTTTTTTGAGGAGATGGTGATAATGACGGTTTTAAAAGAGAGGGGAATAGTTCCTGAGAAGAGGAAACCAATTATATTACCAGCTGGGCATGGGAGCAGGGAGACGTTGGGTGGTCAGCAGATCAGTGGGAATGAGGTCAAGTGAATGGAAGTCAATCTCACAAATGAGATGGGAGAATTGAGAAGCTGGAAGAGAAACTAGAGGGTGATTACAGATCACGGATGAGCTGACAGAGGGATGGTTTGGAGGGCTAGAAGGAGGCAGAGAAAAAGCTGAACCTTGCTGACAAAGAAGTCCACAGCTCTTAGCACTTTCAGAATGGATGGTACTGAAAAAAAGGATTAAGAGGCAATTGGTGATGAAGAAAGGAAACTGGTGATTCTCTTTGCTCTCCTGGGTGATCCTGGAGTAGTGGGCAGTTCTGACAGAGCAGGATGAGGCCTGCTAGGACTTGTTGTGATCAAGCCTGAAATGACCATAGGTAGGGAAGCCAGATACTAGCCAATTAATTCCTTCACTATTAGGGGCCATGCCTTCAGTTACCAATACCCTAGTTCTGGAATTCTCTTCCTTAACCCCTCTGCCTCCCTAACCCTCTTTTCCCTTTTAAGACACTCCTTAAAATCTACCTCTCAACCAAGCTTTTGGTCATGTTCTCTAATATTGCCATATGGCTTGTTGTCAAATGTTGCTTTATAATATGCCTGTGAAGCAACTCAAGATGTTTTATTATTTTAAGGATACTAATCAAATGTAATTTATTGTTGTTGAAGCCTGTGCCACATGGACTTGGTGGAGTGAAGAAGGAATCTTTACCAGGTGAAAGATCAGGTTTAGAGGCAGTGATGATTTTGTGGGGGACACATTAATGGGAAGTGGAGGGAGTGGTTGAACAGCTCGTCAGTTGCAGAGTTATTGCGGCAATAGGAGGGCAGACATTTGGGAGTTTGAAAATCATAAATGCTTTAGGAATGAGTTCTTTCCAGGGGTGAATGCAGAAAGAAATGTGGCTGAAGAGGTTTAGGTTAGGGAGCTGAGAGTGGTGAGGGATGTAAAGCCATGGTCTTGACAATGATTGAGTCAATGGAAGAAGTGAGGTCATGGGAGGTGAAGAGGTACAATACATGTGTGGTTGGAATTTGACTCAGTGGCCAAAGCACACTGTCTCTTCACTGCAGAGCTGCAGAAGGGAAATACTGCAAAATTACGTGTTATCAAGAGGGTGGACCACAATTTTTCATAGTGCAGCTCTACATCATGCCAAAAGGGAACAGAGGAAGACATCACTGCCATCAATGCTAGTCCTGTGGTACACATCAGCTGCAGTTATCCTTGTAGCAAGCACACTGTGAGCCCTTCCACAAAATGGTCTGCAGCAATTCATTACAGCTTCTTGAAATGCGCAGCCGCTATCACCTTGAAGCATAAGGGCAGCAGATACATGGGAACACCATCAAATTCCCATCCAAGTCACACATCATCATGACTTGGACATATGCTGCTTCTCCTTCACTGTCACTGGGTCAAAATCCTGGAACCCTGTACCTAACAGCACTGTGGGAGCACCTTCTTTACACGAACTGCAACAGTTCAAGAAGGCAACTCACCACATTCTCTAGGACAACTAGGGTTGGGCGATAAATGCTAGCTTTGCTAGAGACGCAGACTCCCAGAATGAGCATCTTAAAAAAAGGTAACATTACACCTAGCTATCTTCTATCTTTAAGTCTGTGCAGGCAATTCTGCAGAGTGATTGCCAGGCACGTGCAGATCCATCTGCAACTGTGGATGGGAGAAATACCGCCAGTGCAGTTGGGCATAATCTGTCTCTGGAACACCTTAAATAACATATTATCCCCTCACTGTGTGTCAGCTGTGGCCCTGTCTGTAGCACTCTTGCCTCTGAGTCACAAGTTTCTGGATGTAAGTCCGCTTGAGCGCAAAACTTTGGCTAACTCAGAGCGCTGCACTGTCAGAGGTACTGTCTTTCAAATGAAATGTTAAACCAAGGCCCTGTCTTTTCTTTCAGGTGGATGTAAAAGACCTTATGGTACTATTTTGAAGAAGAGTAGGGGAATTATCCCTGGGGCAGAATTTTACTCTCCCCCGCCGGTGGGTTTGCAGGATGGGTGGGTGGGGGAGTGGGGGGCACAAAAATTCCCTGCCCAATATCTGTCCTCAATTTTACAGGGCTGGCGAGGCCTAGGGCCCACTCTTGCCCCAATTGAGGCCGTTAGGTGGCCAATAATTGGGCAGTTAAGGGCCATTTCCCATGTGGCCTCAATTTGAGGTCGCTGGGTTGAGTTCAAGGGTTCAAGGGCATACTGCTCGTGCCTCAGGTGGGAAATTAGTGTTGGGGCTCAAGGGTCCCCTTTCCACATTGGCTGCAACTCCCCCAAGGTTTGCCCCCATGCATCGTCCCCCTCCACCCCACGCAGGTGCTCCCGCCCAACAGGCTGCTCCATCAAGGCATCCAAGCATCTCTCCCCAACTCCTGGGCCTCACCTCCCCTCCCCACTGTGAAAGCTCCAACACTTACATGGTCCTGGACTCAGGGACTTTGAATTTTGTAGTCCCAGCCCTGGCCATTGTTGCCTCTGATGCTGCTAGGAATACAGAGCTGCCATCCAGTCTGAGGTGGGACTTTTGCCCGAGTGTGGGGTGGAAATCCCATCTCCAGCCAATTAAAATTCCATGGAATTATGAATGGCTATGGGGCTGCTGTGATCGGCAGGAATGTGTTCCCAACCAATTCTTGGGAGGGAGCTTGGGAGTGGGAAATTCTGCCATCTGAAAAATCCTGGCCCTGGTGTCCACGCCAATATTTATCCCTTAATCGACATAATAAAACATATTATCTAGTCAGTATCACATTGTTGTCTGTGGGAGCTTGCTGTGCGCAGATTGGCTGCTACATTTACAGCAGTGACAGTACTTCATTGGTTGTAAAATGCTGGGATGTCTGATAGTTGTGAAAGGCGCTGTATAAATGCTTAGGATTCTCGAGGCCAATGGCAGGCCTTCCCTGGAATCAAGATCCCAGGGGTGGAAGTCTTGCCGACCAAGAGCTGTTGCCCAGTCAGAGGCTGGTAGCTCTTGTGCTCAGCACTGCTACAGGGGAGGCAGTGGCTGCTGCCAGAAGGATAGGCACTGGAGTACCAGGATTGCCGAGTGACCCAGGCCATAGGTAAGTAAAATGGGAGGATTGAGGGTGGGAGGGGGCACGCGAGGGAGTGGGGGGTTGGGGTTGGGGGGGGTGGTAGTGTGGAGAAAAATGCAGGGGGGGGAATGGGGGTGATGGGGAGGAATATGCAAGGGGTTGACAGCAAGAAGAGGGGGTAGCTCCCAGTGGGCCCCTCCCTTCTGGTGTACAGTCTCTCAATCAGGCACTGAAAATGGAGTCGGGCCATGGTGCGGCATGCACAGCTTACAGAGGCAGCTGAATATTTAAATCATTCATTCTTTTTTCCCACTGCACCTTTTCTTCTTCCTCAAAAGAAAAATGTATTCGGAGATTCCCATACTCCTGAACAATCGCAGTACCAGAGCACCTGATGCCATTTCCTAATTGGCTGAACAGCAATGGGACGGGAGTCCATTGTCCCAACAAGTTACAAGGAATTCAAACACAGGCTGTAGAAGCCAAAGAGAAATGCAGTGACTCACAAATATCTTGTAATGGAAAGATCTATGAGGGGGGAAAAGAGCTGTGGAGAAATTACAATAGATCATCCACCTACCTGGATACCATATGAAAGACGCATATGAGTTCTCACTGCAATCATACTTCCAGGCACACAACCCAAACAGCAATTCTCGCCATAACTATTGGCCACATAGCAATCCATTAAAAGTGGGCAGAGGAGACCACAACAGCCTATGAAAATAAACATAACTTTTAAGATACTTTTTCATTCTTGTCATGAAGCTATTAATGTATATAATATTTTGGAAAACATTTTTCTTTTAAAATAGACATTTAGTATGTGGGTGTGTCTTAACTGGATTAAAACCAGCTCGTCTGGGTGCTTTGATGTGTGCTAGTTTTGATGTGTAAGAGAGGAAGCGTGCATTTGCATTTTTTGAATAGAGCATTCAAGAAGTGGGGTGAAAACTGACGCTTTTCTAGCAGTTACCAAGCAATATGTTTTTATTACTAATAAAGTTGGTACTATGAAACGGGTTTCATTGTTAAAAGGTGAAGTTCAAAGCGGCTGGTGAGACAATGAGAATTTGAATTCAATCAGTTGGTGGTAGGTATAACTTCAGTAGTTTTTGGGTGTGCAGGGCAGAGGCAATGTAAGGTCAAAAGGCAGCTGCAAGCCTCCAACTGGCTCCACAGCAACCAAAGTGAAAGAACCTCATTTTGAATTTGTAAGGTGAAAATGCTTTGCCTGGTCTTTGGTTAAGTCTATGAGTTTCTGTTGCCTTTATGGAGATTAGGTTGGGAATTTGTTAAAAGTTATGAAAGCAGTAATTTGTAGCCATGTGTATATATTTTTAACCTGTATAAATTTATAAAATGTTTCTTTTAGTTTAATGTAAAACCTCGAGAACTGGTGGTCTGATGCCTGAATTTAGAGTCGCATCTTAAACATAACTCTTAAAAATATAGATTATGACAGTTGTTTAAAGTTTCCCTCTGGGATTTTTACCAACTACATCAGTCACAACAATTCCCTAGATTCATCTGCTGTGAAACAGTAGTCTTAAACTAATAACCTAGAGTCTGTGGCTTCAAATCCCACATTGCAGCTTGAGGATTTAAATTCAGATTTTAAAATGTGAAACTAAAAAAAAAGTGCTTGTATCATTAAGAGTCATAAAAACCCAAGTGATTCACTCATGCCCTTTAGGGAAAGAAACATGCCGTCCTCTTCCAATCTGGTCTGTATGTCACTCTAGACCCTCACTCATGTGGTTAACTCTTAACTTCCCTTCGAAGTGACCTAGCAAAGCATTCAGTTGCATCAAAGCTGTTGGAGCACACAAACTGCATCAGTTTATGATAGTGGCCCACCACTGCCTTTTGGGCACCAAGAAGTGACTAATAAATGCTGACCTTGACAGTGATCACCAAGTTAATTAATAAAAGGAATTACAACAAATAAGAGTAAATGCCTTTCAAATTTCTGCCGCTGATGCTTTGGGCGGAATCCTGTTAAGGCATCAGGGATCTCTTCTGGTTGGAGAGTTGGCGAGAGACCCGCGCTGCCTCTTTTCAGGAAGCCCCACTGAACCACAAGCCAGTGATGGGCCTTTCCCTGGAATCAAGACCCGGGTGGTGAAAGTCTTGCCTACCAAAAGCTGCTGCACAATCAGAGGCTGGCAGCTCTTGTGCTCAGCAGAGCCACAGGAGAGGTAGTGGCTGCTGCCAGAAGGACAGGCAGTGGAGTACTCGGATTGCGGAGTGACCCAAGCCGCAGGGAAGTAATGTGGGAGATGGAGGTGGGGAGGAAAGGTGTGGGGGCTTCGCAGGGTGGGGGTTTGGGGGAGAAGGTTGCAGGGGGGTTAGCAGCAAGGGCAGGAGTTTGCTCACAGTGGGCCCATCCCTTCCAGATGTCCAGTGTCTCAATCATGGAAAGAATGGATGGGAATGGAGTCAGACTGAGGTTCATTCAAGTGCTGTTTACAGACGCAGCTGATCATTTAAATCATCAGCCCCTCCACGGAAGTGGAATTATGATGGGCCAAGAGTGTGAAATCTGACGTGTGCAGGTTAGAATAGGTAAGAGGGGGTCTGAACCTGGCTGATTCATTTGGATAGCCGGGGTACTCCTTTGGAGAGGCGAGGTACTCCTTTGGGAATGGTCCAGGTACACCTTTGGTGGAGGTCAGGTGCCTTTGGAATTGTTAGAAGTAGACATAAATGTGTATAAAAAGTGCATAAACTAACTCCTGTCAAGCTCATTGGAACTGTCAATAGATCCGTCAAAATCAACTGTCAATACTGTCAGAAGCACCTGTCAATGGTTTGCCTCTGTGCACCGGCATTATGTGAAAGATTGAAAAAAACAATAAAACAAAAACATCCCTCCAGCTTTTCCCCCCTCACCCCACACATACTCCCCAAGCCCCATCCATGCCCCCCAGCCACCCCATAACCTCCCTCGGTCATTCTGAGTCATACAATTGGAACAAAGAGGAAGTCTTCAACAGATTCATGTGGACCAGATTTGAACCCAAATCTCAAGCACAAAAGTGGGGTAAACTAATACCCACCTATACCCCCACCCTCCATTATCACCCAGTCTCCTAATCAGACTGCAGGTGCTAAAGACTGGAATTAGGTCTTTTACAGAGGTGGAAGTATAAATGATGCTGGGCTGGCCCTAGGCAAAACAAAAAGAGACAAATAATTTTAATTTTAAGAAAAGAAACTTATATCTGTCTAGGCAGATGTTCATTAGGACTTCCTCTTTATCACTAGAAGTGAAAGCTCATAAATAGTTCACTTTGAATCAAATACTCCAAGATTAGATACCATGCACCAGGGAGTAAGAGTCACAGGAAATGCCCACCCTCTGTCCCCCATATTCCTAACCTCATATAGTTTACACCTGCCAACAGCTATTCAAAATTAACATTGTCACTTCCAACCTAGCAGTTGTTGTATTTCTAAGTTGTCAAATTGAACATTTGGAACTGGATTATAGCTGCTTTCTATGGTGAATCTACATCCAATGGGATCTACATAGAGTGTGCTCCAAACTCAGTATAACGTAAACAAGGAGACTAGAGAACTCCCCAGTACATACTCTAACTATTCCAAAATATTGCGAGAGCAAAAGTACCTGCTCATCAAAGTCAAGAAATGGGGAATAGAAATAACAACAATTTGTATTTATATAGCACCTTTAATGTGTTAAAATATTTCAAGGCACTTCACAGGAGTGTTAAATCAGACAAAATTTTACACTGAGCTACATAAGGAGATATTGGGATAGGTACCAAAAATATGGTCACAGAGGTAGGTTTTAAGAAGTGTCTTGGAGGAAGGAGTGTCTTGGAGTAGGGAGAAGCAGAGAGGCAGAGACATTTAAAGAGAAAATCTCCATATTGAACACTCAGCTCTGGTAAAACATTGTTAGATACAGGATAGTGTGTACAGGATATTGAATCAGAATCTTCAGCTGTCCAATGTGACATTTTCCATTTCAATAAAGGAAGGAGATTTTGATCCCAACAGTTGGGGATTGATTCAAACCCCGGAGTTCAAAGCAGACTTGCCACAGATAGAGGTCCAAAATTTTGGGTGTTGAATTTCTATGCAGTATACAAAGTAGATAGAGAGAAGCTGTTCCCACTCGTAAAAGGACCAAGAACAAAAGGGCAACAGATTTAAAGTGATTTGCAAAAGAAGCAAATGTGATGTGAGAAAAAAACTTTTTCACACAACGAGTGGTTTGGGCTTGGATTGCACTACCTAGAAGTGTGGTGGAGGCAGGTTCAATTGAGGCTTTAAAGAGGGCATTAGATGATTATTTTAAAAAAAGCGCAAGGGTACAAGGAAATGGCAGGGCAATGGTACTAGGTCATAATGCTCATTGGAGAGCCGGTGCAGACAGGGTGGGCTGAATGGTGGCCTCCTGTGCCATTAAGATTCTGTGATTTCGTGATCCTGTGATGTATTCTCCCGTTCATTCATAGTAACTATTACGGAAGTTCTGCAGATGTCCTGCTGAAATGGCATTGATATCGCTTCTCCAGGATTTTCAACAATCACCCATTAAGGTTATATTGTATGATTGAGAGAAACCTCATGGTAATTCAAACCATTACAGATTTATTGGCTTATTAAGTGTCATTGTAAAATGTCAAATGTAAAAATAACTGTGGAGTGAGTGCTAACATCTAGAATTAGGTAACAATTCAATAGATGCCTTGTGCAGCCCCTCAGGCCTAGACTTCTCTCCCCAAATCTCTCCACATCTCACTCTTCCTATAAGACCCTCCTTCAAATCTATTTTTTGATCACCTGTGCCCAAGTCTCTTTGGCTCTCTGTTATTTTTTTTGTCCAAAGTGCCTTGAGATGCTTTACTAGTTTTTGCTTGTTTCATAAGTTCATACATACTTTTTTGCCTTTGGGGCAGTCTTGGAAGGATGCGCAGGCTGATTATCAACCTGTTGATCTGCGTCATGAACAATCTCTCTGTGGCCATCAAGTCCTGGAATGGGACTTAAACCTGGAGCTTCTGGCTCAGAGGCAGGGAAACTGCTTACTGAGCCACATGACCACACTTTTTCTTAGGTAAATGTCGGTATGTAAATGCATTTGTTGTTTGTTATCCTAAGGAGTCAGGTTTTTCTGATTCTGTATATAGGTTGAGCTCTATTTGTGGCCAACTGTAAATTACTGAGTATCTCTGGGGTGCCTCTTGGTCAGTGATACCATGTGGTGGCTCAAAAGGACCGTAAAAAGAGTCTTGATGAGTTAAAAAGTGACCATAGAAGGCTGAGGGCATGGCCGCACTATGGGAGGCAAAGGAATTCGCTGATGCACAAGGAGCCAGAGTTACACGAGTGCCAAGTTCTCAGAGGATTGGAGGAGGTTACAGAGAAACGCCCTTCATACCAAGGCATGTTGTTAACCCAGCCATCAAAGGATATTCTAATCAAACCATCTTTCTGCCATTTTTTGTGAAGACGTATTTGTGGACAGATTGAACATAACGTACATCCCCAGGACTAACAATCTCCTGTAGAAAGAACTCACCTGAGCGTTTGCCCTCTTCCCTGATGAGTTGATGGAAAGAGTGATTTTTAAGACAACCTGAACTCAACTCGCTACAATTACATAATAAAGAATTAATTGATCAAAGACTTACAGACGGGCATATCATCACAAATGTTGCATAATCCTGAGCTCCACTGCCCACTACCTCCTCCCACAGCTCCTGGCTGCTGAACGATTACAGTCGTTGATGCCATGTTTGAGATTAGTGGCACAATGTCTTTCGGAAGAAGCTAACAATTTTAGGCAGGCTGCAAAATAAATCAAGTTATTATGATGAGCAGTTAAATCCCCTGAATGCTGGAAGTAAATCTCATTTTGAAAACAAAAGATGGGATACAAGAATGGTCTCCTTCTGTGCTATAACCATTCTCTGATTCTATGTAACTTACTACAGACCTGAATGTCCCAGTTTTGATCATCTATGCTTTCCACTAGGTCAACAGCTGTGATCAAAAACACTATCTGCTCTCTAAGGTGTATGTAAAAATTCCATGGCATCGTTTTAAAGCAGAACAGGGGGGAAATATGTCCTTTGTCTAGCCTTTATCCCTCAGCCAACATCATTAATCAGAGTACGTGGCCATTATCACATAACCATTTGAAGCATCCTGCTGTGCACAACTTGGCTGCCATGTTTGCTGAGGTGTCATATGGACAGGATACTGGTCCTAATAGCGTTTGGTTCTCAGAGAAAGAGACAGTTGAAAATGTTGACACTTTCTGTGGGCTGGCATGCACCACCATGATGGCAGTGGCTACAGCAGTCAGTGCTGAAAATAACAGCCCACAATGACCCTTGGTAACTCTATTTGTAGTACTTGTGACAAAACCTACCTCGCAAGAACTGGCCTCTTCAGCCATCAGCAAAGGTGCCATATGAAGACACCTCAACTGAAATGGACTTGTTTTCTGCATAACAAAAACAGAATTACCTGGAAAAACTCAGCAGGTCTGGCAGCATCAGCGGAGAAGAAAAGAGTTGACGTTTCGAGTCCTCATGACCCTTCAGCAGAACTGATTGAATATTAGAAGAGGGGTGAAATATAAGCTGGTTTAAGGTATTTTCTGCATGTCCATGTTCATTCTTGGACAGAAGGATGCTATGCTCTTGGTTCTCAGAGGAGGATCAGATATTTCCTGCTTTGAAACCACTTATTTCCTTCTGCCTTCATGGAATAAATGATCCATTGTGTGATGATACAAAGAAGAGGAACCCAACTATTGGCAGATTTCAAAATAGTCCAGATAATGGACACAGGTGTCAATACAATGGAAGGATTAAAGACAGGCAGAATGAGGATGGAAGTGCCTTTAGCAGACCTGGCTATTATAGAAGGAATTCTGAAGAGTTGAATAAAATAGATGAAGGGCTGGATAGTGGAAATGTGAGTGATCACATCACACAGGACAGAGTTATCCCATCCAAAGGCCAATTGTCCAGAGTGGATACTTAAGTGACATATATTCCAGAGGGGTCTGGTGAATGAAGGGATTGGACAACTGTGGAACGTGCAGGAAAAGCTACTGAAGTGAGTCTGGAAGTGACTCTTGCATCAGAAAACGATCATGTACAAGAAGATGAGTCTCTGACAGTGCAAGAGGGAGAATCACAGTAAGTAATTCCGACAGACTGCAAGTAGAGGTCATAGCTTGAATAGATTTGACAATTAAATAATGGTTATAGAACAGTATTGCAATGGAACTAGAAACAGAAATTCCCATGATTGTGAGGTTTTGGTGGCTGCCAATAAACTTAAGAATAAACTAATGAGAGGAAAAACAAATGGAATTAGATATTTGAAGACAGTTTGGAGTTTATAACGTTTAGGTTGACTTCTGGAGTCACAGATTTCCCAAAATGTGGTTGAAGTCATATCATGTGGATAATCATTTACTGTGGGATAACGTACACTCTATGAAAAATGTAAGTGAGAAAAGAATACAGATTGATCTTGCTGGCTCGAAATAATGCTGGAGAGAAAGGAAGCCTCTAAAATTAAATGAGTGGACACAATCCATCAACCATCAGATTGTTTTACAAAAAATGTGTGCACGAAGAAATCATTAGGGCTCCTGGAAGAGAGGTGTCTCACAATGTGATGCTTTATGCAGAACATAGAATTTTGAATTAATTTGTGTTGAAATTTTATATTTAATTGTATATGGGTCATGGGTATGAACTGGGGATTCACTTTATTTTTATTCTTTCATGGGATGTTGACATCGCTGGAGCGGCAAGTGTTTGTTCCCCATCCTTAACTGTTCTTGAGAAGGGGGTGGTGAGCCGCTTTCTTGAACCACTGCAGTCCATATGGTGTAGGTATGGCCACAGTGCTATTAGGAAGAGAGTTCCAGGATTTGATCCACTGACAGTGAAGGAACGGTGATTTATTTCCAAGTCAGAATGATGAGTGGCATGGAGGGGAACTTGCAGGTGGTGATGTTCCCATATATCTGCTGCCCTTGTCCTTTGAGGCAGTATAGGTTTGGAAGCTGCTGTTGAAGGAGCAATCATGAGTTGCTGCAGTGCATTTTGTAGATGGTACACACTTCTGCCACTGTGCATCAAGGGTGGAGGGAGTGAATGTTTAAGGTGTTGGATGGGTGGTGCAATCAAGCAGGCAGCTTTGTCCTGGATGATGCCAAGCTTCTTGAGCGTTGTTGGAGCTGCACTCATCCAGACAAGTGGACAGTATGCCTTATAAATGGTGGACTTCAGCAAGTCAGTAGGTCAGTTACTCACTGCAGAATTCCAAGCCTCTGACCTGCTCTGGTAGCCACAGGCCTGAATTTTCCACCCCCATTGGCATCAGACATTATGGCGGTTGGAGGGGTGCAATATGGCAGAAAGGCCAGAAGTCGGTTTCATGCCACGTGATCATCCAGTAGTATCTGCCATGCAGAATGCTAATCCAGCTGGAGGCCGGCATGAACACGCTTTGCATCCCGCTAATGGGACCAGAATCGTCGCCTCCATGCCTGATTTACTGTTATGCCGGCAGGAAAACACGCCAGCCCAGAACACATCCTGACAAGTGTGACGTGCAGAAGTCAGGACTTGTTAGGGCCTTGTTCTCATCCTGAACACCTGGAGAGCAGATGATGCTGCAGCCCTACAGCTACCTGACCCTGGAGGAACATGCATGGCATGCTGGGTGGATTCTCATGGCCATGGCTCCACCGTGAAGCAGCTCACAGAAGGTGGGAAGTTTCTGTTGATGTCTGGGGTCTCCTTTGAAAAATCATGGTCTCGGCCACTGGCTGCTACGGATGATTGTCAAGGCGGCTGGGAGAGGAAGGTGTACCGGGGGCAGGGTAACGAAGATGTTGGGATGGGTGAGGTTGGGAGGGGGAACGACGGTGTCGGCGGGGAGAGTCCGGGGAGGTGGGGTAGTAGCAGAACAGGGGAGAATGCGGCAGCTAGGGAGCAGGTGTAAGGGAAAGGGTGCAGAGGCAATACTGGGTGGTGGGGGGGGTGGAAATCAAGGGTGGAGGCTGGGGGGGGGATCAAGGGTGGGATGTTCAAGTGTAAGGGAGGGGCTTGTGGCATCAATGTCTGCCTCCTGGGGATAAACTGAGGGTGGGTGTGATAGGAGGAAATGGTGAGTATGAGAGGGAGGTAGAGGGAACCAATAGGGTTGGAGGGTGAGGGTGCAACAGTAATTGTAGAAAGGATGGCAAGGGTGGTTGGTGGGGCCTCGGAGGCAGACACAGACCCTGGGGCTGGGAAGGAGGTGGTTAGGGAGGTCAATGTGGATGGGGATGGGATTCTTGGGAAAGTGGGGAACGTGCACCTTCACTTAGATATCCTGGAATGACAAGGGTTCTGGTTGGTAGGTGTTGGCAGGGAGGTAGAAGCTGATGCCAGGCGGTTCAACAGTGATGGGGGAAAAGGATGGGGGAACTTAAAACAAACCTTATAATGACCATGCTTCTGAAATCGAAAGTGAGAAGAGCCTCGTGTTGGGCGGGCACAGGTGCTGAATGGGAGTGTGATCAGTGGGTGGGTGGTGATCCAGGTTAGCTCAGATGGGCAACTGAAAGAGAACCCCAGCAGGTAGCAGTGAAAATACCTGGGACATTGAGATGAGCATGATTGACAAAGGCTCTGCATGCGTGGGAGAGTGCTTGCATAAGGCTCCGAAAGGCCTTGTCCCACACGCACACTTCCACACACTTGTCCCTCCAGAATCACTCGTGGTCCGGCTGCATGCAGCTGACTGCTAGTGGTGGTGGGGGAGAGAGGGAGGCGGAGGGTGCGGGGTGAGGGGAATCGCGAAGCCTGTAAATAAGCTGAAAGACACAATTACATGTTACTCAGTGAAAGTGAGTATATTTTCGGATTATAAAGTGAAAAAATGTGCTCACCTGTGCAACTACTTGTGATCAGAAATTCTTAACTTTTCTAGACCTACTACTTCTTCTAGGTGCTGCCCTGACATCTGCAGGAGTGGTGGAGATGACCAGTGCAATGGTTGACCCTGTTGCCCCTGGTGCCTTCAGTATATGTCCTCTGGAGAACTGAGGCCTTGAGAGCCCTGGTTTGCTTTGGCTGTCCTCCTGTGGGCCAGCTGCTCCCTCTGCAGTGACAGAGGATGAGGCTGAGGGGTCACAGACAAAGGAGACTTAGAGCAGGAGGACAGCCTCTGAGATTCCTGTGTGGATGACCCAGGGGTGTCCAGCTGCTGCTCCTCCTCCCTTCAGGTGCCACAGGGACCCGGCCGGACTCCTCAAGGGGAAGGGGCACCTGGAGGGATGTCAAGGTGCCTGTTTCCCTCTCGAGTTGCCACTGCAAGAACTCACCCATGGCTATCATGTTGGAGCGTAGCTCAATGCACTTCTTCACATTCTTCTGGACCAGGGTCTGCCATCCTTCCCATGGAGACCTCCATATGCGCCAAATGTGGGCACCAAATCATCAGAGAGCAGGCGGATGCACTCCTCCAACTCATGTGACTCTGTTGAAGGCTTCCAACAGATCTGTGATGCTCTCCCGCCTTCTGCTGATTCTCCACGATGAGTTGGAAAGCCAAATCCAGAGGCTTGTCATCTGACTCGGACCTCACAGATGCTTGTTCCCCAGCAGTTCTCCAAGTGCCAGGGAGCTTGGCTGAACCTGCCTCCTCTTGCTGCTGACAAGTGTCCATGTGGTGAACACCAGATTGTAATCCTGAGCCTGCTCTAGATCTAGGTCCCACTGGTGTGTGTCTCTGCGCTGGATGGAGCTGAGGGACTGGCTGGCTAAGGGTATCAGTTGCTTGGCAGAGCTCCCTGTGAAACAAAGTAGAGATAATTAGTGCATGGCAGCAGAGTCAAAAGCAGGAGAGAGTGCACTCACTGTTCCATTGAGAGAAGGATGATGTGTTGCAGGATCCTCACGAGGGTGTTCGCTACTGACCCCACCGTCACCACAGGCAGGGTCCACGTCCTCACCAGTCAGTGTGATGGCACACCCCTCAAAGTGAGTGAGGAATCTAAAGTGGGCCACTCCACCCCAATCTGGACCTCTCCCTGCTGTTTTGAGCCAGCTTCTCCTGCATGGAAAAAGATGGAGAGAGTGTGAGCAAGACACATGGCACTGTGTGGAACGTTTGTGAGGAGAGCGGAGCCATGGACAGGATGAGGACATGAGCTCCAGAGGATATGAGCCTGATGGAGATGTGAGGGTGTGTGTGAGAGTTAGTGGTGTTGTCCCTTAAGGCCTGAAATCCCTGTGGATGTGTGATGGGTTGTGAGTTTGAGTTGAGTGATGAGAAGAGCGAGTTACCCTAGCGGAATGGATGAGATCATTCATCCTCTTCCTGCACTGGATGGCTGACTTACTCTGTGCTCTGGTGGCACTGACTGCCACTGCCGCTGCCTCCCAGGCTGGATTGGTGACTCCGGTGGATCTCCTGCGGCAAGAGCGGGGGTAGAAGACATCACAATGACCTTCCACTGTGTCCAGCAGGTGCCCCAGAGAGGTATCACTAAAGTTGGGGGTTGCCGTCTTGATTGCTTCCAGGGCCATGTGTCACCTGGAGCAGCCCTGGTCTGAAGTCAAGATGTAGGCTGCATTCTGGTGTGCTTTAAATATGGGGCCCGGAGTGAGGAAGCGCTAAGGTCATGGTGTGGCAGGCAAATCCAAGTCCTCCCGCTAGCAAACTGGCCTTTCCCCCATAAATGCATAATTAATGAGGCGGACGCTCCAGGAATGGGATGATATGACGCAAAAAGCCGCCATTGTGGCCAGCGGGTAAAATGTCAATTTTTCCCACCCAATACCACACATTGTGCAAGACTGGGACAATTCTGCCTGCAGTATTTATGTGGCTGATCCAGTTCAGTTTCTGGTTAGTGGTAACCCCCAGGATGTTGATAGTGAGCGATTTAGTGATGATCATCTGTTGACTATCAAGCTCAGATGGTTACATTCCCTCTTGTTGGAGATGGTCATTGCCTAGCATTTGTGTGACATGAATGTTACTTGTCACTTATCAGCCCAAGCCTGAATGTTGTCCAGGTCTTGCTGAATAAGGACTACTTCCAGTTTGTCACTCCAGGGCAAGGAATGCTTCAGCCTGTGAGGAGTGAATGGTACTGAACATTGTGAAATTATCACTTCTGACCTTTTATTGGAGGGAAGGTCATTGATGAAACAGGTGAAGATAGTTGGGCCAAGGACACTACCCTAAGGAACTCATAAGAACATAAGAAATAGGAACAGGAGCAGACCATTCAGCCCCTCAAGCCTGCTCCGCCATTCAATAAGATCACGGCTGATCTTTTTGTGTTTCAATTTCCACATTCCCATCTGACCCCGATAACCTTTGATTCCCTTACCTAACAAGAATCTATCTACCTCTGCCTTAAAAATATTCAATGATCCGCTCCACCGCCTTCTGAGGCAGAAAATTCCAAGAACCCTCAGAAAAAATTTCTCCTCATCTCTGTCCTAAAAGGGTGACCCCTAGTTTTAAAACAGTGCCCCCTAGTCCTGGACTTGCCCACAAGAGGAAACATCCTTTCAACGTCCACCTTGTCAATACCATTCAGGATCTTGAACACTTCAATCAAATCACCCCTCACTCTTCTAAACTCCAGTGAAAACAAGCCCAATCTGTCTAATCTTATAAGACAACCTACTCATTCCAGGTGTCAATCTAGTAAACCTCATTTGAATCACCTCCAATGCATTTACATCCTTCCTTAAATAAGGAGCCCAAAACCGCACAAAGTATTTGAGGTGCGGTCTCCCCATTGCCCTGTATAACTGAAATATAACATCTTTACTTTAATGTTCAATCCCTCTTGTAATAAAGGATAACATTCCATTAGCCTTCTTAATTTCTTGCTGTACCTGCATACTAACTTTTTGTGACTCATGTACTAGAACACCTAGATCCCTCTGCACCTCAGAATTATGCAGCCATTCTCCATTTAAGTTATCCTCTGCTTTTTTGTTCTTCCTGCCAAAGTGAACAACTTCACATTTTCCCACTTTAAACTCCATTTGCCAGATCTTTGCCCACTCACTCAATCTATATACATCAGCAACCTCCTCACGTACTCTTGACAGCATACTTTCCTACCTATCTTTGTGTCATCTGCAAATTTAGCTATATCTTCACTCCCCTCATCTAAGTTATTGTTGTAAATCGTAAAAAGTTGAGGCCGCAGGACAGACCCCTGTGGGACTCCACTCATCACATCTTGCCAATCAGAAAAAGACCCATTTATGCATATTCTCTGCTTTCTGCCAGCCAGCCAATCTTCTATCCATGCTAATATGTTACCCACTACACCATGCACTTTTATTTTCCATAATAAACTTTGATGTGGCACTTTATCAAATATCTTCTGGAAATCCAAGTACAGTACATTCACAGGCTGCCCTTTATCCACTGTGCATGTTATTGCTTCAAAAGCTCCCAAAATTGTTTAAACATGATATTCCTTTCACAAAACCATGCTGACTCTTACCTATCACCTTGAGCTCTTCTAAGTGCCCAGCTATAACCTCCTTAATTATCGATTCTAATAGCTTGACTGTTGTGGGTGAGTTAACTGGCCTATAATTTCCTGCTTCCCTCCCTTCTTGAATAGAGTGGTTATATTTGCTACTTTCCAATCTGATGAAACCTTTTCAGAAACAAGCAAATTTTGGAAAATTAACACCGCGCATCAACTACCTCATTAGCCACCTCTTTTAAGACCCTAGGCTGTAGTCCATTGGGACCCAGAGACTTGCCAGCCTGCAGCTCCATCAATTTTCTCAGGACCATTTCCCTAGTGATCTCAATTTCATCTAGTTCCTTTCTCCTGTTCACCTGATTTGCACTCCTGCAGAGTTGTCCCAGAACTAAGGTGATTGACTTCCAATAATCATAATCATTTTCCTTTGTGCTATGTATGACTGCAACCAGTGGGGAGCTTTCCTCCTGATTCCCATTGACTTCAATTTTGCTATGATGCCACGCCTGATCAACTGCTGCCTTGATGTCAGGGGCAGTCACTCTTTCTTCACCTTGTGCCCCTATGAATAAGAGCAGTCTGAAACTGTGGTTGTTGGGTGAGGAGGTGCATGTTTGGAATATGTGGCCCGAACCCAACAAGGAATCTTGAGCAAAGAAATCCCATTGCCTGGATTGAAAATGGGCCCTAAACTCACATGATCAGAAGGGCAGATCGTAGAGCCTATTTAAAAAGGCCAGTACTTGAACTGCTGTCCAGTAGAGGCAGACTGGCACCCGCAGCGTCATCAAGAGAGGTGGCTGCTTCTGCAATTGTAGATGGATGAAGTGAGCGTCTCCATGTTGAGGTGCCCTTGAAGAAACATTTTCAATATGCCTGGGCCAGGTAGGCCATCAGAGGAGTGAACCCTCCAGTGGTAGCACTGGAGCCGTGGGTACGGCCACTGTTTCCAGGTGGCCCCTCCATGGGCCCTGGAGGAGCCCAAAATGGAGACCCAGCACTGGGAAGTTGCCTCAATGTACCTGGTGGTCTCCACACGTTGAGATTGGGCCAATGCCGGTAAAATGTTGGCAGGGGCGTAATTTGCTGTTAATTGGCCATTTAATTGAAGTAATTGCACAGCAGCCTCTGGTCCGGGGTTGGCTGAGCCACCACTGTTCTGGCTTCTGGGAATATCTCTCACAATGCCTTCCGCTGCCATTTTATGAGCCCACACCTCCCAACCCATCTCCAGAAGGCTAGTAAAACCCCAGCCTGTAGCACCGTAACTAAATACTTATACAAGTGTGTAAAGATTGGCTTTAGTTATGAAAGCAAAACACTTGAGCACGTCAGACATTGCAGCTTTACCTGAAGACATAATGTGAACAAACAGATTTGCAGAAAATGTTCGAATAATTTGCCATGAAGTTTGTAAAACTTTTACTCATTTGTTAATATGCTGCTGTTTGTGGTTGTGACAATAATCAGATGCCAAAGGCAACTTGGCATCTGGGATATAACAATGTTTCCGACATCACAACAGTGACTACACTTCAAGAAATACTCTATTAGCTGTAAATAAACTTGGGAACCTGCTGGCCATATAACTGTGTAAGAAATAAGAGCAAGAGTAGGCCATTTAACCCTTCAAACCTACTCTGTCACCCAATAATTCAATTCAACAATTCAAATAAAATGCAATGTGAATTATGGACACAACAGGAGAGTACAAGTTGGAGAGAGTCACAATGAACTAACACCCTGAGCAAACCACATCTGGTTGCTAAGCTATGAAGGAGACATTCAACCATTGGAAGTAGTTCAGAGTCAAGAGGCTGACCCACAATATCACACTAGCTGAGCTGTCAGAAAGACTGAAGAAGTTTGAGCTTTGCAGCCTTGAAAGGAAGTGACCTTAAAGCAGTACATAATAAATGGTGCAATAAAAATAAAAATTAAATCTGGAACACTATTATGATTGCAGCTCAATGAGATACAGGTTTAAGTTAGTCAAGGCAAATTTAGAACTGATCTCAAAAGGTAGGGGAGAAGAAACAAAACCCTGAACCATTGTAGAAGCAGCTGGGTGCTGTGATGCTGGAGGTTGAAGTGGCCTTGGTTATCTGATTATTGTTACAACCACAATCAGCAGCATATCAACAACTGAATAAAAGTTTTACAAACTTAATGGCATTATTAGAACTGTTTCTGCAAATCAATTTGTTCATGTTACATCTTCAGGTAAAGCTGCAATGCCTGATGTGTTCAAGTGTTTTGCTTTCTTGCCCCTTTGGGAATTCAACAACTTGGACATCATGATCAAACAGCAAACTACTGCTGCCAGCAGAAAAACTTTAGGAAATCACTCATGTTCTTTACAGTGAGTCAAATATAGGCTGCACATAGCTGTAATTCACATTTTGCCTGCCTGCGGTTTGCTGGTTTGTAACTCTTATTGAGTTAAAACAATCAAACTAAATTAACAAAATTGGGATAAATCAGGCACAGCCCCTAATTCAGGTCAGCTGTAAAACCAAGAACAAAGTTTAAAGGAAACTTACAACTTTAAACCAAAATGTGATTAAAGGGGTCGATAAAACACCCCAGTCCCCGCGGTGCCCACCAAGCACGGAAGGCCTCTAGTGTGCCGACAGACACCGCGTGCTCCCTTTCCAAAGATATCCGGCAGCGAATGTAGCTGCGGAAGAGGGACAATTTGCTGGTTTGTATGTGCACAGTTCATCAACTCTTTCTTAAATGTTACTAGAAAGCAGAAAATTCACAAAGGTGCCCAGAAATCTTAAAAAAAATCATTAAGTGCTTCTTAAGTCCAGCTTCACTCTGGAGTTAGGGAACGCCTGCGGATCTGTTAAACTTGCTTCACTCTGATTGGGATCATGTTCCATCCAGAGTGAAGCTGGAGGAGGTTGTGCTCTGGTGTCTGGTTGAAACATGACTGCACAGAGTAATTTTGCCAATATCACATAAGGAAGTATTCTATTCGACCCAAGGTTAGTACTTTTGATTTTATGTAATGGCCTAAAATAGCAGAAGTGAATGTTGAGAGCATCAGGCGAAATTTAGTGCTGGTGACTCCATTGGCTGGAAAACAGGCAGCAAGCCGGACTGCTTCTCTTCAAAAGGCCCAAAGCTCAAAGCATTATCTCTGTCTCTCTCTCCACAGATGCTGTCAGACCTGCTGAGTTTTTCCAGCAATTTTTGTTTTTGTTTCAGATTTCCAGCATCCGCAGTATTTTGCTTCTATTCTAAGGTTATTAGGCATTTACCTAGACATTATCAGTTCTCCAACACAATGAACTCCCATTGGGCAGAGGTCCCACCCCCAAGAGCTGCTGGTTTATAAGGGGCCGGTGGCTCTCCAGTACAGCCAGGCAGGCCCTAGTACAACACTTGGACCTCCCTTAATAATGGCAGTTGGAACCCCAGATAGGAGGGAGTGAGGGTGTGATGGGGGTTTGAAAGCTAGGGCAGGGATAAGGTAAGGGAATGGAAGAGGAAGGTAATAGGGCAGCAAAATGAAAAGAAGGTATATTAGGAAAAATGCCTTAGACTGATAAATACTTGGAATAATCTGCCAAGTGAGGTGATAGAAGTAGCAAAAACATTTGGGGCATTCAAAATATCCTTGGATATTGTAATAGGAGTGTTGGTGCACTAGATAAAGAAAAATTGTGGGAAGAGCTTTGTACCAAAGCAGTGTTAGGGTCCCTGAGAGGTAATCTTCTGTGAGAGAGTTGCAAGACAAGCTTCAATGAGTCGAATGTCTTTTTCTCATTCTTGACTTTTATTACATTCTTACATTGTACTGATAGGAGTGTGAAAATGAGAAGGACCCTAGCAACATTAACAAAGCAAAACATAGTCCTCTGAATTGTGAGGTAAACCATCACCATAGCAACATGAGCACAAAAACAATCAAGCAAATAGGAATTAAAACTACCATGTATCTGATGACAGAAATGCTGAAAACAGTGAACGGACTACAATTGCCTACAAACATAACAGAATGCTTGAGCTTCATAGACCTGCAACAAAAGGAAGCCATTTGATAGAGAGAAGCTCAAACGTGAGATAAATTGTACCAACCGCGGTAAAAGTAAAATGCAGATATCAGGTAAGGTAGAAAAGAGGGTAAAATTTTAATCTAACTTAATTGTACATCAAGCTCTCCTGCCCACACTCCCCACTATACCATTTTCAGAGAGGCAAGGGAGGGGTGGAAACAAAGCAGATACAAATGGAACATCAGCTTGTCCAGCCTAACAACCAGCACTCCTAAATAAAACAATGTAGCATCAGAAGCCAGGGTAAGCAAAAGAATGATAAGAGAATGAAACTAATATAAAGAATCCAAATGAAGGAGATAAAAGTCTACAGGATATGGGCAACTATAACAGTGTTCTGGAATGATTGCAATGTCAAACACATTCAAACAGAGTTTAGAGTATCATATAACACACCGACGCCCCAGAATGATGCAAATCAGAATATACTGATATGCTGAATATAGAGCCCAAGGATCATAATGTGGAAAATTGTCTTCTCTTCATCTTACTTGGCAAAGTATCTTGGGAAATTCTAATATGGCGATGGCAAGTGTGAATCTTAAAACCTTGTGACAGAGAAGAAAGGAAACACCAAGGGAGAAAAGCAAATAAATCAGGAGACAATGAGGCGAGTACTGGAAGTGAAATGAGTCTTGACAGGGAGTTGCAGAGCAGAAGAACAGCACATAGGATGACTTATTTGTAAGCTTAAGAACAATGTGAGAGGAAAGTTGGGAAAATATAATACTGATTAAACTGAGAAAGATGGGAATGGTTGTGATGAAGAAAGAAGAGAATTACTTGAATTTATATGGTGCTTTTCACAACATCCCAAAGCATTTTACAGCAAATGAATTACTTTCGAAATGTAGTTACTGTTGTAATGTTGCCAGTTTGCACATAGCAAGCTGCCACAAACAGCACTGTGATAATTCTGGGGTAACCTGTTTTTGTGATGCTGACTCATTGATTGGCCAGCACACTCAGGATAATACCACTGCCCTTCTACAAAATGGTGCCATGGAATCTTTTATATCCACCTTAGAGAACAGACAGGCCTTGGTTCAGCATTCCTCATCTGGAATGCAGGACTTCCAATAGAGTAGCACCCCCTCAGTACTGGAATGCCCGCCTGGATTTTTGTACTCAAGCCTCTTGACTTGAACCCACAACTTTCTGACTTAGAAGAGACAAGAGTTACTAAGTTACAGGAGACTAAGTTACAGTTGATACCTGGCAGGAAAGGTGTTGAGGGACAGATTACCAATCAGGTGACAAACTTTTTTTTGTATCCTGTCCAGGATTACAGAGTAGTTACAGGAAGAGATTCCCCCAGTACAGAGGCAGAGTTAAGTACATGCATGCAAACATACATACGAACTAGGATCAGGAGTAGGCCACTTGGCCCTTCAAGCTTGCTCTGCCATTCAATAAGATCATGGATAATCTGATTGTAATCTCCCACCTACCCCTTATATCTTTTCACCCCTTGTTAATCAAGAGCCTATCTAATTGTGCCTTAAAAATATTCAATGACTCTGCTTCCACCGTCTTTTGAGGAAGAGAATTCCAAAGACTGACTGCCCTGAGAGAAAAGATTTCTTCTCATCTCTGTCTTAAGTGAGTGATCCCTTATTTTTAAACTGTGACCCCTAGTTCTAGATTTTCCCACAAGAGGAAACATCCTCTCCACATCCACCCTGTCAAGCCCCCTCAGGATCTTAAAGGTTTCAATTGAGTCACCACCTTCTAAACTCCCAACGGATACAAACCTAGCCGTCCAAACTTTCCTCATAAAACAACCCACCCATTCCTGGTATTAGTCTGGTAAACCTTCTCTGAACTGCTTCTAATGCATTTACATCCTTCCTTAAATAAGACGACCAATACTGTGCACAGTATTCCAAATGTGGTCTCACCAATGTGGAATTGAGTCATGGAGAGGAAAAGATGCTTCTGGCAAAGAGAGGAAACTGAGCTTGTTGGAAGTTTATAAATTAGGGGAGATAAAGGAATTCCATTTGAAATCAAAGGACAACAAGGCCAAGAATATTAATAGGTAAATAAGGAGTGGGGTGAAGACATCAAAGTAAGAAATAATTAGACTTTTGAGAAATATACCCTGTGAACTGTTTGAAATAGCTAACAATATGGTTGAAAGAAAGGTAGAAGTCCTAGCAGACTTTGTGCTCAGCGGTTGCAAACAGTGCACAACAACCAAAGTGTCAACAGAATGTCAAACCACACAGTGACAAGAGTAGCACAAGATTGGAGGAAGGCACAATCAACCTGGCAGAACAACATTAGCTGAATCACCAACTCCTGTTCCTACATTCCTGTAAAGAGTGCTCTAGTCAGACTGAGTACTGTGTCTAATCCTGGTTATAAAAATAACCCGATGAAGAAATTGAAGCCCGGATACGGTGGAGTAAAGAGCAATAAGGCCAATCCCCAGTGTTAAAGAAAAGACTGGAGAAACTCAGATTTTCAGTCCTTGAAAATATTATGATAGAGATAAAAACAAAAAACTGCGGATGCTGGAAATCCAAAACAAAAACAGAATTACGTGGAAAAACTCAGCAGGTCTGGCAGCCTCGGTGGAAAAGAGGACTTGAAACGTCAACTCTTTTCTTCTCCGCTGATGCTACCAGACCTGCTGAGTTTTTCCAGGTAATTCTGTTTTTGTCTTGAAAATATTATGTCTGATAGTATGAAAAGGTAAATCCATCAAATTACCTTCCACATCCTAAATGGGAAAGGACATTGTAGACAGTAAGGATGGTTGTTATAGATGTCCCAGCTGCAGGCTGTGCCTGCCTGTCCTCTCTGAGCAGAGCAGTGTAAACCAAAAAGGGGGAAAATAGTACAATAGCTTCCATTCTTTTTTTTAAAGGATGTTAAGGGGGTGAAGGGATTGTAGTGAGAGCAACAGGCAGCTCCCAGATTGAGAGCTACTGAAACCCAGGATAGAACCAGGAGCTTCAATCTAAAGCTTTCCCAACTGACCTGTTTCAGCCAACGAATTGAACCCAGGCCAACTACTTGAAAAGCACCCATGCTTCCCACTGCACCACTATCATACACTGACAAAGCAGAGCCAATAGGCAGGGGACTGGAACTGTGGGCTCTCAGATTAAAAGTCTCGTGCTTTACGATTAAGCTTTCCAGACTCTTTATTCATTTTTTAAGGGCTGCATTGGTGCTGAGTTAATTGCTTTCAGTTGGGATAGCATTTGGGGCATTGGCTACAATACCCTCAGACTCGGAGTTGAAAAGTCAGCCATAATCTCCGCCACAGATCACTAGACAATTGATCCCAGGCGGAAAGTTTACTAGCGATTATGAAGGCAAAACCAGGCTCGGCTGCGCCTCTTCACACATGGTAAATTTCCATCGGACTAGAAGACTGTTAGCGCCTTTAGAACGTTATTGCAATTTAAGTAACATCCTTAGCACAGGAGGATGAAAGCTGTGGAGGTATAATAAATTTAACATCAATCTTGGATGTCAGTGGTTTGAGAGCTGTCAGACAGTGAACGCTGTAAATGAAATCACAAGTTATTGAACTGCAAAAGAAGGTTAAACGCTAGAGAGAAGAGTGACTTGTTTTTCCCGACTGATGAAATGACTTACCTCCTGCAGCAAGTTATTCTCTGTGAAAAACTTTTTGAAACGGGAAATGAGAACAGGAAGTACCGCTGTAAAATCACATTATAACCAATATTTCATTGGTCATTACTTACCTACTAAACTAATAAGAAGCATCAAATTAATAAATAGCAGTGTAACAGAATTATTGCTGATTATGCACTCAGATTCACAGGTTTTAAAACACATTTGCATTATATTTTTTAAAATCACAGCAAAAACAAAGTAACGGTGAAAAAGAGATGAAATGCAAATACATTGAAATCACCAATACCATAAATTGTATAATAAGAAATGAAATGCAAATACATTGAAATCACCAATACCAGAAATTGTATAATGTCCTTTCCCTAATGACGTCTCAGGTATATGTATAAAAGCATAAAACTGTGGATGCTGGAAATCCAAAACAAAAACAGGAACAGAAAAACTCAGTAGGTCTGGCAGCATTGGTGGGGGAGAGCACAGTTGACGTTTTGAGTCCTCATGACCCTTCAACAGAACTAAGTAAAAATAGGAAAGGGGTGAAATATAAGCTGGTTTAAGGGAGGTGGGGGGGGATGGGGTTTGTTGGGACAAGCAGCCAGTAATAGGTGGAGATAGCCAAAAATGTCACAGACAAAAGAACAAAGAGGTGTTGAAGGTAGTGATATTATCTAAAGGAATGTGCTAATTAAGAGTAGAAAGCAGGACAGATAAGGTACAGATAGCTCTAGTGGGGGTGGGGGAATACTAAAAGATAGAAATAAACAATGGGTGGAAATACATTTAAAAATAATGGAAATAGGTGGGGAAAGAAAAATCTATATAAATTATTGGATAAAACAAAAAGGAGGGGGAAGAAATGGAAAGGGGGTGGGGATGCAGGAGAGAGTTCAAGATCTAAAACTGTTGAACTCAATATTCCGTCCAGAAGGCTGTAAAGTGCCTAGTCGGAAGATGAGGTGTTGTTCCTCCAGTTTGCGTTAAGCTTCACTGGAACAATGTAGCAAGCCAAGGACAGACATGTGGGCATGAGAGCAGGGTGGAGTGTTGAAATGGCAAGCGACAGGCAGGTCTGGGTAATTCTTGTGGACAGACCAAAGGTGTTCTGCAAAGCGGTCACTCAGTCTGCGTTTGGTCTCTTCAATATAGAGGAAACCGCATTGGGAGCAACGAATGCAGTACACTAAGTTGAGGGAAGTGCACATGAAAAGCTGCTTCACTTGAAAGGTGTGTTTGGATCCCTTGGATGGTGAGGAGAGAGGAAGTGAAGGGGTTGAGGAGTAGGGGGTGATGGAGGAGTGGACGAGGGTGTCACGGAGGGAACGATCCCTACAGAATGCTGCCAGGGGGGTGAAGGGAAGATGTGTTTGGTGGTGGGTTCATGCTGGAGTTGGCAGAAATGGCAGAGGATGATCCTTTGAATGCAGAGGCTGGTGGTGTGATATGTGAGGACAAGGGGGACCCTATCATGTTTCTGGGAGGGAGGAGAAGGCATAAGGGCAGATGTGCAGGAGATGGGCCGGACATGGTTGAGGGCCCTGTCAACCACCGTGTGTGGAAAACCTTGGTTAAGGAAGAAGGAGGACATGTCAGAGGAACTGTTTTTGAAAGTGGCATCATCAGAACAGATGCAAAGGAGGTGAAGGAACTGAGAGAATGGGATGGAGTCCTTACAGGAAGCGGGGTATGAGGAGCTGTAGTCGAGGTATCTTGGGGAGTCGGTAGGCTTGTAATGGATATTGGTAGTCTATCACCAGGAATTGAGACAGAGAGGTCAAGGAAGGGAAGGGAAGGGTCAGAGATGGACCACGTGAAAATGATGGAGGGGTGGAAATTGGAAGCAAAGTTAATAAATTTTTCCAGGTCCTGACGAGAGCATGAAGTCGCACTGAAGTCATCATCAATGTACCTGAGAAAGAGATGTGGGAGGGGGCCGGAGTAGGACTGGAACAAGGAATGTTCCACATACCCCATAAAGAGACAAGCATAGCTGGGGGCCATGCGGGTACCCATAGCCACACCTTTTACTTGGGGTAAGTGAGAGGAGTTAAAGGAGAAATTTTTCAGTGTGAGAACAAGTTCAGCCAGACGGAGGAGAGTGGTGGTGGATGGGGATTTTTGGGGATTGTTCGGGCAACAGAATTAAAATGGAGTCTCAGTAATAGCAACCATGAAGATATTGTCGATTATCATAAAAACCTATCGGGTTCACTAATGCCCAGTAGAGAAAGAAATCTGCTGTCTTTATCCAGTCTGGCCTACATGTGACTCCAGATCCACAGCAATGCAGTTGACTCTTAACTGCCCTCTGAAATGGCCTAGTAACCCTTTCCGTTCAAGTGCAATTGAGGATGAGCAACAAATGCTGGCCTTGCCAGCAACACCCACATCCCATCAAAGAATAAAAAAAGCAAAGGAGGATGTTTGTCATTGTTGGAGGTCAGTCACCTCAGTTCCAGGACATTGCTGCAGGAGCTCCTCAGGGTAGTGTCTTAGGCCCAACTATCTTCAGCTGCTTCATTAATGACCTTCCTTCCATCATAAGATCAAAAGGTTCAGCACCATTCTTGCCTCCTCAGATACTGAAGCAATCCATGTCCACACACAGCAAGACCTGGATGATATCCAGGCTTGGGCTGATAAGTGGCAAGTAACATTCATACCACACAAGTGCCAGACAATGACTATGTCCAGCACGTGAGAACCCAACCATTACCCCTTGACATTCAATAGCATTACAATTGCTGAATGCTCCACCATCAACATCCCGGGGGTTACCATTGACCAGGAACAGATCTGGACCAGCCACATAAATATTGTAGCTACAAAAGCAGGCCAATGGCTGGGAAATCTGCAGCAAGTAACTCACCTTAAACATTCAATGAAGAGATCTTTTTTATTATCTATTTTATTATCTTTTCATGGGCTCACCCATTCCTACCTCTACTATCTGCTTCATTCCCACAACCCACGAAGATATCCTGTTTCCCTCCAATTCTGGCCTTATGAGAATCCCAGATTTTAGTTACTCCATCGTTGGCAGCCATACCTACAGCTGCCTACACCCTAATCTTTGGAATTCCCCCTCTAAATCTCTTCACCTCCCTGATTCTCACTCCTCCTTTAGGATGCTCCTTGTAATCTCCCTCACAGTCCTAATATCTCCTTATGTACTCAGTGTCAAATATTGTATTATAATGTTCCTGTGAAGTTGGGATGTTTTAATATGTAATAGGCGCTATATAAATACAAGTTATTTTTATAAGTAGGCAGGGGATACATTTTTCAGGTTGTGTTGGATTGGATTGTCTGACAAAAATAGGATCCTGCGAAAATTTGATGAGGCATAGAGTCATTTACAGCACCGCGGGGGCCATTTGGACCAAATGTTGAGTCTTTGCCAGATTTTCGCAGAGCGATCCAGTCAGTCCCATTTCCCCACTCTATTCCCATAGCCCTGCAAGTTTATTTCCTTCAGGTGCCCATCCAATTTCCTTTTGAAATTATTGATTGTTTCTGCTCTGATTAATTTTGTCTTGTGTTCTTGATTAGAAAATATTCCAAAGTCTCTGAAACCAAGAGAAACTATACCAACATGCCAAGTTTGATCGTTGCTGTCATCTTCTGCCCAGAAGGTTGACTGCCATGGACCTCCATCTCTGTCTGTCTTCTGCTGCCCTTACACATTCTTTATCGGGTCAATTGCATCCATTCCATTGTATCCTTCATTCATTTTCTCCTCTGCTTACTTCTCCTGTGTTTCTGTTGATTTTTCCCTCCAATAATGATGTAAGCAAAATATTGTAACATTCTCTCTTTACATTTCCTCTTTTCTCCAACCGTTTCCAGCACTTCCTCATTAGACTTTCTTTTTAACATATGCGGAACATCCGCCTATTTTCCACATCTTGAAAGCTTTCAGCTTATCATGTCAGGTGGTTAAAAGTTTGCAATAGCCATACCAGATAATGAAAAAGATTTCTCTCTCCAAGTAATAAAAAAAGTAATAAAAGGGTAAGAGATATTCGATTCAGGGACTTTCTTTAAACCCAATACACAATTTGTTGATGTAAGTGTAGAAATTTAAAACTCTTGTTTAGACATGAATAAAAAATTCACATTTGCTGATTCAAAATGCCACTGTTCTACTGAAATGGGAGTGCTAATTTGATCATTCTGGGATTTAAAACTAATGGCAATAGTTTTGGAAACTGCCAGAAAGCTTAACTTGCTGGGGTAATTTATTATTCATTTTTAGCAAGAATGAGCCATAAAGGTTTTATCATAAATCAATTTGAATATTGCTGGAAAAAGAGACATGTCGGAGCTTTTCATCTCGCACACATCAGGACAATTTGCAAGAACACCAATGTAAGGGGAAAACAGCAATTTATGCTGTATGTGAAGAGAGTGCGGATTGATTGGTAAGTGGACTCTGATTGGTAGAAGCATTGCCATGGAGAATGCACCAGTGATGTTGACTGACAGTTACCTGACAAGTTTGAAAATTGATCTGGCCTGGTTTGATCTGATCAATTCAATTGATCTGGCCTTATGGTGCGGCTCATTCTTATCAACATAAACCATTTACTAAATTCAGTTTGTTGGAATATGGAAGAAAGACCAATCAAAGAGTGGAACCAAAATGATCGATATCATAAACTCAGTTGCAGTGCAAGATTTTTTCAAAAGGATTTGAGGAGGCAAAGAGTTTTCTATATTTCATCAAATTGTAAATTGAAACTACTGATGTTTTTGAATCGTTTTCCAAAAGAGGAACAAGGATGTCTTTCAAGAGTGAAAGAACCTTCTTATGAAATATATATTTGATTGTAGTAAAACTGTTCAGCATGTGAATAAAACCCCATCAGATCATGGAAGCAGAGAAAGATAAAAGTGGATTTAATAAGTGAAGAAAGGTATTATAGTTATTTAGTGTCTTTCATATCCTTGGGATGTCACGGTCAGTTTTGGAAAAAAAAAATTATGAAAGCCCTTTCTAGGCTGAGCAGGGAGACACTATTTCTTTTGGATGGGGAGTCAATGGTGAGCGGTCACCAGTTTATAATTCTTACGAAGAGAGAGCAGAGAGGCAGAAGGAGAAATTGAGGATTGTTGAAGCAACGAATGGTTGAGCCAGAGACCATTGCATTTTTTTAAATGAAAGTTGGATAAGTAATCAAAACGGAGAAAGATACAGAGCTATTGAAAGAGAGGAGGACAGTGGGATTGGTTTTGAATTATCTTCAGCAAAGAGCTGGCACAGACATGGTGGGCTGAATGGCTGGCTTTTGTGCTGTTAATCTGTGCAATACTATAGATTATAGAATGGAATTTCATCAGATTCTATAAAGAGCAAGATTTAAATATTGGGAAGTTCAAGTATTCCACAGTGTTTAGTCTTATTGTTCTTCTTTAGGCCCAAGTGGAAAAAAGGAATTCCAGGAACTAAGGCTGGAATTTTCTGGCCCCTCCCACTGGCATGATCTCCCAATCCTGCCAAAGCCAACAGACATTTGAATGGTTTGCTGTATCGACCACGGTCAATGCACCGTGGTGGGGCTGGAAAATCCTGGCCTAAGGGTGTTTGACTGGGATTGATAATACTTGTGTGACAATCTCGGTACAGCTCAGAATGTTTGGAAGTCAAAAACAAAAACAAAAATACATGGAAAAACTCAGCAGGTCAGACAGCATCTGCGGAGAGGAACACAGTCCGTATGACTTTTCATCAGAACTAAGGAAATAGAGAGATGAGGTGAAATATAAGCTGGTAGAGGAGGGTGGGACAGGTAGAGCTAGATAGGTGGCCAGTGATAGGTGGAGGCCAAGAAGAGATTGCCAAAGATGTCATAGACAAAAAGATAAAAGGGTGTTGATGGTGTTGATATTAACTAAGGAATGTGCTAATGGGGACATTAAGGGTAGCAAGCTGGACAAGCTAGTGGCAGATGACCCTATGTGGGGTTGGGGTAGGGGGAAGGGATCAAAATGGGCTAAAAGGTGGAGATAAAACAATAGATCAAAATAAATTTTAAAATAGTTGGGAAAAGAAAAGTATATATTGTTAAAAATGATAAATTATTGAAAGTCAGTTGGGTCTACAGGCAATCTTAAACCAGCTTATATTTCAACTCTTTCTTGGACTCGAACGCAAGTTCTGTCGAAGGGTCATGAGGACTCGAAACGTCAACTCTTTTCTTCTCCGCCGATGCTGCCAGACCTGCTGAGTTTTTCCAGGTAATTCTGTTTTTGTTTAACATTTACTTCAGTTTGTATACTGTGCCACCATGTGGTGACAATCTCAAACTGAAATGATCTTAATCGAGAGAACAAAAAATCCAGGATAGAGCATTCCAGCCTCACTTTATTACCCCAATCACTTTCCATCTATCAAACTGCTTTGAGAATTTAGCACTATTTGAGTAAGAAGATATCCTTATGTTTATTTTAACGGACATCAGTTAACAACATAAGATCATAAGAAATTGGAGCAGGAGTAGGCCATTCAGCCCTTTCAGCTGATCTTCTACCTCAACTCCAGCTTCCCGAACAATCCCTCTATCCTTTACAAAAACAGAATTACCTGGAAAAACTCAGCAGGTCTGGCAACATCGGCGGAGAAGAAAAGAGTTGACGTTTCGAGTCCTCATGACCCTTCGACAGTTCTGTCGAAGGGTCATGAGGACTCGAAACGTCAACTCTTTTCTTCTCCGCCGATGCTGCCAGACCTGTTCTGTCGAAGGGTCATGAGGACTCAAAACGTCAACTCTTTTCTTCTCCGCCGATGCTGCCAGACCTGCTGAGTTTTTCCAGGTAATTCTGTTTTTGTTTTGGATTTCCAGCATCCGCAGTTTTTTTGTTTTTTTCCCTCTATCCTTTAATCTGATTGGTACCTAAAAACCTATTCACCTCTGTCTTGAATATCTCTAATGATGGAGTATCCACAACCCTCTGGGGCAGAAAATTCCAAAGATTCACAACACTCTGAGTGAAGAAATTTCATTTCATCTCCATCCTAAACGGCCAACCCTTCACCCAGAGACTGTGAACCCATTATCTAGATTCCCCAGCCAGGTGAAACATTTACTCAGCAACTATCCTATCAAGTCCCTTAAGGATCTTATTTGTTTCAATTGGATCACCTCTCATTCTTCTAAACTCCATTGCACATAGGCCCTGTCTACTCAAGCACTCCTCATAAGATAATCCTTTCATTTCAGGAACCAGTCTTCATTTCACTCTCTCTAGGGCAAGCATGTTTTTCCTTAGGTAAAGAAGCCAAAACTGCACATTTTAATCCAGGTGTGGTCTCACCAATGCCCTGTGTAATTGTAGTAAGACTTCTTTACTCTTATACACCAATCCATTTATAACAAAAGCTAACATACTGTTTGCCTTCCTAATTGTCTGATACAAAGGGGAGGGAGAATTTAGGGTGTGTAAAACAAGTGGTGGACATGAGGGCCGTTGAACAGGGAGATGCCATATTTTGAAGGAATGGGGGAGAATTCATAATGCTCTGTCGGGGCATGATACATGGAAGTGGGATCAGAGACAGGATTGATTGTGCTTATGCCTGGTGAGATGACATATCAGCAATAGTGCCTGGTTATCTGACTGTGTCGTATCTGAATGGGAGGAGTTTGGGCAGTTTGGTGACATCATTTCTGACTCCTCGGCGATGTCACCTGGAGACAGGGTACAACCAGGGGCACAAACCTATCAGTGGGATATTACTATGGGAGGAGCTGGAGATGGCAAAGATAATGTAATATAAAGTAAGTAATTCAACCAAATGTCATTATTTGCAAATACATTCAAATTATATATAATCATTTTCACATATATAGTAGCAATTCATCCCATTTACAGATTCTAGAACTAATATTAACCATTTTTGTATTAAAAGTTTCTTGGAATGAGCAGCATCTCAGAAAGTTGGAGGGAGAGAGAAGTTGAATCATCATGCTAACTAGGACTGGAGAAATATTATTAGGTTCACAGAGAAGATCAGGTCAGATCAAGACTCCTAGTGTCGAAGGTGAAGTGAGAAAAGAAGATTCAACAGTGGTTAAAGAGGTACAGAACTCTTGAGAATCCCATCAGTCCAGGGTTTCGCCACAGTGAGAGCCTAACCAGTTAATGACATCATTTCAATATGTGTCATATATCTTAGAATTATTGATTCATAGAATGATACAGTGCAGAGAAAGGCTATTTGGACCATCATGTCTGTGCCAACTATCGGCTTATCCAATTCATCCCACTTCCTACTCCTTCCAATTTGTCCTGGAAACTTTTTCCTTGCAATTTTTATCCAATTCTCTTGAATGTTGCTTTTGAACATTCTTCCACTACCCATTTTAGACAGTATTTTACACAACCTGTTGTGTAAAAATGTTTCCTCATGTCACCTCTGGTTCTTTTGCCAATTACTTTAAACAGACTCTTCTGTCACTGGGAAGTTTTTCTTTTTAATTACCATCCTCTATTAATAAAAACAAGGATTCCATTTCCTTTCTGAACAGCCTTCTCCATGTATCCTACCGCCTTCAAAGATTTGTGTACATGAACTCTCTATTCCTGCAACCCCTTTATTTAGTTCATTTTGTCTCTCTTCATTCTTCCTACCAAAATGCATAAATTTCATTTGTCATACGCCTGACAATGTCACCAATCTGGCTGTGACCACCTCATAGCTTATTATACTCCTGAGTTTCATTACCATCTGCAAACTTCAAAATTATGCCCCACATGTCCAAATTCAGAACATAATACATATCAGAAGCTGTAAACTTGTATTTACCTGGAGTGTTCACACGTTTTTTGTTCTGTGTTCACCTCCTACTGTAACTGAGCTGATGTGCTTCACTGAGTAGTGTCAAAGGAACTGAAAGCTACATTAAATACAAGCTTCTAGCTGAGTTGACTCCATTTGCCAAACCAAAGTATAGAGAATTTACTCCGTATCTAATCTGTTCTGTACCTGTCCTGGCAGTGTTTGATGGAACACTGTAGAGGGAGCTTTATTCTGTATTTAATCTATTCTGAACCTGCCCTGGGAATGCTCAATGCAACATTGTAGTGGAAGCTTGTCGTAACCTGAGATGTAATATACCTTTAAGACAAGTATTGTAATGTAAGGTCACATGATCTTATTGTCCAATAGCAGAGTAGCGCGAGCTACCTCTGTGTGAGAGAGTCTTGAGTAAGTCACTGCTGAGTAAAGACAGAGTTTTATGTTGTGAGCACAAGTGTAGCTGCAGAGCTTAGTTTGTAAATAAATAGCATGCGTTTATTTTAATAACGATCCCCTGATGTTCTGACATTGTACTGACTCAGTCACTCCGAAACAAGCGTGCAACCTGGATCCTTTAGCCCCAAACAACCAAGGGCGCTGGATCCAACAAACTGGAAAAGAGAGTAAAAGCACAAAAAACCACAGAAAAAATGAGGTAAAAAGTGAGAGAGGAAAACAAAGGAAACCAGAACAACTGAAATCAGGCCGTACCATGCAGGGTAGTTGTAACTTAAAGTAATTTTCATTCTGAGCATCGAATTAATTTCCTAAGAGATGCCGCAATTTGGAAGAGTAGAGTAATTCGATCAGCCTCAGACAACTGGTCTCACTATGTTAATGCCTCGCATTCTTCTCCCAGGCAAATGATATTGTTGGGGGGTAGGGGTGGCGGTGGTGGGGAGGGAGAAGAGGCGCGTGATCCTTCTGTCCACATGTGGGAATAAGACAGTAGGATTAATTCGGGATCTGTTACTGCCCAGTGTCCCAGACTCAAAACGTTTTGATCATTTAGTGAACCTCGTAAGAAATCATTACCAGCCTAGGCCACCAGTGACCATACAAAGGTTTAAATTCAACTCAGGAATTAGAGTTGAGCGGGAGACAGTTGCTTCTTATGTAACGAGTCTGAAGCAATTAATTAAATATGGAGAGTTCAGTATTTCAATCAATTATATGCCTAGAGATCGGTTGGTGAGTGGTATGAACAAAAACGCTATCCAGAGAAGATTGTTGGCTGAAACAAATCTATATTTTTCGAAGGCATTGGAAATCACTCTTGCAATGGAAGGTGCAGTGTGAGACTTAGAAGCCATTTGAGGAGCGCAAAATGGCACTGTCCTCCATGTTGGGTGGGGAGCTTCAACCAAAAAGAGCACAAGAGTGCAGAGCTTTGTTCTGAAGTTGGAAGCAGCCACTGCTGGCAGGCAAATTAAAAAGGAAAACTAAGCGGCAAAAATATGACATAATACTAACAGAGATGGAAGTAGACAGCCTTGTAATGAACCACAGTTTAAAAAGATTGAATGTTTCATCTGCCATCGAAATGGACACCTCATGAGACATTATAAAGACAGAATCAGGCAGACTGTTAGACAAAGACAAAAACCCATTGAGATAAACCCGTTGAAAAGCCTGAAGTAATAGATGCTGATATCTGCTTGCTATATAATTTAAAGTTAGGAAGAATGGAGCATATCTATGTAGCCATGAGAGTGAATGAGAAGCTGATCAAAACGGAGGTGGATACTGGTGCAGCCACTACTGTGATTGGCGAGCATACTTTTCAATACCCGAATCATGGAGAACATAAGCTGAATTTAGAAGAAACTGATGAAAAATTAAAAACTTACACAGAAGAAGACATACAAGTCGAGGGCATATGTAAAGTCACAATACACTACAGACCTCAAACAGTTAGATTACCCCTGATGGTAGTAGCAGGCGAGGGACCTAGTCTACTTGGATGAAACTGGCTGATAGAAATTAAATTAGAATGGAATGAAATCTTCCAGCTAAGAGCTAATGGGCTATCTATTACTACAGCTACCACAAAAATATGCCTCAGTTTTCAAGGAAAAACTTGGAAAAATTGAAGGGCTACAAACAAAGATTCATGTAGATCCAGAGGCAGCACCAAGATTAATGAAGGCCGGACCTATACTTTATGCAATGCGTGATAAAGTAGATGCCAAACTGGACAGATTAGAAAAGCTGGGAGTGATACAACCAGTATAATTTTCAGAGTGGGCAGCACCAGTTGTACTTATTCTCAAACCTGACCGACGTGTTCCAATATGCAGGGATTACAAATTAACAGTTAATAACGTGGCAAAATTGGATAGACACCCCATACCTAAAATTGAAGATTTATACGCTAAACTGGCGGGTGGAACGGCCTATACAAAGTTAGCTATAAGTCATGCCAACCAACAGTTGGAATTAAAGAGGTTTGTCACCATAAATACACATAAGAGATTGGCATATCTTCTGCTTGTGCCGTATTCCAAAGAACCATGGAAAGTTTATTAAAGGGATTGTCTCATGTTGTAGTTTATTTGGATGACGTTCTTGTGACTGGACTCACTGAAAAGGAGCATTTGATGAACCTCGAGGAAGATCTGAAATGTTTTTCACAAGCTGGAGTGAGATTGAGAAAGGAGAATTGCGCATTCCCAGATAAAGAGATAACTTATCTAGGTCACAAGGTTGAGTCACAAGGCCTACAACCACTTGAAGAAAAAGTGAAAGTAGTTAAAGAAGCCCCAGAATCAAAGAATACATCCAAATTGAAATTGGTTTTGGGGATGATTAACTACTATGGACACTTCTTGCCTAATCTATTGACAGAACTGGCACCATTATATTGTTTGCTCAAGAAAAACCAGAGATGGTCATGGCAAACACCACAAGAAGAAGCTTGCGTAAAAGTTAAAAAGTTGCTACAGTCATCTACACTTCTAATACATTTTGATCCAAAGAAAGAGTTGATATTAACATGTGATGCATCAGCTTATGGAGTATGAACAGTGCTTTCTCATTGAATGATCAGAACAACCTATAGGTTATGTGTTGAGAACACTTAGTACTGCAGAGAAAAAGTACTCAAAATTGATCATTTTCGGTGTTAAAAAGTTTCATCAATATGTGCAGGGTCGTCACTTTACTGTCATAACAGATCACAAGCCTTTATTAGGACTATTTGGTGAAGACAAGGCTATACCCTTTATAGCCTCAGTAAGAGTACAAAGATGGGTGTTGATCTTGGCAGCATATGAGTATACTTTTATTCCTAGACCCAGGAGTTAATTGTAAATGCAGATGCACTCATCCATTTACCCTCGTAGGCAAAAGGTGAGAATGTTCCAATTCATCAGGAATACACCTTGTTATTAAACTTCCTGGACTCATCACCGATATGTGCTAAACAAATTAAAGATTGGATGAACCGAGACCCAGTCTTATCCAAAGTGAGAAATCGAGTTCTCTCTGGTTAGTCAAAAACACAATAATCCGATGAAATGAAACTGTATTTCCAGAGACAATACAAGATAACCAGCCAAAAAGGTATATTATTATGGGGAGCTTGTGTAATTGTTCCTCCAAAAGGATGAAAACCATTGTTATGCAAACTCCACAGTGCACAGAAGTTTTAAGGTGAAGGCAATAGCACGTAGTTATATGTGGTGGCTGGGAATGGATGGAGAGATAGAAAACCTAGTAAAAAATTGTATGCAGTATCAACAAGTACAAAAATTACCTGCAATAGCCCCATTACATTGCTGGGAATAGCCAAGAAGACCATGGGTATGTGTACAATTCGATTATGTGGGACTTTTTATGGAAACAATGTTTCTCCTTAGATGCACATTCAAAATGGATAGATATAAACGAAGTGAGGTCACCCACATCTTTAGCAACAATAGTCAAAAAAACGACAAAGTTTCGCTTTAGATGGATTACCTGAAGTGTCATAGAGTTATATAGCACAGTAACAAGCCCTTTGGCCCATCGTCTTCGCGCTGGCCATCAAGCACCTATCTATTTTAATCCCATTTTCCAGCACTTGGCCCATATCCCTGTATGCTATGGCATTTCAAGTGCTCATCTAAATACTTCTTAAACATTGTGAGGGTTCCTGCCTCTACCACCCCCTCAGGCAGTGTCTTCCAGATTCCACTGGATGAAAAAAAATTACTCAATCCCCTCTGTAGAGGGAGCTTTATTCTGTATCTAATCTGTTCCGAACCTGTCCTGGGAATGTTCAATGCAACATTGTAGTGGAAGCTTGTCGTAATCTGAGATGTAATATAGCTTTAAGACAAGTATTGTAATGTAAGGTCACATGATCTTATTGTCCAATAGCATGGTAGCGCGAGCTACCTCTATGTGAGAGAGTCTTGAGTAAGTCACTGCTGAGTAAAGACAGAGTTTTATGTTGTGAGCACAAGTGTAGCTGCAGAGCTTAGTTTGTAAATAAACAGCATGTGTTTATTCTAATAACGATCTCCTAATGTTCTCTGTCTCTGTTCCAAGTTGGTCACCAGGGAATAAGTGTGCAACCTGGATCTTTTAGCCCCAAAAAGCCAAGGGCACTGGATTCAACAGAGCTTTACTCTGTATCTAACTCCATGCTGTACCTGCCTTGGAAGTGTTTGATGGGGACAGTGTCGGGGGAAGCCTTGCCCAGTGTTGCTATGTCACATCCAATTATTGCTCTGATGATCTCTCGACTTATTGCCTGACACCACTTGAACTGGACTCAGGACACAGAGGAGGTTGTAATGTACCTGTCTCATTCCCTCAAATTGCATTTCTCACTGACAAAGCAAGAGTGAGACCAACTCTCTGATATAAAGCAAAGGGAGAATTTGGTCTCTATCAAGCAAGGAATGAACATGGGTGCCATTGAATTGTGAAACTTCATATTTGGAGGATTGGAGTGAGAGTTTGTAAAGAGTAATTCTGGCAGGCTGTTCTCTCTTCTAGTGTCTCATCACCTGGGAGTGTGATTGGGGATGGGGCTGATTACATAACCTATATTCATGCCCACCAGGGATTACCCTGTCGCACCTCAAGAGGGAGGGGCTTAGCTGCTTTGTGATGTCATTCATGACTGCTGTGTGATTGGCTCCTTTGTGATGTCACTTGGAGACAGGTTTGAGGCCCTGGTTACACCCCAACTGTGGTATTTTAATGTGGGAGGGTCTGGAGTTGGCAGAAGATATTAGTGAATTCATTCCGTACAAATTTAGGAAAGGAAAGAAAATTTAATACAAAGTAAGTAATTGAACCAAGTATCTCTAATTGAAAATATGTTCGATTAATATAACAATTTAAGTTAGTCTAACAATTTTGTCTTAAAAGTATGAAGTGAGCAATATCTCAAAGTTGGAGAGAGAAATCAAATCACCACAGTAGCTGGGACTGGAGAAATATTGCTCTGCTCAAGAGGATTCTTGGTATTGAAGACAAGATGAGATACGAATATCTCATGTTGATGAGGTCCATTGAGAGCACCATCATCCAGATTGTGCCATCATGAGAATCTAACCAGCCATTGGGAGCTGTTCAACATCTGTCAAAATGTTAAACATAACTTTTTACATGTCTTGCACATACCTCACCTGCACAGTTTTGACATTTTAAGGATTTTTATACAGCTTTCAGCCCATTATATATCTGTTGGTGTGCTCCATTTGGTAGTGTCAAGGGAGCTGTATGCTGTATTTAACACTTGCTGTATCTGAGTTGGCTGTCCCTGATCGACCATTTTAGAGAGTTTATGCAATATATAACCTGTGCTGTAGTCCTGGGAGAATTTGACTGCTACAACATTCCATTATGTCCCAGAATTGGGACTATTTGAATGCTCAACTGCCTGGCCTTCCACTTCGCACCAACCATATATTTGTGCTCATATAAAACTACTGCCCATATCCTAATTCACACCAATTCCATTTACCCATCACCCAGATCGTACAGCAGGTACGGTTGTGACCAAGACTCCCAGTGTTGAAGACGAGGTAAAAAAAGAAGGTTCAACATGATGAAAAGGTATGGATCTTTATTGAGAAACTCATCAATCCATTGTTTCATCAAGGTGTCTAGTCAGGTATTGGGAGCTGATCAACAAACTGCCATAAGGCTTGGTCCCTCATGTGGCAAGTTGACTGGAGCTCAACTTGTATTTACCTTCACCATATTTCAGCTAGGAGTTCTCAAATGTTACATCTAGAGGGACTTTTATTATGTATTCGTCCTATGATGTAGATTGAGTTGGAGGGATTTATTGGTTAGTGTCAAGCAAACTATATATATTGTACTTACATTCTGTTTCTGGGTTAGCTGTTCATGGTGAAACAAATTATAAACAAATTCCACTGTGTGGAATCTCTGCTGTGCCTGCAGAGTGTTTGATGGGACAGTATGGAGGGATCTTTTCATCTTAGCTGCCTGGGAATGTTTAATGAGATTATGTAGAGGAAGCTTTTCTTGTATCTAATCTGTGCTGCACCTGCCCTGGGATTGTTTGGAGGCAGCGTAGTATCCATTATTGCCCATGATGCTCCCTCCAATTATTGCTCTGATGGTTCCATCACTTGATTGGCCCTGGTAATCCTGCACTTAATGCCTCCTGCACTTCTTCCTGTAACACAGAATAGACTGGTTTCAAAGCACAGAGGAAGTTGCACTATAACTACTTCATCCCAGGACCATTCCCTCAAACTGCCTCCTAATGACCGGAGGGAAACAAATTGCCTGATAAAAATAGAAGTAGGTGTCAGGGCCTATAAAGTAAAAGGTAGATATCGGAGTCATTGAATAGTCAAGCATCACAGTTGGAGGATGGGAGGCAGAATTCATAAGTAATTTTCCGAGGCTGTACCTCTGCCTCAATATTGAGTAAATGGGGGTGCAGTTGGAGACATGACTGATAACAAAATCTGCCTTCGTGCCTGGTGAACAGAGTCTGGTCATGTGACCATGAACTACTTTGAGTGGGTGGAGTTTGCACTGTCTTGTGACATCATTGTCTCTGGCTGTACTGATTGGCTCCTAGTTTGGTGACAAGTAACATTTGCAGTGCACATGTGCCGGGCAATGGTCATTTCCAACAAGATATAATCTAACCATCGCCCCTTGACATTCAATGCCATTGCCATCGCTGAATCCCCCACTGTCAACATCCTGGGGGGTTATCATTGACCAGAAGCTGAACTAGACTAGCCATATAAATCCTGTGGCTACAAGAGCAGGTCTGAGGCTAGGAATTCTGTTGAGAGTAACTCACCTCCTGACTCCCCAGAGCCTGTTCACCATCTACAAGGCACAAGTCAGGATTGTGGTGGAATACTCTCCACTTGCCTGAATGAGTGCAACTCCAACAATGCTCAGCAAACTAGACACCATCCAAGACAAAGCAGCCCACTTAATTGGCACCCCATCCACAAACATTCATGCCCTCTACCACCAATGGATAGTAGCAGCAGTGTGCACCATGTACAAGATGCACTGCAGCAACTCGGCAAGGCTCTTTAGGCTGCATCTTCCAAACCCACGGCCACTACCATCTAGAAGGACAAGGGCAGAAGGTACATGGGAACACCACCACCTGTAAGTTTCCCTCCAAGTCCCTTGGAAATATATCGCTGTTCCTTCACTGTCGGTGGGTCAAAACCCTGGAACTTCCTCCTTAACAGCACTGTGGGTGTACCTACGCGACATGGACTACAGTGGTTCAAGGAGGTAGCTCACCACCACCTTCTCAAGGGCAATTACAGATGGACAGTAAATGCTGGCTTAGCCAGTGATGCCCACATCCCATAATCCAGAAGGAAAAGTATTCTTATTTTCCAGTTTTTCTGGTGTTCCATTTTAAGGTATACAAGACCGATTCGGAAAGGTGTTCTTATTTCCCAGTTGTTACTGTTTTTTCAATTTGGGAAATGAATTTAAAAAATGTTGTAGTCTGGAGCTATGGACAGTGATGGTGGAGCTCCAATGTTCTTTCCATCACATGGCTGGCCAAGAATCTCACCTGCTTTTACCGCCTGCCATTGGTGTGTGTTGGAAGGATTTGCAGGTTGATACTCAAACATGTTTGGCCACTTATCCTTCGCCATCATTTCCTGGAGTGGCACTGAATTCCAGACTGAACTGGGCTCGGAGGCAGGGATATTACCCATTACCACAGAGCAAGTTAGCCAAGTATCATTATTTTCAAATATATTCAAATCATATTCACAAAAATAGTGGCATTTTATTGCAGTTATAGATTTCAGAATTAGGATTGAAATTTCGGTATTAAAGGCATCTTGGGGTAAAATTTTGCACCTCGTGTGCCGGTGTGCGCCCGACCTGAGTGGATGTGAAATAGCGTGAGCTGACATTGGGCGAGCGTCCTGACCTCATCCGAAGGCGAGCAATCTTCAGGTCAGAGGCCGCGCGTGGGTGATGGTTCCACGCCCGCCAACAATTAAAAGGTCACTTAAGGCCATTAAAAAGGCAACTGTTCATGATTTTATGTTGCCCTACGATTTTGCGCTCATTGCATGGGCAAAAACGGGCAGGACGGCAGCCCATTTTTAACAAAACCTCATCCAAGGGCAAGATAAAAAGGGTCGGCAGCATTGCCAATGTGAGTAGTGAGGGGTTTAGGAGATAGTTGGCTGCTGGTTGTTTATTTGAACTTGACAGCTTCATCTCTGTTCTGCGCTTCAGTCTTAGCATTTCCAGGCTTCATTTGAGGACTTACTGGTGTCTCCAAGGTCTCCAGAGGATTTTGACCATGTGGAACCTTCCAGGCACCAGACAAACTTCCGTTACCGTGGTAATGGGGATTGTGGTCTCTGCTGTTGGCACCTCCTCTGAAGAGGAAGAGAGGGGCAGAAGGGAGAGGAGGCCAGGTTTCCCAATGCAGCTTCCATGGGAGTTACCTGTGGGAGGAGAGGTGCAAGTACAAGGGGCGCAGGGCAAGCAGATAGACCAAGGCAGAAGGGGCCGTGAAAGACACCACTATCCTGCTGCCAGGGTTTACAGGTGGCGATGCAGCTACCTCAACATGTCTGAGGTGCAATACCAAAGAAGGCTCTGCCTCTCCAGGGAGACTGTGACCTCCATTTGTCAGATGATTGGGCCTGAGATCACCTCCAACTGTGTGGGTGGACACCCCATGCCAGTGGCTCTGAAGGTCACTGTGGCCCTCAACTTTTATGCCTCCGGCTCATTCCACGGGTCTGTAGGCGATCTGTGTGGAGTGTCCCAATCAACTGTACACAGTTGCATCAAGCTGGAGACAGAAGCTGCGTTCGGGTGGGTAAAGACATTTATTCATTTCTGTATGGACAGCCAGGCTGAGTGACCCAGAGTGTTTTCAGTGGTTGCTGGGTTCCCCCGCATAAAGGGTGCCATTGACTGCACACATGTGGCCATCAAAGCGCCAGCGGGTCAGCTGGGTGCCTTCGTCAACAGGAAGAGATTCCACTCGATGGACATCCAGATAGTTTGTGACAACAAGATGTAGATTTTGCAAGTCTGTGCAAGGTACCCTGGCAGCTCCCATGACACTTACATCCTCAGGCACTCACAGGTGCCAAGGTTATTCAGTGCTCCAGCTCAACTGGATGGATGGCTGCTGGGTAACAAGGGCTATCCATTGAAAAGGTGGCTTATGACGCCTCTCCATCTCCCAAGAACAAAGCAGTGTTTTAATAGAAGTCCATAAGGGCGGTGATAGAGATGACCATAAAGATGCGCTTTCAATGCCTGGACCATCCAGGGGAGCACTACAATACCCCCAGAGTGGGTGCTAGTGGTTGCACGCTGCGCTCTCCACAATCTGGATGAGGATGGTGAGGAGCATGCTGAGGGTGTGGAGGCTGACCGCTGTATCCTTTAGGGAGGCAGGGACACTAGAGACGCCTTGATCCAACACTTGGTCAGCTAGGCTGCCAAAAATCTGCTTCCACCTCATGCCAGGGCAGCCATCTCCATCCTGGATGTCTGAAATGATCCTTTCTTTTGAACCCAAAGTCCACTCACTGCCTGTGCAATAAAGTTTAGAGGCACTTTAGTGTTAGATACTGGTTTTCTGCATATGGATACAGGCTGCTTCAGTATCTGAGGAGTTGCAAACAGTGCTGAACATTGTGCAATTATCAACAAACACTCACACGTCTGACCTTATGATTGAGGGAAGGTCATTGATGAAGCAGCTCAAGATGGTCAGGCCTCGAGCACTACCCTGAGGAACCCCCATAGCGATGTCCTCAGCTTGAGATAGTTGGCCTCCAACAACTGCAATCAATGACGAATTTTCCCTCTGATTCTCATTGGCTTCAATTTTGCTAGGGCTCTTTGATGCCACATTCAATCAAATGCTGCCTTGACCTCATCTCTGGAATGCAGCTCTTCTGTCCATGTTGGCATTTGATTTTTAGGTATGCCTGGTGCTGCTCCTGCACTCTTCATTGAATCAGAAGTGATCCCCCAGCTTGATGGTAATGGTAGAGTGAGGGATATGCCGGGCCATGAGGTTACAGATTGGCCCACAGTGCCTCGTTGATGCCCAGTTTTGAGCTGCTGGATAAGCTTGAAATCTATCCCATTTGGCACATTAGTAGTATCACATAACACAATGGAGAGTATCCTCAATGTGAAGATGGAACTTTGTCTTCACAAGGACTGTGCACTGTTACAAATTCTCTCATGGACAGATGCATCTGCAATAGGTAGATTGGTGAGGAAAAGGCTGAGTGGGTTTTTCGCTCTTAGTATCTGCCACAGGATCATCTGGAAGGTATGCTCTTCAGGACATTGAGGTCCCCTACCTGGAGTATGTTCTGTGCCCTTTCCACACTCAGAGATTCTTCCAAGTGATGTTCAACATGGAGGAGCTGAGGGGAAAGGTGGTGGTACTGGGGGAGAGTAAGTGGTGATCAGCAGGAGGTTTCCTTGCCTAAGTTTGACCAGATGCCATGACATTTTATGGGTTGAGAGTCACTGTTGAGGGCTTCCATATCAATTCTCTCCCGATTGTATATCACTGTCTACCAGTGGGGAAAGACATACCCAGGTAAAGTGATGGACAAGTTTGTGCTGTTTGGTGATGGGTATGATTTGATTTGATAAAGTGAAGCAAAGGCTATTGCAGAAAATTAAAGCTCATGGTGTAGGAAGTAACATATTAGCATGGATAGAAGATTGGTGAGCTAACAGGAAGCAGACAGTTGGCATAAATGGGTCTTTTTCTGGTTGGCAGAATATGATGCGTGGTGTGCCACAGGGATCAGTGCTGGGGCTTCAACCTTTTACAATTTATATAAATGACTTGGATGAAGGAACCAAAGGAATAGTTGCTAAATTTGCTGACGACACAAAGATAGGTAGGGAAGTAAATTGTGAAGAGGAAGTAAGGAGGCTTCAAAGTGACAAAGATAGGCTACTTGAGTGGGCAAAGATCTTCCAAATGGAATATAGTGTGGGCATATGTGAAATTGTCCATTTTGGCAGGAAGAATAATAAAGAAACATATTATCCAAATGATAAGAGATTGCAGAGCTCTGAAATGCCCTCTGCATGAATCACAAAAGGTTAGTATGTAGGTACAGCAGGTAATTGGGAAAGCTAATTGAATGTTATCACTTATTGTGAAAGGAATTGATTACAGAAGTAGGGAGGTTATGCTTCAGTTGTACAGGGCACTGGTGAGACTACATCTAGAGTACTGTGTACAGTACTGTTCTTAATTAAAGTAATATGTAAATAAGTTAGAAACAGTTCAGAGAAAGTTTATTAGACTAATACCAGGAATGGTCAGGTTGCCTTATGAGGAAAGGCTGGACAGATTAGGCTTGTACCCACTGGAATTTAGAAGAGGCGACTTAATTGAAACCTTTAAGATCCTGGGGGGTTTTGACAGGGTGGATGTGGAGAGGACGTTTACTCTTGTGAGAGAATCTAGAACTAGGGGTCACTATTTAAAAATAAGAGCTCACTCATTTAAGACAGGGATAAGGAGAATTTTTTTTCTCTCAGGGTTGTGAGTCTTTGCAATTCTCTTCCTCAAAAGGCAGTGGAAACCGAATCTTTGAATATATTTAAGGCAGAGCTGGATAGATTCTTGATTTACAAGGGGGTGAAAGATATCGGGGGTAGGCAGGAATTTGAGGTTGAGATTACATTCAGATCAGCCTTGATCTTATTGAATGGTGAAGCAAGCTCGAGGGACTGAGTGGCCTACTCCTCCTCCTAATTTGTATGTACGTTTGTTTGTTTTATTTTACCCTTTCACAGGATGTGGGTGTCGCTGGCTGGGCCAGCATTTTTGTTGCCGGTCCCTAATTGTCCTTGAGAAGGTGGTGGTGAGGTGAGCTGCCTTCTTGACCCACTACAGTCCATATGGTGTAGGTACTCCCATGGTGCTGTTAGGGAGGAAGTTTCAGAGTTTTGACCCTTTGACAGCGAAGAAATGGTGATATTTTTCAAGTCAGGATAATGAGTGGCTTAGTGGGGAACTTTCAGGTGGTGGTATTCCCATGTGTCTGCTGCCTTTGTCCTTCCAGGTGGTAGAGGTTACGGGTTTGGAAGGTGCTGTTGAAGGAGCCTTGGTGAGTAGCTGCAGTGCCTCTTGTAGATGGTACACACTTCTGCCACTGTGCATCGGTGGTGGAGGGAGTAAATGTCTGTGGATGGGGTGTCAATCAAATGTGCTGCTTTGTCCTTGATACTGTTGAGCTTCTTGAGTGTTGTTGGAGATACATTCATTTGGGCTTTTGACAATGTGGGATTCAGCGATGGTCGTGCCACTCATGTCAAGGAGAGCTGGTTGGATTCTCTCTTGTTGGAGATGGTCATTGCCTGGCATTTGTGTGATGTGAATGTTACTTGCCACTTGTCAGCCCAAGTCTGAAGGTTGTCCAGGTCTTGCTGCATATGGACATGGACAGCTTCAGTATCTTTGGAGACGCGAATGATGCTGAACATTGTGCAATCATCAGTGAACATCCCCACTTCTGATCTTATGATAGAGGGAAGGTGATTGATGAATCAGCTGACACCACCCTGAAGGAACTCCTGCAGTGATATCCTGCGACTAAGATGACTGACCTCCAACAACCACAACCATCTTCCTTTGTGCTAGGTATGACTCCAACCAGTGGAGAGCTTTCCCCCTGATTCCCATTGACTCTAGTTTTACTATGGTTCCTTACTGCCACACTCAGTAAAATGGTGCCTCAATGCAGTCACTCTCGCCTCACCTTTTGAGTTCAGCTCTTTTGTCCATGTTTGAACCAAGGCTGTAATGGGGCCAGAAGCTTCAGTGGCCCTGCTGGAACCCATATGATGGTTGGGCCTAGGATGCTGCACTGAGGAACTGCTGCTGTGATATCTTGAGGCTGAGATTATTGGCCCAAAATGAGCACAACCGTCTCTCTTTGAGCTTGGATGACATCAGACAGTGGAAGAGTTTTACCTGCCCACTTACTGAATTCAGATCTACAAGGGCTCCTAAGTGCCGCACTTGGTCAAATGCTCCATTGATGTGAAGGAAGTTACTGCCATCTCAGCTCTGGACTCAGTTCTTTGGTCCGTGTTTGAATGAATCTTGTGATGAGGACGGGAGCTGAGTGATCACTCTTGAAAAAACACAAACTAAGCATCAGTCATCAGGTCATTTCTGAATAAATCCCTCTTGATAGCACCTTCCATTATTTTGCTGCTGAGTCCAGGGTGATAGCGTTGTAATTGGCTGGATTGGATTTTTTGTTCTTTTTGTGGACAGGACATATACCCAGATAAACACACACCCCCACACACATACACACACACCCCAACACACACAAACCCCCCCAACACACACACACACACACACACACACACCCCCCAACACACACACACACCCCCAACACACACACACCCCCCAACACACACACACACCCCCAACACACACACACACCCCAACACACACACCCACACCCCAACACACACACACATCCCCAACACACACACACACCCAACACACAAAACACACCAACACACACACACACACACACACACACCCCAACGCATACATACACACAACCCAACACACACACGCCACACACACACATACACACATGGCACACACACATGCCCCACACACACACAGATGCCACACACACACACCCGAATACACACAGACACACAGACTCACGCACACACACACACACACCCTCACACACAAATGCCCCAATGCATAGGCAGAATTTTTCCCTTGTCTGGTGGGCACCGCCCGATCGAACGGGAGTAAAGTAGTGCGCAATGACATTGGGCGAACATCCTGATGTCACCGCGCAGTCTCGCGATATTTCGCTAGGTAGGCGCGCGTGAGAAGAGGCAGTGCGCCCTTCGACAATTAAGAGGCCTATTAAGGCCCTTAATCAATTAATTAAATCAAATTTTTCACTGCCCATCCAACCGTTCGGTTGGCAGGCGGGCGAATAGGCCAGGTGGCCTTTGCGTTTTTAATAACCTCATCCATGGGTGGGAAGAGGTTTCAGACAGTAAATAAAAGACCAAAAAATATTTTTAGAACTCATTTTTAACATGTCCCTGCTCATGTGACAGGGTCACATGAAGGGACATGTTTTCCTTATTTTTGAAATCTTTCCTTTTAATGTTAAAAATCTTCAGCTCCCGGGGGCAGCTCTGTGTCTTCAGGGAACTTTCACTGAGTGCACCCCCATGCGTGCGCTGACTTCAGCGCTCGTGCTCCTCCTGCCCCACCCTGGCAGCGCTGAAGCTCTGAGTGTGCCTTTCACGCTGGCTGGCTGTTAACTGATGTGGCGAGGCACAGGTGGGTGCAGTACAGGAAGCGCTTCAATGACCTGCTGCACTCAGGAAGGGTGAGTACCATGTTGGCATAGATCAGTGTACAGAAGTGTTAAGGTGTGACCGTTCCCCCCGTGGACCTCAGGGGTGCTAGTGTCTGACTGCCAACTGTCAATCACGCCTGAGCTGGCCAAGGGGGTGAGCCCTGGTTGCTTGGACTGACCACCTTGCGGCTTGAGGGCTAGGACTCAGATGTGCCCTGTGAGGTGTTCCTCAGCTGGGTTTGGCCAGGCTGCAATGGTGCTGCAGGTAGAGAATGGACTAATCTAGAGGTTACCGAGGTCTAGCTATATGCCCTCAGTGTTCTCCTCACCGTGCTCCTCTTCTGACTCACTACTAGATTCATCCTCTGTGGCCTGTGCAGCTGTGTCAAGAACCCCTTCCTCCAGTGGGTCCCCCCTTGCAAGTGCCAGATTGTGGTGAGTGCAGCATGCAACCACTATCAGTGACACCCACTCTGGGGGTATTGTAGTGCTCTGCCATCAGTCCAGCCATTGGAAGCACATCTTGAGAAGACCAATGGTTCTCTCTACCACAGCCCTTGTGGAGGCATGACTCCTATTGTACCACTGCTCTGCCTCTGTTCTTGGGTGGCGGAGAGGCATCATGAGCCACCTTTTCAATGGATAGCCCTTGTCACCCAGCAGCCATCCATCCAGTTGGGTTGGGAGACAAACAGCCTTGGCGCCTGGGAGTCTCTGAGGATGTAAGCATCATGGGAGCTGCCTGGGTACCTTGCACAAACTCGCAGAATCTGCATCCTGTGATCACACATTATCTGCACGTTCATGGAGTGGAATCCCTTCCTGTTGACGAAGGCACCAGGCTGACCCGCTGGTGCCTTGATGGCCACATGTGTGCAGTCGATGGCACCCTGGATGCCGGAGAACCTAGCAATCGCCGCAAAGCCTCTGGCTCGCTCAGCCTGGCTGGCCTCGTCCGTGCGGTAATGAATGAAAGTCAACACCCGCCTGAACAGAGCTTCTGTCACCAGCTTGACGCAACTGTGGACAGCTGATTGGGAGACTCCACACAGATCCCCACTGAGCCCTGGAAAGAGCTGGAGGCATAGAAGTTGAAGCCACTGTAACCTTCAGAGCCACTGGCATGGTGTATCCACCCCAAACCACAGTCAAACCTGACCTCAGGCCCAATCAACTGGCAAATGGAGGTCATTGTCTCCCTTGAGAGGCGGAGCCTACTTTGCCATTGCACCTCGTACATATTGAGTCAGCTGCTTCACCGCCTGTAAACCCTGGTAGCAGGATAGTGGTGTCTTCTGTGGGCCACTCCACCTTGGACTGCCTGTTGGTCCTGTGCCCCTTGCGCCTGCGCCTCACTTTTCACAGGTCCCTCGCCTGCAAGCTGCATTGCGACACCTGGCCTCCTCTCCCTTCTGCCCCTCTCTTCCTCCTCAGAGGAGGCGCCTCCAGCGGAGACCACAATCCCCATTCCCAGAGTAACAGAAAGCTGTCTGATACCTGGAAGGGTCCACATGGTCCGAATCTTCCAGGGGCCTTCGAGACACCAAGGAGACCTGAAATGAAGCCTGGAAATGCTAAGAATGAAGCCCTGAACAGAGATGAAGCTGCCAAGTACCAACCAGCAACCAGCAGCAAACTATGTACCAAACTCCCCACTACTGACACTGGCAATGCTACTGACCCACCCCTTTTATCCTGCTCATGGGTGAAGTTTTTGCAATTGTTGGCTGGCCACTGTAGGAGGTGGTGGTGTGTGTCAGCTTCACCTCTGACTTCTGAACGGTCTGAATCGCTCCCACTCCCTGGGTTCTAGACTTTGGACTTATTTGGGGGTTGTGACAAAGCGCAGCAGACAACAGGTTTTGGTGCAAGAAAAAAAATTCAGGTTTATTGAAGTCACAAATGAACTTATAACATTAAGATTACATTGAGATTATACAGACCTACAAAGTACACTTAATTAAGAATGGGGAACATATGGCATAAAGAGGGAAAATCACGCTACAATCCCCTTACCCTTGTCCCACCTCCAAAACCTAACTAAATTGAACTAAGAGAGGTCAGGGGTCATGCTCACCAACCAGGGTTCCTTGACAGTTCGAAATCCAGCCAGGTAAGCCGGTTGCAGTTTTGGGGTATGCTTTTTGTGTCCTCTGGGCCTGCCATCCCCACGTGTTCCTGGTCTGCGGAATCTGCGAATGTTCTTCAGTTGGGTGGAGGGTGAGGTTGTGGGTGGTCGATCTTCGTGGAGGGCTGCGGTTGCGGCCTTGTTGTCTTTGATTGAGCCTGGCACACCGTGCCCCTCGCCGTGATGTTTCCTGAGGGCCTGCAAACCTCCAGATTTCCTCCCTCTGCTTGGCTCAGCTACAACCGCTCCAAACTGCTCACTCTCCAAAACTGCTCCCTTTCATAACTGGTGGCCCAGCATGGGCAACAAAAAATCGCTGTCAATTGGCTTTTTAATGGCCTTAAGTGGCCTCTCAATTATTGGTGGGTGTGGCTCCGGCATCTGCTTGTGTTTGCCAACTGAAATATCGTGCGAGTGTGTGATGATGTCGGGATGCTCACCTGACGCCATCGTGTGCTATTTTATGCTCGAGCGTGTTGGGCGCGTGCCCATATGCCAAGCAAAAAATTCTGCGCATATGCACAAACTCACACACAGACGCACACACAGATGGACATACAACCACACAGACAAACACATGCACACACATGCATTCACACAGACGCATGCACGCACATGGACAGACATGCACCCACACATATGTACACACACACACACAGAGACAGACACACAGAAGCATACGCTCAAGCATACATACATAGACACAGACACAGCCACACACACACAAACACAGACATGCGCGCACAAACACGCATGGAAACACACGCATGGAAACACACACACAGAAGCATACACACCAACGCATACACATACACACAAGCATACAGACACACACATCAGCATACACCACAATCACACACCGACACCAACACACACACACACACACACACACACACACAAAAACATACACACAAACACAACACACATATGCATGCACACACAGACACAGACACACATACACAGACGCACACAGAAGAGGTTTCCGCAAAATTCCAAAGGCCACCTGGTTAATTCACCCACCCGCCGACCATTGGATGGGCAGTGCAAGCTCCAGGTCGATTACTACATTCATGGCCTTAATCGGCCTCTTAATTGTCGGCAGTGCGCCCACCGGGTGAAGTATCGCATGAGTGTGCAATGATGTCAGGATGCTTGCCCAAGGTCATTGCATGGAATTTTATGCCCGATCAAATTGGGCATGTGCCCATTCATAGACGTAAAATTCTGCCCATTAACGCACAGAGAAACATGCACGCACTCCAATAAACACACACGCACAACACAAACACGCGATGCAAACACACGCACGTACTAAGCAAACACATACTATGCAAACCCACACAACAAACATACGGAGACCAACATGCATGCTAATACAGACATGAAAACACACACACACTCCAATATACATACCAAAACACACATACCCTAATACCTAGGTACAAATGCACAAACACATACTAATACACTAACACACCAACACTCACATACACACCAATATACACCAAAACACACACACACACCCAATAATACACATAATACAAAAAACACACAAATAATTAATACATGTGAACACACACCCTAATGCACAAACACACAACACATTGACATATCAATACACAAGAAGGCTGGGATTTTCTGGCCCCACCACACATACAAACAAATGAACATCGAAACACATATACACACACTAATACACATACCAATGCACACACCAATGCACAAACCAACACATGCAAACCAATACATACATATCAACATACACACCAATCCACATGGAACTCCAACACACATTCCAACATACACACACATACACACCATACACCCGTATCAGCATGCATACACCAATACATGCACAAGCCAACACACACACATCATTAACATGCACACTAAAACACACATACCAATATGTACAGACACGGGGACAGAATGCAGCATGGAGGCAGAATGCAGCACGGGGACACAATGCAGCATGGGGACACAATGCAGCATGAGGATAGAATGCAGCATGCAGACAGAATGCAGCTTGGGGACAGCCAGCAGCACAGGGACAGAATGCAGCACAGGGACAGAATGCAGCATTGGGTCAGACTTCAGCACGGGGACAGACTGCAGCATGGAGACAGACTTGAATACGGAGACAGACTGCAGCATTGGGATTGACTGCGGCATGGGGACAGACTGCAGCATTGGGACAGACTGCAGCATGGAGACAGACTGCAGCATGGAGACAGACTGCCACATGGGGACAGACTGCAATACAGAGACAGACTGCAGCAACGGGACAAATTGCAGCATGGAGACAGACTGCAGCAAGGGGACAGACTGTAGCATGGGGACAGAGTGCAGCACGGGGACAGAATGCAGCATGGGGACAGAATGCAGCATGGGGACAGAATGCAGCAATGGGACAGATAGCAGAATGGGCAGAGGCTGCAGCATGGGGACAGAATGCAGCACGGGGACAGAATGCAGCAATGGGTCAGATAGCAGAATGGGCAGAGGCTGCAGCATGGGGATAGAATGCAGCATGGGGACGGAATGCGGCATGGAGGCAGAATGTAGCAGAGTCGGAATGCAGCATGTGGACAGAATGCAGCATGGGGACAGAATGCAGCAATGGGATAGATAGCAGAATGGGCAGAGGCTGCAGCATGGGGACAGAATGCAGCATGGGGACAGAATGCAGCTTGAGGACGGAATGCAGGACAGGGACAGACTGAAGCATTGGGTCAGACTGCAGCACAGAGACAGACTTGAATACGGAGACAAACTGCAGCATGGAGACAGGCTGCATTACGGAGACAAACTGCAGCATTGAGATAGACGGCAGCATGGAGACAGACTGCAGCATGGGGACAGACTGCAATATGGAGACAGACTGCAGCAATGGGCCAAATTGCAGCATGGAGGCAGACTGCAGCACGGGGACAGACTGCAGCACGGGGACAGAATGCTGCACGGGGTCAGAATGCATCATGGGGACAGAATGCAGCACGGGAACAGGTTGCAGCATGGGGACAGAATGCAGCACGGGGACAGAATGCAGCATGGGCAGAGGCTGCAGCATGGGGACAGAATGGAGCATGGGGACGGAATGCAGCATGGAAGCAGAATGCAGCACAGAGTCGGAATGCAGCACGGGGACAGAATGTAGCACAGGGACAGATTGCAGCATAGGGACAGATTACAGCACAGGGACAGAATGCAGCACGGGGACAAAATACAGCAATGGGACAGAATGCAGCATGGGCAGAGGCTGCAGCATGTGGACAGAACACAGCATGCGGACAGAATGCAGCATGGGGACGGAATGCGGCATGGGGACAGATTGCAGCATGGGGACAGATTGCAGCATGGGGACAGTCTGCAGCACGGGGCCAGAATGCAGCACGGGAACAGAATGAAGCATTGGGTCAGACTTCAGCATGGGGACAGACTGCAGCACGGAGACAGACTTGAATACGGACACAAACTGCAGCATTGGGATTGACTGCAGCATGGAGACAGACTGCAGCACGGAGGCAGACTGCAGCATGGAGACAGGCTGCAATACGGAGACAAACTGCAGCATTGGGACAGACTGCAGCACGAGGACATAATGCATCATGGGGACACAATGCAGCAATGGGACAGAATGCAGCATGGGCAGAGGCTGCAGAATGGGGACAGAGTGCAGCATGGGGATGGAATGCGGCATGGAGGCAGAATGCAGCACAGGGACAAAATGCAGCATGGGGACAGAATGCAGCATGGGGACAGATTGCAGCATGGGGACACAATGCAGCATGGGGGCGGGCTGCAGCACAGGGACAGAATGCAGCATGGGGACAGAATGCAGCTTGGGGACAGTCTGCAGCACCGGGACAGAATGCAGCATGGGGACAGAGTGAAGCATTGGGTTAGGCTTCAGCATGGGGACAGACTGCAGCACGGAGACAGACTTGAATACGGAGACAAACTGCTGGAACGGGATTAACTGCAGCACAGAGACAGACTGCAGCACAGAGACAGACTGCAGCATTGGGACGACTGCAGCATGGAGACAGACTGCAGCGTGGGGACAGACTGCCGCATGGGGACAGACTGCAATACAGAGACAGACTGCAGCACTGGGACAAACTGCAGTGTGGAGACAGACTGCAGCATGGAGACAGACTGCAGCATGGGGACAGAAAGATGCACGGGGACAAATTACAGCACGGGGACTGAATGCAGCAATGGGACAGAATGCAGCATGGGCAGAAGCAGCAGCATGGGGAGAGAATGCAACATGGGGATGGAATGTGGCATGGAAGCAGAATGCAGCACGGGGACAGAATGCAGCACGGGGACAGAATGCAGCACGGGGACAGAATGCAGCATGGAGACAGAATGCGGCATGGAAGTAGAATGCAGCACAGAGTCGGAATGCAGCACGGGGACAGAATGAAGCATTGGGTCAGACTTCAGCATGGGCACAGATTGCAGCATGGAGACAGACTTGAATACGGACACAAACTGCAGCATTGGGATTGACTGCAGCATGGAGACAGACTGCAGCATGGGGACAGACAGCAGCACGGAGACAGGCTGTAATACGGAGACAAACTGCAGCACGGAGACAGGCTGCAATATGGAGACAAACTGCAGCATTGGGAAAGTGCAGCATGGGGACAGACTGCAGCATTGGGAAAGACTGCAGCATGGAGACAGACTGCAGCAATGGGACAGACTGCAGCAAGGAGAAAGACTGCAGCCACGGGACAGGCTGCACAGAGGCTAACTGTAGCACTGGGGTGAATGCAGTACATGCGACTACAACCTAGGGTCAGGCTGTAGAATGGGGTCCGAGTGCAGCATGGAGACAGACTGCAGCACAGGGACTGAAAGCAGCAGTGGGACAGACTGATGGTTGGTACAGCCTGCAACACTGGGGCAGCTTGCCCGGGGGGAAAACAGCAGCACAGGTGCAGGCTGTAGCACGGGACAGATTGATTGAGTACAGACTGCAGCACGGGGGCAGAATGCAGCACAAGGACAGAATGCAGCATGGGCAGAGGCTGCAGCAAGTGCACAGACTGCTACAAGGGGACAGAATGCAACATAGAGGCAGAATGCAGCACGGGTACAGAATTTAGCATGGGGAGAGACTGCTGTTTGAGGACAGACTGCAGCACGGGGACAGACTGCAGCATTGGGATATCATGCAGCGTGGGGATTGAATGGAGCATGGGGAGGGGCTGCATCATGGGGAAAGACTGCCGCACAGGGGCAGAAGACGGCAAGGAGACAGAATGCAGCACGGGGACAGACTGCAGCATCGGGATATCATGCAGCGTGGGGACAGAATGGAGCATGGGGAAAGACTGTATCATGTGGACAGAATGCAGCAAGGTGACAGAATGCGGTGTGGAGACAGACTGCAACATGGGGACAGACTGCAGCATGGGGACAGACTGCCACACTGGGACAGACTGCAGCATGGGGACAGACTGCAGCAACGGGACAGACTGCAGCATGGAGAAAGACTGCAGCCACGGGACAGGCTGCACAGAGGCAAACTGGAGCACTGGGGTGAATGCAGTACATGCGACTACAACCTAGGGTCAGGCTGTAGAATGGGGTCCAAGCGCAGCATGGAGACAGACTGCAGCACGGGGACTGAATGCAGCACAGGGACAGACTGATGGTTGGTATAGCCTGCAGCACTGGGACAGACAGCATGGGGGGAAGACAGCAGCACAGGTGCAGGCTGTAGCACAGGACAGCTTGATTGGTACAGATTGCATCATGTGGACAGGATGCAGTATGGTGGCAGAATGCAGCATGGAAACAGAATGCAGGATGGGGACAGAATGTATAACGGGGACAGAATGGAGCATTGGGACAGAATGCAGCATAGAGTCATAATGCAGCATGGGGACAGTATGCAGCATGGGGACTGAATGCAAATTTGGACAGAATGCAGCATGAGGACAGACTGCAGCATGGGGACAGACTGCAGCATAGGGACAGAATGCAGCATGGTGGGAAGATGCAGAACAGAGACAGAATTCAGCATGGGGACAGAATGCAGCATGGGCACAGACTGCAGCACAGGGACAGACTGCAGCATGTGGACAGACTGCAGTATGGGTACAGAATGCAGCATGGGGACAGAATGCAGCATGGGGACAAATTGCCGCACGTGGAAAGAATGCAGCATGGTGACAGAATGCAGCTCGAACACAGAGTGCTGCACCAGGACAGTCACCACAGGCACAGAATGCACTGGGAGACAGAGGGCAGCGCCGAGACAAGCTACAGCACAGGGTCAGACAGCAGCACAGGGACACACTGCAGCACGGGGAGAGGCTGCACCATCGGAACAGAATGCAGCATGGGGACTGAATGCAGCATGGGGACAGGCTGCAGCAAGTGCACAGACTGCTGCAAGGGGACAGAGTGCAACATAGAGACAGGATGCAGCACGGGTACAGAATTTAGCATGGGGAGAGACTGCTGTCTGAGGACAGATTGCAGCACGGGGTCAGTCTGCAGCATTGGGATATCATGCAGCGTGGGGATTGAATGGAGCATGGGGAGGGGCTGCATCATGAGGAAAGACTGCAGCACGGGGGCAGAAGGCGGCAAGGAGACAGAATGCAGCACGGGGACTGAATGCAGCACGGGGACAGATTGCATCATGTGGACAGAATGCAGCATAGTGACAGAATGCGGTGTGGAGAAAGAATGCAGCATGGTGACAGACTGCAGCATGGGGACAGACTACCACGCTGGGACAGACTGCAGCATGAGGACAGACTACAGCAACGGGACAGACTGCAGCATGGAGAAGGACTGCAGCAAAGGGACAGGCTGCACAGAGGCAAACTGTAGCACTGGGGTGAATGCAGTACGTGGGACTACAGCCTAGGGTCAGGCTGCAGAATGGGGACCGAGCGCATCATGGAGACAGACTGCAGCACGGGGACCGAATGCAGCACAGGGACAGACTGATGGTTGGTACAGCCTGCAGCACTGGGACACTGCAAGGGGGGAAGACAGCAGCACAGGTGCAGGCTGTAGCACAGGACAGATTGATCGGTACAGACTGCACCACGGGGACAGAATGCAGCATGAGGACAGAATGCAGCATTGGTAGAGGCTGCAGCAAGTGCACAGACTGCTGCAAGGGGACAGAATGCAATATAGAGACAGAATGCAGCGCGGGTACAGAATTTAGCATGGGGAGAGACTGCTGTTAGAGGACAGACTACAGCACGGGGACAGACTGCAGCATCGGGATATCATGCAGCGTCGCGACAGAATGGAGCATGGGGAAAGACTGCATCATGTGGACAGAATGCAGGATGGTGACAGAATGCAGGATGGGGACAGAATGTAGCATGGGGACAGAATGGGGCATTGGGACAGAATGCAGCACAGAGTCAAAATGCAGCATGGGGACAGTATGCAGCATGGGGATTGAATACAAATTGGGACAGAATGCAGCATGGGGACAGACTGCAGCATAGGGACAGAATGCAGCGTGGTGGGAAAATGCAGAACAGAGACAGAATTCAGCATGGGGACAGAATGCAGCTTGGGTCAGACTGCAGCAGGGGGACACAATGCAACACTGTGACAGAATGCAGCACGGGGACAGAATGCAGCATGGGCACAGACTGCAGCACAGTGACTGACTGTGTCACGGGGACAGAATGCAGCATGGGTACAAAATGCAGCACAGGAAAGAATGCAGCACGGGGACAGAATGCAGCACGGGGAAAGATTGCATCATGTGGACAGAATGCAGCATGGTGACAGAATGCGGTGTGGAGACAGACTGCAGCATGGGGACAGAATGGAGCATGGGGACAGACTGCCACACTGGGACAGACTGCAGCAACGGGACCAACTGCAGAATGGGGACAGACTGCAGCAACGGGACAGACTGCAGCATGGAGAAGGACTGCAGCAAAGGACAGGCTGCACAGAGGCAAATTGTAGCACTGGGGTGAATGCAGTATGTGGGACTACAGCCTAGGGTCAGGCTGCAGAATGGGGACCGAGCGCAGCATGGAGACAGACTGCAGCACGGGGACTGAATGCAGCAGTGGGACAGACTGATAGGTGGTACAGTCTGCAGCACTGGGACAGCCTTCATGGGGGGAAAACAGCAGCACAGGTGCAGGCTGCAGCACAGGACAGATTGATTGAGTACAGACTGCAGCACGGGGACAGACTGCAGCACAAGGACAGAATGCAGCATGGGGACCGAATGCAGCATGAGCAGAGGCTGCAGCAAGTGCACAGACTGCTACAAGCGGACAGAATGCAACATAGAGGCAGAATGCAGCATGGGTACAGAATTTAGCATGGGGAGAGACTGCTGTTTGAGGACAGACTGCAGCACGGGGACAGACTGCAGCATCGGGATATCATTCAGCGTAGGGATTGAATGGAGCATGGGGAGGGGCTGCATCATGAGGAAAGACTGCAGCACGGGGGCAGAAGGCGGCAAGGAGACAGAATGCAGCACGGGGACTGAATGCAGCATGGGGACAGACTGCAGCATTGGGATATCATGCAGCGTGGGGACAGAATGGAGCATGGGGAAAGACTGCATCATTTGGGCAGAATGCAGCAAGGTGACAGAATGCGGAGTGGCGACAGACTGCAACATGGGGACAGACTGCAGCATCGGGATATCATGCAGCGTGGGAAAGAATGGAGCATGGGGAAAGACTGCATCATGTGGGCAGAATGCAGCAAGATGACAGAATGCGGTGTGGAGACAGACTGCAGCATGGGGACAGACTGCAGCATGGGGACAGACTGCAGCAATGGGACAGACTGCAGCATGGGGACAGACTGCAGCATGGGGACAGACTGCAGCATGGAGAAAGACTGCAGCAACGGGACGGGCTGCACAGAGGCAAATTGTAGCACTGGGGTGAATGCAGTACATGGGACTACGGCCTAGGGTCAGGCTTCAGAATGGGGACCAAGCGCAGCATGGAGACAGACTGCAGCACGGGGACTGAATGCAGCACAGGGACAGACTGATGGTTGGTATAGCCTGCAGCACTGGGACAGACAGCATGGGGGGAAGACAGCAGCACAGGTGCAGGCTGTAGCACAGGACAGATTGATTGGTACAGATTGCAGCACGAGGACAGAATGCAGCATGGGGACAGAATGCAGCATTCGGTGAGAATGCAGCACAGGGACAGACCGCAGCACGGGGACAGACTGCCGCACTGGGACAAACTGCAGTATGGAGACAGACTGCAGCATGGGGACAGAATGCAGCACGAGGACTGAATAAAGCATGGGGACAGAATGCAGCAATGGGACAGAATGCAGCATGGGCAGAGGCAGTAGCATGGGGACAGAATGAAGCACGGGGACAAATTGCAGCACGTGCACTGAGCAAAGCATAGGGACAGAATGCAGCAATGGGACAGAATGCAGCATGGGGATGGAATGTGGCATGGAGCCAGAATGCAGCACAGAGTCAGAATGCAGCATGGAGGCAGAATGCATCACGGGGACAGAATGCAGCACGGGGACAGAATGCAGCTTGGGGACAGTCAGCAGTACAGGGACAGAACGCAGCACGGGGACAGAATGAAGCATTGGGTCAGACATCAGCATGGGGACAGACTTGAATACGGAGACAAAATGCAGCATTGGGATTGACTGCAGCATGGAGACAGACTGCAGCACGGACACAGACAGCAGCACGGAGACAGGCAGTAATACGAAGACAAACAGCAGCATTGGGACAGACTGCAGCATGGATACATACTGCAGCATGGAGAAAGACTGCAGCAACGGGACGGGCTGCACAGAGGCAAATTGTAGCACTGGGGTGAATGCAGTACATGGGACTACGGCCTAGGGTCAGGCTTCAGAATGGGGACCAAGCGCAGCATGGAGACAGACTGCAGCACGGGGACTGAATGCAGCACAGGGACAGACTGATGGTTGGTATAGCCTGCAGCACTGGGACAGACAGCATGGGGGGAAGACAGCAGCACAGGTGCAGGCTGTAGCACAGGACAGATTGATTGGTACAGATTGCAGCACGAGGACAGAATGCAGCATGGGGACAGAATGCAGCATTCGGTGAGAATGCAGCACAGGGACAGACCGCAGCACGGGGACAGACTGCCGCACTGGGACAAACTGCAGCATGGAGACAGACTGCAGCATGGAGACAGAATGCAGCACGAGGACTGAATAAAGCATGGGGACAGAATGCAGCAATGGGACAGAATGCAGCATGGGCAGAGGCAGTAGCATGGGGACAGAATGAAGCACGGGGACAAATTGCAGCACGTGCACTGAGCAAAGCATAGGGACAGAATGCAGCAATGGGACAGAATGCAGCATGGGGATGGAATGTGGCATGGAGCCAGAATGCAGCACAGAGTCAGAATGCAGCATGGAGGCAGAATGCATCACGGGGACAGAATGCAGCACGGGGACAGAATGCAGCTTGGGGACAGTCAGCAGTACAGGGACAGAACGCAGCACGGGGACAGAATGAAGCATTGGGTCAGACATCAGCATGGGGACAGACTTGAATACGGAGACAAAATGCAGCATTGGGATTGACTGCAGCATGGAGACAGACTGCAGCACGGACACAGACAGCAGCACGGAGACAGGCAGTAATACGAAGACAAACAGCAGCATTGGGACAGACTGCAGCATGGATACATACTGCAGCATGGAGACAGACAGCAGCACGGAGACAGGCTGCAATATGAAGACAAACTGCAGCATGGAGACAGACTTCCACACCAGGACCGACTGCAGCATAGGGACAGAATGCAGCATGGGGACAGAATGCAGCATGGGGACAAATTGCCGCACATGGACAGAATGCAGCATGGTGACAGAATGCAGCTCAAACACAGAGCGCTGCACTGGGACAGTCAAAACAGGCACAGAATGCACTGGGGGTCAGAGTGCAGCACCGAGGCAAGCTACAGCACAGGGTCAGACAGCAGCACAGGGACACACTGCAGCACGGGGAAAGGCTGCACCACCGGAACAGAATGCACCATGGGGACAGAATGCAGCATGGGCAGAGGCTGCAGCAAGTGCACAGATTGCTGCAAGGGGACAGAATGCAATATAGAAATAGAATGCAGCACGGGTACAGAATTTAGCATGGGGAGAGAATGCTGTCTGAGGACAGACTGCAGCACAGGGACAGACTGCAGCATCGGGATATCATGCAGCGTGGGGATTGAATGGAGCATGGGGAGGGGCTGCATCATGAGGAAAGACTGTAGCATGGGGGCAGAAGACGGCAAGGAGACAGAATGCAGCACGGGGACTGAATGCAGCACGGGGACAGACTGCAGCATTGGGATATCATGCACCGTGGGGACAGAATGGAGCATGGGGAAAGACTGCATCATGTGGACAGAATGCAGCAAGGTGACAGAATGCGGTGTGGAGACAGACTGCAACATGGGGACAGACTGCAGCATGGGGACAGACTGCCACACTGGGACAGACAGCACTGGGGGGAGACAGCAGCACAGGTGCAGGCTGTAGCACAGGACAGATTGATTGGTACAGACTGCAGCATGAGGACAGAATGCAGCATGGGGACAGAATGCAGCATGGGGACAGAATGCAGCTTGGGGAGAGGATGCTGCAAGTGCACAGGCTGCTGCAAGGGGACAGAATGCAACAAAGAGACAGAATGCAGCATGGGTACAGAAGTTAGCATGGGGAGAGACTGCTGTTTGAGGACAGACTGCAACACGGGGACAGACTGCAGCATTGGGATATCATGCAGTGTGGGGACAGAATAGAGCACGGGGAGGGACTGCATCATGTGGACAGAATGCAGCATGTTGACAGAATGCAGCGTGGAATCAGAATGCAGGATGGGGACAGAATGTAGCACGGGGACAGAATGGAGCATTGGGACAGAATGCAGCACAGAGTCATAATGCAGCATGGGGACAGTATGCAGCATGGGGACTGAATGCAAATTGGGACCGAATGCAGCATGAGGACAGACTGCAGCATAGGGACAGACTGCAGCACAAGGACAGAATGCAGCATGGGGACAGACTACAGCATTTGAACAGACTGCAGCATAGGGACAGAATGCAGCATGGTGGGAAATGCAGAACAGAGACAGAATTCAGCATGGGGACAGAATGCAGCTTGAGTCAGACTGCAGCAGGGAGACACAATGCAGCACTGCGACAGAATGCAGCACGGGCACAGAATGCGGCATGGGCACAGGCTGCAGCACACGGAAAGACTGCGCCACGGGGACAGAATGCAGCATGGGTACAGAATGCAGCACAGGGACAGACTGCGCCATGGAGACAGAATGCAGCATGGGTATAGAATGCAGCACAGGAAAGAATGCAGCACGGGGACAGACTGTGCCATGGGGACAGAATGCAGCATGTGTGCAGAATGCAACACGGGAAAGAATGCAGCACGGGGACAGAATGCAGCATGTGGTGAGAATGCAGCACGGGGACAGACTGCAGCATGGGGACAGAATGCAGCATGCCGACAGAATGCAGCACAGGGTCCAACTACAGCAAGGGGACAGAATGCAGCAGAGGGACAGACTGCAGCATGTGGACAGACTGCAGTATGGGTACAGAATGCAGCATGGGGACAGAATGCAGCATGGGGGAAAATTGCCGCACGTGGACAGAATGCAACATGGTGACAGAATGCAGCTCAAACACAGAGTGCTGCACCAGGACAGTCACCACAGGCACAGAATGCACTGGGGGACAGAGTGCAGCACTGAGACAAGCTACAGCACAGGGTCAGACAGCAGCACAGGGACACACTGCAGCATGGGGAGAGGCTGCACCACCGGAACAGAATGCAGCATGGGGACAGAATGCAGCATGGGCACAGGCTGCAGCAAGTGCACAGACTGCTGCAAGGGGACAGAGTGCAACATAGAGATAGAATGCAGCATGTACAGAATTTAGCATGGGGAGAGACTGCTGTCTGAGGACAGACTGCAGCACGGGGACAGTCTGCAGCATTGGGATATCATGCAGCGTGGGGATTGAATGGAGCATGGGGAGGGGCTGCATCATGAGGAAAGACTGCAGCACGGGGGCAGAAGGCGGCAAGGAGACAGGATGCAGCACGGGGACTGAATGCAGCACGGGGACAGACTGCAGCATCGGGATATAATGCAGCATTGGGACAGAATGGAGCATGGGGAAAGATTGCATCATGTGGACAGAATGCAGCATGGTGACAGAATGCGGTGTGGAGACAGAATGCAGCATGGGGACAGAATGCAGCATGGGGACAGACTGCCACACTGGGACAGACTGCAGCATGGGGACAGAATGCAGCAACAGGACAGACTGCAGCATGGGGACAGACTGCAGCATGGGGACAGACTACAGCAACGGGACAGACTGCAGCATGGAGAAAGACTGCAGCAAAGGGACAGGCTGCACAGAGGCAAACTGTAGCACTGGGGTGAATGCAGTACGTGGGACTACAGCCTAGGGTCAGGCTGCAGAATGGGGACCGAGCGCAGCATGGAGACAGACTGCAGCACGGGGACTTAATGCAGCACAGGGACAGACTGATGGTTGGTACAGCCTGCAGCACTGGGACAGACTGCACGGGGGAAGATAGCAGCACAGGTGCAGGCTGAAGAACAGGACAGATTGATTGGTACAGACTGCACCACGGGGACAGAATGCAGCATGAGGACAGAATGCAGCATGGGTAGAGGCTGCAGCAAGTGCACAGACTGCTGCAAGGGGACAGAATGCAATATAGAAACAGAATGCAGCATGGGTACAGAATTTAGCATGGGGAGAGACTGTTGTTTGAGGACAGATGGCAACACAGGGACAGACTGCAGCATCGGGATATCATGCAGCGTGGCGACAGAATGGAGCATGGGGAAAGATTGCATCATGTGGACAGAATGCAGCATGGTAACAGAATGCAGCGTGGAGACAGAATGCAGGATGGGGACAGAATGTAGCATGGGGACAGAATGGAGCATTAGGACAGAATGCAGCACAGAGTCAAAATGCAGCATGGGGACAGTATGCAGCATGGGGACTGAATGCAAATTGGGGCAGAATGCATCATGAGGACAGACTGCAGCATGGGAACAGACTGCAGCATGGGGACAGAATGCAGCATGGGGACAGACTGCAGCACACGGACAGAATGCCGCATGGGGATGCCTCCAGCATGGTGACAGAATGCAGCATGCGGACAGAATGCAGCATGTGGTGAGAATGCAGCATGGGGACAGACTGCACCGTGGGGCAGACTGCCGCATGGGGACAGACTGTAAGACAGAGACAGACTTCAGCACTGGGACAAACTGCAGTGTGGAGACAGACTGCAGCTTGGGGACAAATTGCAGCACGGGGACTGAATAAAGCACGGAGGCAGAATGCAGCATGGGGACAGAATGCAGCTTGGTGACAGTCTGCAGTACAGGGACAGAATGCAGCACGGGGACAGAATGAAGCATTGGGTCAGACTTCAGCATGGGGACAGACTGCAGCATGGAGACAGACTTGAATACAGACACAAACTGCAGCATTGGGATTGACTGCAGCATGGAGACAGACTGCAGCACAGAGATAGACTGCAGCAAAAAGACAGGCTTTAATACGGAGACAAACTGCAGCATTGGGACAGACTGCAGCATAGGGACAGACTGCAGCACGGGGCCAGACTGATGGTTGGTACAGCCTGCAGCACTGGGACAGACTGCACAGGGGAAGACAGCAGCACAGGTGCAGGCTGCAGTACAGGACAGATTGATTGGTACAGACTGCAGAACAAGGACAGAATGCAGCATGGCGACAGAATGCAGCATGAGGAGAGGCTGCAGCAAGTGCACAGATTGCTGCAAAGGGAAAGAATGCAACATAAAGACAGAATGCAGCATGGGTATAGAATTTAGCATGGGGAGAGACTGCTGTTTGAGGACAGACTGCAGCACGGGGACAGACTGCAGCATCGGGATATCATGCAGTGTGGGGACAGAATGGAGCATGGGGAAAGACTGCATCATGTGGACAGGATGCGGCATGGTGACAGAATGCGGCGTGGAGACAGAATTCAGGATGGGGACAGAATGTAGCACAGGGTCAGAATGGAGCATTGGGACCGAATGCAGCACAGAGTCAAAATGCAGCATGGGGACAGTATGCAGCATGGGGACTGAATACAAATTGGGACAGAATGCAGCATGGGGACAAACTGCAGCATGGGGACAGAATGCAGCATGGTGGGAAAATGCAGAACAGAGACAGAATTCAGCATGGGGACAGAATGCAGCTTGGGTCAGACTGCAGCATGGGGACACAATGCAGCACTGCGACAGAATGCAGCATGGGGACAGAATGCAGCATGGACACAGACTGCAGCACAGGGACAGACTGCACCGTAGGGACAGATTGCAGCATGGGTACAGAATGCAGCACAGGAAAGAATGCAGCACGGGGACAGAATGCAGCATGGGGACAGAATGCAGTATTGAGACAGACGGCAGCATGGGGACAGACTGTAGCACGGGGACAGAATGCAGCATGGGGACAGACTGCAGCACGGGGACAGAATGCAGCATGGGGAGAGGCTGTAGCATGGGGACAGAATGCAGCACACTGACTGAATGCAGCATGTGGCGAGAATGCAGCACGGGGACTGACTGAAGCACGGGGACAGAATGCAGCATGGCGACAGAATGCAGCATGGGGAGAGGCTGCAGCAAGTGCACAGATTGCTACAAAGGGACAGAATGCAACATAAAGACAGAATGCAGCACGGGTACAGAATTTAGCATGGGGAGAGACTGCTGTTTGAGGACAGACTGCAGCACGGGGACAGACTGCAGCATCGGGATATCATGCAGTGTGGGGACAGAATGGAGCATGGGGAATGACTGCATCATGTGGACAGGATGCGGCATGGTGACAGAATGCGGCGTGGAGACAGAATGCAGGATGGGGACAGAATGTAGCACGGGGTCAGAATGGAGCATTGGGACAGAATGCAGCATGGTGGGAAAATGCAGAACAGAGACAGAATTCAGCATGGGGACAGAATGCAGCTTGGGTCAGACTGCAGCAGGTGGACACAATGCAGCACTGCGACAGAATGCAGCATGGGGACAGAATGCAGCATGGGCACAGACTGCAGCACAGGGACAGACTGCACCGCGGGGACAGAATGCAGCTTGGGTACAGAACGCAGCACAGGAAAGAATGCAGCACAGGGACAGAATGCAGCACGGGGACAGAATGCAGTATTGAGACAGAAGGCAGCATGGGGACAGACTGTAGCACGGGGACATAATGCAGCGTGGGGACAGACTGCAGCATGGGGACAGAATGCAGCATGGGGAGAGGCTGCAGCATGGGGACAGAATGCAGCATGGGGACAGAATGCAGCATGGAGACAAATTGGAGATTGGAGGCAGAATGTAGCATTGGGACAGATGACAGCACGGGGAAAGGCTGCAGAAGGGGGATAGAATGCAGCACAAGGACAGAATGCAGCATGCAGACAGACTGCAGCATGGGGACAGAGTGCAGCATGGGGACAAATTGCCGCACCTGGACAGAATGCAGCATGTTGACAGAATGCAGCTGGAGCACAGAGTGCTGCACTAGGACAGTCACCACAGGCACAGAACACACAGGTGGATAGAGTGCAGCACTGGGACAGACTACAGCACAGGGTCAGACAGCAGCACAGGGACACACTGCTGCATGGGGAGGGGCTGCACCACAGGGACAGAATGCAGCATGGATGCAGAATGCAGCAGGGGGACAAAATGTAGCATGGGTCAGAATGTAGCACAGAGTCGGAATGCAGCATGTGGACAGAATGCAGCACGGGAACAGAATGCAGCCTGGGGACACAATGCAGCATGGGATAACAATGCAGCATGGGGACAGAATGCAGCATCGAGACAGAATGCAACACAGAGTCGGAATGCAGCATGGGGACAGAATGCAGCATGAGGACAGACTGTAGCATAGGTACAGAATGCAACACGGTGACAGACTGCAGCACAAGTACAGATTGCAGATGAGTACAGAATGCAGCATGGGGACAGACTGCAGCACAGGGACAGAATGCAGCACCTGCAGAGAATGCAGCAATGGGATTGAATGCAGCATAGTTAGAGGCTGCAGCATGGGTACAGACTGCAGCATGGGGACAGAATGCAGCATGGGGACAGAATGCAGCATGGAGGCAGAATGCAGCACAGGGACAGAATGCAGCATGGAGATAGAATGCAGCAGAGGGACAGACTGATGGATGGTACAGCCTGCAGCATTGGAAAAACAGCACAGGTGCAGACTGCAGCATGGGACTGACTGCAGCATGGGGAGAGGCTGCAGCACGGGGACAGAATGCAGCATTGGGACAGAATGCAGCGCAGAGACAGAATGCAGCAAGCTGTCAGAATGCAGCACTGGGACAGAATGCAACATGGGGAGAGGCTGCAACACTGGGACAGAATGCAGCATGCAGTGAGAATGCAGCACGGGGACAGACTACAGCATGGGGACAGAATGCAGCATGGGGACAGATGCAGCACAGGGACCGGCTACAGCACGGGGACAAAATGCAGCAGAGGGACAGAATGCAGCATGTGGACAGACTGCAGCATGGGTACAGAATGCAGCATGGGGACAGAATGCAGCATGGGGCCAAATTGCCGCACCTGGACAGAATGCAGCATGGTGACAGAATGCAGCTGGAGCGCAGAGTGCTGCACTAGGACAGTCACCACAGGCACAGAACACACAGGTGGACAGAGTGCAGCACGGGGACAGGCTACAGCACAGGGTAAGACAGCAGCACAGAGACACACTGCAGCATGGGGAGAGGCTGCACCATGGGGACAGAATGCAGCATGGAGACAGAATGCAGCATGGGGACAGAATGCAGCAGGGGGACAGAATGTAGCATGGGTCAGAATGTAGCACAGAGTCGGAATGCAGCATGTGGACAGAATGCAGCACGGGAACTGAATGCAGCATGGGGACACAATGCAGCACCCAGCACAATACAGCATGGGGACAGAATGCGGCATCGAGACAGAATGCAACCCAGAGTCAGAATGCAGCATGGGGACAGAATGCAGCATGAGGACAGACTGCAGCATGGGTACAGAATGCAACACAGTGACAGACTGCAGCATGGGCAAAGAACACAGCATTCGGAAAGAATGCAGCTTGGGGACAGTCTGCAGCAAGGGGACAGAATGCAGCACGGGGACAGAATGCAGCATTGGGACAGACTTCCGCACGGGGACAGACTGCAGCATTTGGTCCGACTTCAGCAAGGGGACAGACTGCAGCACAGAGACAGACTTGAATATGGAGATGAACTGCAGCATTGGAATTGACTGCAGCATGGAGACAGTCTGCAGCACAAAGTCAGTATGCAGTACAGAGACAGACTGCAGCATCAGGACAGACTGCAGCATGGAGACAGACTGCAGCATGGGGGCAGACTGCAGCATGGAGACAGACTGCAACATGGGGACAGACTGCAGAAACGGGACAGGCTGCACAGAAGCAAACTGTAGCACTGGGATGAATGCAGTGCATGGGACATACTACAGCCTGGGGTCAGACTGCAGAATTGGGACCGAGCACAGCATGGAGATAGACTGCAGCACAGGGAATAAATGCAGCAGAGGGACAGAGTGATGGATGGTACAGCCTGCAGGACTGGGACAGACCGCACGGGGGGAAGACAGCAGCACAGGTGCAGTCTGCAGCACGGGACAGATTGATTGGGTACAGACTGCAGCACAGGGACAGACTGCAGCACTGGGACAGACTCCAGCTCGAGCACAGAGTGCTGCACCAGGACAGTCTCCACAGGCACTGAATGCACTGGGTGACAGAGTGCAGCATGGGGACAGGCTGCAGCACAGGGTCAGACAGCAGCACAAGGACACATTGCAGCACGGGGAGAGGCTGCAGCATGGGGACAGAATGCAGCATGGGGACAGAATGAGGCATGTGGACAGACTGCAGTACGGGAACAGAATGCAGAATGGGGACAGAATGCAGCATGGAGACAAATTGGAGCGTGGAGGCAGAATGTAGCATTGGGACAGATGACAGCACGGGGAAAGGCTGCAGAAGGGGGATAGAATGCAGCACAAGGACAGAATGCAGCATGCAGACAGACTGCAGCATGGGGACAGAGAGCAGCACTGAGACAGAATGCAGCATGGGGAGAGGCTGCAGCACAGGGAAAGACTGCATCATGTGGACAGAATGCAGCATGGTGACAGTATGCGGCGTGGAAACAGAATGCAGCATGGGGACAGAATGCAGCACGGGAACAAAATGGAGCATTGGGACAGAATGCAGCACAGAGTCAAAATGCAACGTGGGGACAGTATGCAGCATGAGGACTGAATGCAAATTGGGACAGAATTCAGCATGGGGTCAGACTGCAACATGGGGACAATATGTAGCATGGGTACTGAATGCAAATTGGGACAGAATGCAGCATGGGGACAGAATACAGCATGGTGGGAAAATGCAGAACAGAAACAGAATTCAGCATGGGGACAGAATGCAGCTTGGGTCAGACTGCAGTATGGGCACAGACTGCAGCATGGGTACAGAATGCAGCACAGGGACAGACTGCGCCACGGGTACAGAATGCAGCACAGGAAAGAATGCAGCACGGGGACAGAATGCAGCACGGGGACAGACTGCAGCACTGGGACAGAATGCAGCACGGGGACAGAATGTAGTATTTAGACAGGCAGCAGCACGGGGACAGAGCGCAGCACGAGGACAGAATGCAGCAAGCTGTCAGAATGCAGCACTGGGACAGAATGCAACATGGGGAGAGGCTGCAGCATGGGGACAGAATGCAGCAGGGGGACAGAATGCAGCAAGGGGACAGAATGCAGCATGTGGTGAGAATGCAGCACGGGGACAGACCGCAGCATGGGGACAGAACGCAGCATGGGGACAGAATGCAGCACAGGGGCCGACTACAGGAAGGGGACATAATTCAGCAGAGGGACAGAATGCAGCATGGGGACAGAATGCAGCATGCAGTGAGAATGCGGCACGGGGACAGAATGCAGCATGGGGAGAGAATGCAGCAGAGGGATAGAATGCAGCATAGTTAGAGGCTGCAGCACAGGGACAGAATGCAGCATTGGGACAGAATGCAGAATTGGGGACAGAATGCAGTATGGGGACAAATTGGAGCATGTGGGCAGAATGCAGCATTGGGACACACTGCAGCCTGGGGAAAGACTGCAGAATGTGGAAAGAATGCAGCACTCTGACAGAATGCATCATGGAGATAGATTGCAGCACTAAGACAGAATGCAGCATGGGGAGAGACTGCAGCATGGGGGAAAACTGCAGCATGGGGACAGACTGCAGCATCGGGATATCATGCAGCGTGGGAACAGAATGGAGCATGGGGAAAGACTGCATCATGTGGACAGAATGAAGCATCGTGACAGAATGTGGTGTGGAGACAGACTGCAGGATGGGGACAGAATGTAGCACGGGGACAGAATGGAGCATTGGGACAGAATGCAGCACAGAGTCAAAATGCAGCATGGGGACTGAATGCAAATTGGGACAGAATGCACCATGGGGACAGACTGCAGCATAGGGACAGAATGCAGCATGGTGGGAAAATGCAGAACATAGACAGAATTCAGCATGGGGACAGAATGCAGCTTGGGTCAGACTGCAACAGGGGGACACAATGCAGCACTGCGACAGAATGCAGCACGGAGACAGATGCAGCATGGGCACAGACTGCAGCACAGGGACTGACTGTGCCACGGGGACAGAATGCAGCATGGGGAAAAAAATGCAGCACAGGGACAGACTGCGCCACGGGTCCAGAATGCAGCATGGGTACAAAATGCAGCACGGGGACAGACTGCGCCATGGGGCCAGAATGCAGCATGGGTACAGAATGCAGCATGGGGACAGAATGCAGCACGGGAAAGAAAGCAGCATTGGGACAGAATGCAGCACGGGGACAGAAAGCAGTACTGAGACAGACGGCAGCACTGGGACAGAATGCAGCAAGCTGTCAGAATTCAGCACTGGGACAGAATTCAGCATGGGGAGAGGCTGTAGCATGGGGATAGACTGCAGCATGGGGACAGAATGCAGCATGGGGACCGACTACAGCAAGGGGACAGAATGCAGCAGAGGGACAGAATGCGGCATGTGGACAGACTGCAGCACGGGTACAGAATGCAGCATGGGGACAGAATGCAGCATGGGGACAGAATGCAGCTGAAGCACAGAGTGCTGCACTAGGACAGTCACCACAGGCACAGAATGCACTGGTGGTCAGAGTGCAGCACGGGGACAGGCTACAGCACAGGGTCAGATAGCAGCACAGGGACACACTCCAGCATGGGGAGAGGCTGCACCATGGGGACAGAATGGAGCACAGGGACAGAATGCAGCAAAAGGACAGAATGCAGCATGGGGAGAGGCTGCAGCAAGTGCACAGACTGCTGTAAGGGGACAGAATGCAACATAGAGACAGAATGCAGCACGGGTACAGAATTTAGCATGGGGAGAGACTGCTGTTTGAGGACAGACTGCAGCACGGGTCAGACTGCAGCATCGGGATATCATGCAGCGTGGGGATTGAATGGAGAATGGGGAGGGGCTGCATCATTGGGAAAGACCGCAGCACGGGGGCAGAAGACGGCAAGGAGACAGAATGCAGCACGGGGACTGAATACAGCATGTGGACAGACTGCAGCATTGGGATATCATGCAGAGTGGGGACAGAATGGAGTATGGGGAAAGACTGCATCATGTGGACAGAATGCAGCATGGTGACAGAATGCGGTGTAGAGACAGACTGCCACACTGGGATAGACTGCAGCATGGGGACAAACTGCAGCAATGGGACAGACTGCAGCGTGGAGAAAGACTGTAGCAATGGGACAGGTTGCACAGAGGCAAACTGTAGCACTGGGGTGAAGGCAATACGTGGGCCTACAGCCTAGGGTCAGGCTGCAGAATGGGGACCGAGCACAGCATGGAGACGGACTGCAGCACGGGGACTGAATGCAGCACAGGGACAGACTGATGGTTGGTACAGCCTGCAGCACTGGGACAGACTGCGCGGTGGGAAGACAGCAGCACAGGTGCGGGCTGTAGTATGGGACAGATTAATTGGTACAGACTGAAGCATGGGGACAGACTGCAGCACGAGGACAGAATGCAGCATGGGGAGAGGCTGCAGCAAGTGCACAGATTGCTGCAAGGGGACAGAATGCAACATAAAGACAGAATGCAGCATGGGTACAGAATTATAGTATGGGGAGAGACTGCTGTTTGAGAACAGACTGCAGCACGGGGATAGACTGCAGCATCGGGATATCATGCAGTGTGGGGACAGAATGGAGCATGGGGAAAGACTGCATCATGTGGACAGAATGCAGCATGGTGACAGAATGCAGTGTGGAGACAGAATGCAGGATGGGGACAGAATGTAGCACGGGCACAGAATGGAGCATGGGGACAGAATGCAGCACAGAGTCAAAATGCAGCATGGGGACAGTTTGCAGCACGGGGACTGAATGCAAATTGGGACAGAATGCAGCATGGGGACAGACTGCAGCGTAGGTACAGAATGCAGCATGGTGGGAAAATGCAGAACAGAGACAGAATTCATCATGGGGAAAGAATGCAGCTTGGGTCAGGCTGCAGCATGGGGTCACAATGCAGCACTGCGACAGAATGCAACACGGGGACAGAATGCAGCATGGGCACAGACTGCAGCACACAGACAGACTGCGCCACGGGGACAGAATGCAGCATGGATACAGAATGCAGCACAGGGATAGACTGCGTCACAGGGACAGAATGCAGCATGGGTACAGAATGCAGCACAGGGACAGACTGTGCCACGGGGACAGAATGCAGCATGGGTACAGAATGCAGCACAGGGACAGGCTGCATCACAGGGACAGAATGCAGTATGGGTACAGAATGCAGCACAGGACAGAATGCAGCACAGGGCCAGAATGGAGCATGGGGAGGGGCTGCATCATGGAGACAAACCGCAGCATAGGGACAGACTGCAGACCGATGACAGAATGCAGCACGGGGACAGAATGCAGCACAGGGACAGACTGCACAAGGGGACAGAATGCAGCATTGGGACAGTATGCGGCATGTGACAGACTGCAGCACGGTTACAGAATGCAGCATGGGGACAGAATGCAGTACTGGGATACTGCAATGTGGGGACAAAATGCAGCACAGGAACAGAATGCAGCATGGGGAGAGGCTGCAGAATGGGGACAGATTGCAGCATGGGGACAGAATGTAGCACGTGCAAAGAATGTAGCAATGAGATAGAATGCAGCATAGTTAGAGGCTGCAGCATGGGTACAGACTGCAGCATGGGGACAGAAGGCAGCATGGGCACAGACTGCAGCATCGTCTAGAATTCAGCATGCAGACAGAATGCAGCATGTGGCCAATGCAGCATGGGGAGAGGCTGCAGCATGGGCACAGACTGCAACATGGAGACAACATGCAGCATGGGGACAGAATGCGGCATGCAGACAGGATGCAGCACAGGGACAGAATGCAGCATGAGGACAGAATGCAGCACATGGACAGAATGCAGCATGGGGACGAAATGCAGCATGGGGACAGACTGCAGGATTGGGATAAAATGTCGCATGGGGACAGAATGCCACTTGGAGGCAGAATGCAGCACGGGGACAGAATGCAGCATGGGGACAGAATGCAGCATGGAGGCAGAATGCAGCACGGGGACAGAATGCAGCCTGGGGACAGAATGCAGCCCAGAGTCGGAATGCAGCATTGAGTCTGACTGCAGCACAGGAACAGATTGAAAGAGGGACAGACTGCAACCTGGGGACAGACTGCAGCATGGGTCAGAATGCGGCATCGAGGCAGAATGAAGCATGGGGACAGAATACAGCATTGGGACAGAATGTGGCATCGAGACAGAATGCAACCCAGAGTCGGAATGCAGCATGGGGATAGAATGCAGCATGAGGACAGACTGCAGCATGGGTACAGAATGCAACCCGGTGACAGACTGCAGCACAGGTACAGATTGCAGCACGAGTACAGTATGCAGCATGCGGACAGAATGCAGCATGTGGACAATGCAGCATGTGGAGAGGCTGCAGCACAGGGACAGAATGCAGCACGGGGACAGAATGCAGCATGGGGACAGAATGCAGCACGGGGACAGAATGCAGCATGGGGACAGAATGCGGCATGGAGACAGAATGCAGCTCAGGGACAGAATGCAGCATGGGGACAGAATGCAGTACAGGGACAGAATGCAGCATGGGGACAGAATGCAGCACATGGACAGAATGCAGCATTGGGAGAGGCTGCAGCATTGGGACAGAATGCGGCTTGGGCACAGACTGCAGCATGGTCTAGAATGCAGCATGCGGACAGAATGCAGCACGTGGACAATGCAGCATTGGGAGAGGCTGCAGCATGGGCACAGACTGCAACATGGAGACAACATTCAGCATGGGGACAGAATGCAGCATGGAGACAGAATGCAGCACAGGGACAGAATGCAGCATGGGTCAGAATGAGGCATCGAGACAGAATGAAGCACAGGGACAGAATGCAGCATGGGGACAGAATGTGGTATCGAAACAGAATGCAACCCAGAGTCGGAATGCAGCATGGGGATAGAATGCAGCATGAGGACAGACTGCAGCATGGGTACAGAATGCAACACAGTGACAGCCTGCAGCACAGGAACAGATTGCAGCATGAGTACAGAATGCAGCATGGGGACAGAATGCAGCACAGGGACAGAAGGCACCACTTGCAGAGAATGCTGCTATGGGATAGAATGCAGCATAGATAGAGCCTGCAGCATGGGTACAGATTGCAGCATGGGGACAGACTGCAGCACGGGGACAAAATGTAGCACCTGCAAAGAATGCAGCAATGTGATAGAATGCAGCATAGTTAGAGGCTGCAGCATGGGTACAGACTGCAGCATGGGGAGAGGCTGCAGCATGGGCACAGACTGCAACATGGAGACAACATGCAGCATGGGGACAGAATGCGGCATGGAGACAGAATGCAGCACAGGGACAGAATGCAGCATGGGTCAGAATGTGGTATCGAAACAGAATGCAACCCAGAGTCGGAATGCAGCATGGGGACAGAATGCAGCCTGGGGACAGAATGCAACCCAGAGTAAGAATGCAGCATTGAGTCTGACTGCAGCACAGGGACAGATTGCAAGGGGTCAGACTGCAACCAGGGGACAGAATGCAGCATGGAGACAGAATGAAGCATGGGGAGAGAATGCAGCCTGGGGACAGAATGTGGTACCGAGTCAGAATGCAACCCAGAGTCGGAATGCAACACGGGGTCAGAATGCAGCATGAGGACAGACTGCAGCATGGGTACAGAGTGCAACATGGTGACAGACTGCAGCACAGGTACAGATTGCAGCATGAGTTCATAATGCAGCATGGGGACAGACTGCACCATGGGGACAGAATGCAGCACCTGCAGAGAATGCTGCTATGGGACAGGATGCAGCATAGGTAGAGGCTGCAGCATGGGTACAGATTGCAGCATGGGGACAGAATGCAGCATGGGGACAGACTGCAGCACGGGTACAAAATGTAGCACGTGCAAAGAATGTAGTAATGGGACAGAATACAGCATGGGCACAGACTGCAGCACAGGGAGAAAATGCAGCACCTGCAGAGAATGCTGCTATGGGATAGGATGCAGCATAGGTAGAGGCTGCAGCATGGGTACAGATTGCAGCATGGGGACAAAATGTGGCAACTGCAAAGAATGCAGCAATGGGATAGAATGCAGCATAGTTAGAGGCTGCAGCATGGTTACAGACAGTAGCATGGGTACAGAATGCAGCATGGGCACGGACTGCAGCATGGTCTAGAATGCAGCATGCAGACAGAATGCAGCACGTGGACAATGCAGCATGGGGAGAGGCTGCAGCATGGGCACAGACTGCAACATGGGGACAACATGCAGCATGGGGACAGAATGCGGCATGGAGACAGAATGCAGCAAGGGACAGAATGCAGCATGGGGACAGAATGCAGCACGGCGGCAGAATGAAGCATGGGGACAAAATGTTCACCTGCAAAAAATGCAGCAATGGGATAGAATGCAGTATAGTTAGAGGCTGCAGCATGGGTACAGACTGCAGCATGGGGACAGAATGCAGCATGGGCACAGACTGCAGCATGGTCTAGAATGCAGCATGCGGACAGAATACAGCACGTGGACAATGTAGCATGGGGAGAGGCTGCAGCATGGGCACAGACTGCAACATGGGGACAACATGCAGCATGGCAACAGAATGCGGCATGGAGACAGAATGCAGCTCAGGGACAGAATGCAGCATGGGGACAGAATGCAGCATGGGGACAGAATGCAGCAAGGTGCAGAATGCAACATGGGGACAGAATGCAGCACAGGGACAGAATGCAGCATGGGGACAGAATGCAGCCCAGAGTCAGAATGCAGCATGGAGACAGAATGCAGCATGAGGACAGACTGCAGCATGGGTACAGAATGTAACACGGAGACAGACTGCAGCATAGGTACAGATTGCAGCATGAGTACAGAATGCCGCATGGGGACAGATTGCAGCACAGGGACAGAATGCAGCACTTGCAGCGAATGCTGCTATGGGATAGAATGCAGCATAGGTAGAGGCTGCAGCATGGGTACAGATTGCAGCATGGGGACAGAATTCAGCATGGGGACAGACTGCAGCACGGGAACAAAATGTAGCACCTGCAAAGAATGCAGCAATGGGATAGAATGCAGCATAGTTAGAGGCTGCAGCATGGGTACAGACTGTAGCATGGGGACAGAATGCAGCATGGGCACAGACTGCAGCATGGTCTCGAGGGCAGCATGCGGATAGAATGCAGCAAGTGAACAATGCAGCATGTGGTGAGGCTGCAGCATGGGCACAGACTGCAACATGGGGACAACATGCAGCATGGGGACAGAATGCGGCATGCGGACAGAAGGCAGCTCAGGGACAGAATGTAGCATGAGGACAGAATGCAGCACGGGGACAGAATGCAGCATGGGGACAGAATGCAGCACAGAGTCAGATTGCAGCATGGGGACAGAATTCAGCACTGGGTCAGAATGCTGCAAGTGGACCGAATGCGGCATGGAGTCAGAATGCAGCATAGGGACACAATGCAGCATGGGGACAGACTGCAGGATAGGGATAGAATGCTGCATGGGGACAGAATGCAGCCCAGAGTCAGAATGCAGCATGGAGACAGAATGCAGCATGAGGACAGACTGCAGCATGGGTACAGAATGTAACATGGTGACAGACTGCAGCACAGGTACAGATTGCAGCATGAGTACAGAATGCAGCATGGGGACAGATTGCAGCACAGGGACAGAATGCAGCACCTGCAGAGAATGCTGCTATGGGATAGAATGCAGCATAGGTAGAGGCTGCAGCATGGGTGCAGATTGCAGCATGGGGACAGAATGCAGCATGGGGACAGACTGCAGCATGGTCTAGAAGGCTGCATGCGGACAGAATGCAGCACGTGGATAATGCAGCATGGGGAGAGGCTGCAGCATGGGTCTGACTGCAACATGGGGACAACATGCAGCATGGCAACAGAATGCGGCATGGAGACAGAATGCAGCAAGGGACAGAATGTAGCATGGGGATAGAATGCAGCACGGCGGCAGAATGCAGCATGGGGACAGAATGCAGCACAGAGTCAGAATGCAGCATGGGGACAGAATTCAGCACTGGGGCAGAATGCTGCACGCGAACCGAATGTGGCATGGAGTCAGAATGCAGCGCAGGGACACAATGCAGCATGGGGACAGACTGCAAGATAGGGATAGAATGCTGCATGGGGACAGAATGCAGCTTGGAGGCAGAATGCAGCACGGGGACAGAATGCAGCATGGGGACAGAATGCAGCTTGGAGACAGGATGCAGCACGGGGACAGAATGCAGCCTGTGGACAGAATGCAGCCCAGAGTCGGAATGCAGCATTGAGTCTGACTGCAGCACAGGGACAGATTGCAAGGGGGACAGACTGCAACCTGGGGACAGACTGCAGCATGGGTCAGAATGCGGCATCGAGACAGAATGAAGCATGGGGACAGAATGTGGCATCGAGACAGAATGTGGCATCGAGGCAGAATGCAACCCAGAGTTGGAATGCAGCATTGGCAAAAATGCAGCATGAGGACAGAATGCAGCATGGGTACAGATTGCAGCATGAGTACAGAATGCAGCATGGGGACAGACTGCAGCACAGGGACAGGATGCAGCACCTGCAGAGAATGCCGCCTTGGGATAGAATGCAGCATAGGTAGAGGCTGCACATGGGTACAGATTGCAGCATGGGGACAGAATGCAGCATGGGGACAGACTGCAGCATGGGGACAAAATGTAGCACCTGCAAAGAATGCAGCAATGGGATACAATGCAGCATAGTTAGATGCTGCAGCATGGGTACAGACTGCAGCATGGAAGCAGAATGCAGCGGACAGAATGCAGCACATGGACAACGCAGCAGGGGGAGAGGCTGCTGCATTGGCACAGACTGCAACATGGGGACAACATGCAGCATGGGGACAGAATGCGGCGTGGAGACAGAATGCAGCAAGGGACAGAATGCAGCATGGCGACAGAATGCAGCATGGGGACAGAATGCAGCATGGGGACAAAATGCAGCACGGGCACAGAATGCAGCACCTGCAGAGAATGCAGCAATGGGATAGAATGCAGCGTAGTTAGAGGCTGCAGCATGGATACAGACTGCAGCATGGGGACGTAATGAAGTATGGGGACAAATTGCAGCATGTGGGCAGAATGCAGTATTGAGACACACTGCAGCCTGGGGAAAACTGCAGAATGTGGATAGAAATGAAGCACTGTGACAGAAAGCATCATGGAGATAGAGTGCAGCACTAAGACAGAATGCAGCATGGGGAGAGGCTGCAGCATGGGGAAAAACTGCAGTATGGGGAAAGAATGCAGCTGGTGGCAAAATGCAAAACAGAGACAGAATTCAGCATGGGGACAGAATGCAACATGGGGACATAATGCAGCATGGGTCAAACTGCAGCTTGGGTCAGACTGTAACACGGGGAAAGAATGCAGCACAGGTATAGAATGCAGCACTGGGACAGAACGCAGCATGCGGACAGAATGCAGCACACGGACAGAATGCAGCATGGGGAGAGGCTGCAGCATTGGGACAGAATGCGGCATGGAAACAGATGCAGCACAGGGACAGAATGCAGCACAGGGACAGAATGCAGCATGGTGACAGAATTCAGCACTTGGGCTGAATGTTGCACGTGGACAGAACGCGGCATGGAGTCAGAATGCAGCACAGGGACACAATGCAGCACGGGGATAGACTGCAGGATAGGGATAGAATGCCGCATGAGGACAGAATGCAGCTTGGAGGCAGAATGCAGCACGGGGACAGAATGCAGCCTGGGGACAGAATGCAGCACAGAGTCGGAATGCAGCATTGAGTCTGACTGCAGCACAGGGACAGATTGCAAGGAGGACAGACTGCAACATGGGGACAGACTGCACCATGGGGACAGAATGCAGCCTGGAGACAGAATGAAGCACGGGGACAGAATGCAGCCTGGGGACAGAATGCAGCCCAGAGTAAGAATGCAGCATTGAGTCTGACTGCAGCACAGGGACAGATTGCAAGGGATCAGACTGCAACCTGGGGACAGATTGCAGCATGGAGACAGAATGCAGCATGGAGATAGAATGAAGCATGGGAATAGAATGCAGCATGGGGACAGAATGTGGCATGGTGACAGATTGAAGAATGGTGATCGACTGCAGCACGGGACAGAATGCAGCATGCAGACAGAATGCAGCACATGGACAGAATGCAGCATGGGGAGAGGCTGCAGTATGGGCACAGACTGCAACATGGGTACAAAATGCAGCATGGGGACAGAATGCATCATGGAGACTGAATGCAGCACAGGGACAGAATGCAGCATGGGGACAGAATGCAGCTTGGAGGCAGAATGCAGCACGGGGACAGAATGCAGCCTGGTGACAGAATGCAGCCCAGAGTCGGAATTCAGCATTGAGTCTGACTGCTGCACAGGGACAGATTGCATGGGGGACAGAATGCGGCATCGAGACAGAATGAAGCACGAGGACAGAATGCAGCATGGGGACAGAATGTGGCATCTAGTCAGAATGCAACGCAGAGTCGGAATGCAGCATGGGGACAAAATGCAGCATGAGGACTGAATGCAACATGGGGACAGAATGAAGCACGGGGACAGAATGCATCATGGAGATAGAGTGCAGCACTAAGACAGAATGCAGCATGGGGAGAGGCTGCAGCATGGTGAAAAACTGCAGCATGGGGACAGAATGCAGCTGGTGGCAAAATGCAAAACAGAGACAGAATTCAGCATGGGGAGAGAATGCAACATAGTGAAATAATGCAGCATGGGGACAAACTGCAGCTTGGGTCAGACTGTAACATGGGGAAAGAATGCAGCACAGGGATAGAATGCAGCACTGGGACAGAATGCAGCACAGGGACACAATGCAGCACATGGACAGAATGCAGCATGGGGAGAGGCTGCAGCATTGGGACAGAATGTGGCATGGAGACAGAATGCAGCAATGGGATAGAATGCAGCATGCGGACAGAATGCAGCACATGGACAATGCAGCATGGGGAGAGGCAGCAGCATGGGCGCAGACTGCAACATGGGGACAACATGCAGCATGGGGACAGAATGCAGCACTGGGGCAGAATGCTGCACGTGGACCGAACGTGGCTTGGAGTCAGAATGCAGCACAGGGACACAATGCATCATGGGGACAGACTGCAGGATAGGGATAGAATGCCACATGGGGACAGAATGCAGCTTGGAGGCAGAATGCAGCACGTGGACAGAATGCAGCATGGGGACAGAATGCTGCTTGGAGGCAGAATGCAGCACAGGGACAGAATGCAGCCTAGGGACAGAATGCAGCCCACAGCCGGAATGCAGCATTGATTCTGACTGCAGCACAAGGACAGATTGCAAGGGGGACAGACTGCAACCTGGGGACAGACTGCAGCATGGGTCAGAATGCAGCATCGAGTCAGAATGAAGCATGGGGACAGAATGCAGCATGGGTACAGAAAGTGGCATCGAGACAGAATGCAACCCAGAGTCGGAAAGCAGCATTGGGACAAAATGCAGCATGGATACAGAATGCAACATGGTGACAGTTGCAGCACAGGTACAGATTGCAGCATGAGTACAGAATGCAGCATGAGGACAGACTGCAGCACAGGGAGAGAATGCAGCACCTGCAGAGAATGCTGCTATGGAATAGAATGCAGCATAGGTAGAGGCTGCAGCATGGGTATAGATTGCAGCATGGAGACAGAAAGCAGCAGGGGGACAGACTGCAGCACAGGGACAAAATGTAGCAACTGCAAAGAATGCAGCAATGGGATAGAATGCATCATAGTTAGAGGCTGCAGCATGGGTACAGACTGCAGCATGGGGACAGAATGCAGCATGGGCACAGACTGCAGCTTGGTCTAGAATGCAGCATGCGGACAGAATGCAGCACGTGGACAATGCAGCATGGGGACAGAATGCATCACGAGGACAGAATGCACAATGAGGACAGAATACAGCATGGGGACAGAATGCAGTATGGGGACAAATTGCAGCATGTGGGCAGAATGCACCATTGGGACACACTGCAGCCTGGGGAAAGACGGCAGAATGTGGACAGAATGCAGCACTGTGACAGAATGCATCATGGAGATAGAGTGCAGCACTAAGACAGAATGCAGCATGTGTAGAGGCTGCAGCATGGGGAAAATCTGCAGCATGGGGACAGAATGCAGCTGGTGGCAAAATGCAAAACAGAGACAGAATTCAGCATGGGGAGAGAATGCAACATGGGGACAGAATGCAGCACAGGGACACAATGCAGCACATGGACAGAATGCAGCATGGGGAGAGGCTGCAGCATTGGGACAGAATGTGGCATGGAGACAGAATGCAGCACATGGACAGAATGCAGCACAGGGACAGAATGCAGCACAGGGACAGAATGCAGCATGGGGACAGAATGCAGCTTTGGGACAGAATGCAGCACAGGGACACAATGCAGCACATGGACAGAATGCAGCATGGGGAGAGGCTGCAGCATTGGGACAGAATGCGGCATGGAGACAGAATGCAGCACAGGGACAGAATGCAGCATGCGGACAGAATGAAGCATATGGACAGAATGCAGCATGGGGAGAGGCTGCAACATGAGGACAGAATGCGGCATGGAGACAGAATGCAGCACAGGGACAGATTGCAAGGGAGACAGACTGCAACATGGGGACCAACTGCACCATGGGGACAGAATGCTGCATGGAAACCGAATTCAGCACTGGGGCAGAATGCTGCACGTGGACAGAACGCAGCATGGAGTCAATGCAAAACAGGGACACAATGCAGCACGGGGACAGACTGCAGGATAGGGATGGAATGCCGCATGGGGACAGAATGCAGCTTGGATGCAGAATGCAGCACGGGGACAGAATGCAGCCTGGGGATAGAATGCAGCACAGAGTAAGAATGCAGCATTGAGTCTGACTGCAGCACAGGGACAGATTGCAAGAGGGACAGACTGCAACATGGGGACAGACTGCACCATGGGGACAGAATGCAGCATGGAAACAGAATGAAGCACGGGGACAGAATGCAGCATGGGGACAGAATGCAGCCCAGAGTAAGAATGCAGCATTGCGTCTGACTGCAGCACAGGGACAGGTTGCAAGGGGTCAGACTGCAACATGGGGACAGAATGCAGCATGGGGACAGAATGAAGCAAGGGGACAGAATGCAGCCTGGGGACAGAACGTGGCATCGAGGCAGAATGCAAACCAGAGTCGGAATGCAGCATGCGGACAGGGTGCAGCACAGGGACAAAATGTAGCACCTGCAAAGAATGCAGCAATGGGATAGAATGCAGCATAGTTAGAGGCTGCAGCATGGGTACAGACTTCAGCAAGGGGACAGAATGCAGCATGGGGACAGAATGCAGCATGGGGACAGAATGCAACATGGGGACAGAATGAAGCACGGGGACAGAATGCATCATGGAGATATAGTGCAGCACTAAGACAGAATGCAGCATGGGGAGAGGCTGCAGCATGGTGAAAAACTGCAGCATGGGGACAGAATGCAGCTGGTGGCAAAATGTAAAACAGAGACAGAATTCAGCATGGGGACAGAATGCAACATGGGGACAAAATGCAGCATGGGTCAAACTGCAGCTTGGGTCAGACTGTAATTCGGGGAAAGAATGCAGCACAGATATAGAATGCAGCACTGGGACAGAATGCAGCATGTGGACAGAATGCAGCACATGGACAGAATGCAGCATGGGGAGAGACTGCAGCATTGGGACAGAATGCGGCATGGAGACAGAATGCAGCACAGGGACAGAATTAAGCACAGGGACAGAATGCAGCATGGCGACAAAATGCAGCATGGGGACAGAATGCAGCATGGGGACAGAATGCAGCATGGGGACAGAATTCAGCACAGGGACACAATGCAGCACGTGGACTGATTGCACAGGGGACAGACTGCAACATGGGGACAGACTGCACCATGGGGACAGAATACAGCATGGAGACAGAATGAAGCACAGGGACACAATGCAGCACATGGACAGAATGGAGCATGGGGAGAGGCTGCAGCATTGGGACAGAATGCAGCATGGAGACAGAATGCAGCACAGGGACAGAATGCAGCACAGGGACAGAATGCAGCATGGGGACAGAATGCAGCATGGGGACAGAATTCAGCACTGGGGCAGAATGCTGCACATCGACAGAAATCGGTATGGAGTCAGAATGCAACACAGGGACACAATGCAGCACGGGGACAGACTGCAGGATGGGGATAGAATGCCGCATGGGGACAGAATGCAGCATGGAGGCAGAATGCAGCACAGGGACAGAATGCACCCTGGGGACAGAATGCAACACAGAGTAAGAATGCAGCATTGAGTCTGACTGCAGCACAGGGACAGATTGCAAGGGGGACAGACTACAACTTGGGGACAGACTGCACCATGGGGACAGAATGCAGCATGGAGACAGAATGAAGCATGAGGACAGGTTGCAGCCTGGTGACAGAATGCAACACGGTGACAGACTGCAGCACAGGTACAGATTGCAGCATGGGGACAGAATGCAGCATGAGGACAGACTGCAGCACGGGGACAAAATGTAGCACATGCAAAGAATGCAGCAATGGGATAGAATGCAGCATAGTTAGAGGCTGCAGTATGGGTACAGACTGCCTCATGGGGACAGAATGCAGCATGAGCAGAGACTGCAGCATGGTCTAGAATGCAGCATGCGGACAGAATGCAGCACGTGGACAATGCAGCATGGGGAGAGGCTGCAGCATGGGCACATATTGCAACATGGGGACAACATGCAGCATGGGGACAGAATGCGGCATGGAGACAGAATGCAGCATGGAGACAGAATGCAGTATTGGGACAGAACGCAGCACGGGGACAGAATGCAGCATTGGGACAGAATGCAGCATGGGGACAGAATTCAGCACAGGGGCAGAATTCTGGACGTGGACCGAATGCGGCATGGAGTCGAATGCAACATAGGGACACAATACAGCACGGCTACAGACTGCAGGATAGGGATGGAATGCTGCATGGGGACAGAATGCATCTTGGATGCAGAATGCAGCACGGGGACAGAATGCAGCATGGGGACAGAATGCAGCCCAGAGTAAGAATGCAGCATTGAGTCTGACTGCAGCACAGGGTCAGATTGCCAGGCAGACAGACTGCAACATGGGGACAGAATTCAGCATGGGCGCAGACTGCAACATGGGGACAGAATGCAGCATGCAGACAGAATGAAGCACGGGGACAGACTGCAACCTGGGGACAGACTGCAGCATGGGTACAGAATGCAGCATGAAGACAGAATGATGCACAGGGACAGAATGCAGCATGGGGACAGAATGCGGCATCGAGGCAGAATGCAACCCAGAGTCAGAATGCAGCATGGACACAGAATGCAGCATGAGGACAGACTGCTGCATGGGTACAGAATGTAGCACAGGTACCGATTGCAGCATGAGTACAGAATTCAGCATGGGTCAGACTGCAGCACATGGAGAGAATGCAGCACCTGCAGAGAATGCAGCAATGGGATAGAATGCAGCATAGGTAGAGGCTGCAGCAGGGGTACAGATTGCAGCATGGGGACAGAATGCAGCATGGGGACAGACTGCAGCACGGGGACAAAATGTAGCATCTGCAAAGAATGCAGCAATGGGATAGAATGCAGTATAGTTAGAGGCTGCAGCATGGTTACAGACTGCAGCATGGGGACAGAATGCAGCATGGGCACAGACTGCAGCATGGTCTAGAATGCAGCATGCGGACAGAATGCAGCACGTGGACAATGCAGCATGTGGAGAGGCTGCAGCATGAGCACAGACTGCAAAATGCGGACAACATGCAGCATGGGGACAGAATGTGGCATGGAAACAGAATGCAGCACAGGGACAGAATGCAGCATGGGGACAGAATGCAGCATGGGGACAGAATGTGGCATGGGGACAGAATGCAGCACAGAGTCAGAATGCAGCATGGGGACAGAATTCAGCACTTGGGCAGAATGCTGCACGTGGACCGAACACTGCATGGAGTCAGAATGCAGCACAGGGACACAATGCAGCATGGGGACAGACTGCAGGATAGGGATAGAATGCCACATGGTGACAGAATTCAGCTTGGAGGCAGAATGCAGCATGGGGACAGAATGCCGCATGGGGACAGAGTGCAGCTTGGAGGCAGAATGCAGCACATGGACAGAATGCAGCCTGGGGACAGAATGCAGCCCAGAGTCAGAATGCAGCATTGAGTCTGATTGCAGCACAGGGACAGATTGCATGGGGGACAGACTGCAACCTGGGGACAGACTGCAGCGTGGGTCAGAATGCGGCATCGAGACAGAATGAAGCATGGGGACAGAATGCAGCATGGGGACAGAATGTGGCATCGAGACAGAATGCACCCCAGAGTCGGAATGCAGCATGGTGACAGAATGCAGCATGGGTACAGAATGCAACACGGTGACAGATGCAGCACAGGTACAGAGTGCATCATGAGTACAGAATGCAGCATGAGGACAGACAGCAGCACAGGGACAGAATGCAGCACCTGCAGAGAATGCTGCAATGGGATAGAATGCAGCATAGGTAGAGGCTGCAGCATGGGCACAGACTGCAGCATGGTCTAGAATGCAGCATGCGGACAGAATGCAGCACGTGGACAATGCAGCATGGGGAGAGGCTGCAGCATGGGCACAGACTGCAACATGGGGACAACATGCAGCATGGGGACAGAATGTGGCATGGTGACAGAACGCAGCACAGGGACAGAATGCAGCATGGGGACAGAATGCAGCACGGGGACGGAATGCAGCCTGGGGACAGAATACAGCTTGGAGACAGAATGCAGCATGTGGACAGAATGCAGCCTGGGGACAGAATACAGCCCAGAGTTGGAATGCAGCATTGAGTCTGACTGCAGCACAGAGACAGATTGCAAGGGGGACAGACTGCAACCTGGGGACAGACTGCTGCATGGGGACAGAATGCAGCATGGAGACAGAATGAAGCATGAGGACAGAATGTGGCATCAAGACAGAATGCAACCTAGAGTCGGAATGCAGCATGGGGACAGAATGAAGCATGAGGACAGACTGCAGCATAGGTACAGAATGCAACACGGTGACAGACTGCAGCACAGGTACAGATTGCAGCATGGGGACAGAATGCAGCATGAGGACAGACTGCAGCACAGATACAGATTGCAGCATGGGGACAGAATGCAGCATGGGGACAGACTGCAGCACGGGGACAAAATGTAGCACCTGCAAAGAATGCTGCAATGGGATACAATGCAGTATAGTTAGTGGCTGTAGCACGGGTACAGACTGCAGCATGGGGACAGAATGCAGCATGGGCACAGACTGCAGCATGGTCTAGAATGCAGCATGGGGACAGAATGCAGCACATGGACAATGCAGCATGGGGAGAGGCTGCAGCATGGGCACAGACTGCAACATGGGGACAACATTCAGCATGGGGACAGAATGCATTATGGAGACAGAATGCAGCTGAGGGACAGAATGCAGCATTGGGACAGAATGCAGCTGAGGGACAGAATGCAGCATGGGGACAGAATGCAGCACGAGGACAGAATGCATCATGGAGATAGAGTGCAGCACTAAGATAGAATGCAGCATGGGGAGAGGCTGCAGCATGGGGAAAAACTGCAGCATGGGGACAGAATGCAGCTGGTGGTAAAATGCAAAACAGAGACAGAATTCAGCATGGGGAGAGAATTCAACATGGGGACATAATGCAGCAGGGGTCAAACTGCAGCTTGGGTCAGACTGTGACACGGGGAAAGAATGCAGCACAGGTATAGAATGCAGCACTGGGACAGAATGCAGCACATGGACAGAATGCAGCATGGGGAGACGCTGCAGCATCGGGACAGAATGCGGCATGGAGACAGAATGCAGCACAGGGACAGAATGCAGAACAGGGACAGAATGCAGCACGGGGACAGAATGCAGCATGGGGATAGAATGCAGCATGGGGACAGAATGCAGCATGGGGACAGAATGCAGCCTGGGGACAGAATGCAGCCCAGAGTAAGAATGCAGCATTGAGTCTGACTGCAGCACAGCGACAGATTACAAGGGGTCAGACTGCAACATGGGGACAGAATGCAGCATGGAGACAGAAAGAAGCACGGAGACAGAATGCAGCCTGGGGACAGAATGCAGCCCAGAGTAAGAATGCAGCATTGAGTCTGACTGCAGCACAGGGACAGATTGCAAGGGGGATAGACTGCAACATGGGGACTGACTTCACCATGGGGACAGAATGCGGCATGGAGTCAGAATGAAGCATTGGAACAGAATTCAGCATGGGGACAGAATGTGGCATGGAGACAGAATGAAGAACGGGGATCGAGTGCAGCACGGGACAGAATGCAGCATGCGGACAGAATGCAGCACGTGGACAGAATTCAGCATGTGAACAGAATGCAGCACATGGACAGAATGCAGCATGGGAAGAGGCTGCAGTATGGGCACAGACTGCAACATGGGTACAACATGCAGCAGGGGGACAGAATGCATCATGGAGATAGAATGCTGCACAGGGACAGAATGCAGCATGCGGACAGAATGCAGTTTGGAGGCAGAATGCAGCACGTGGATAGAATGCAGCCTGCTGACAGAATGCAGCCCAGAGTCGGAATTCAGCATTGAGTCTGACTGCAGCACAGGGACAGATTGCATGGGGGACAGACTGCAACCTGGGGATAGACTGCAGCATGGGGACAGAATGCAGCATGGTGACAGAATGCGGCATCGAGACAGAATGAAGCACGGGGACAGAATGCAGCATGGGGACAGAATGTGGCATCTAGACAGAATTCAACCCAGAGTCGGAATGCAGCATGGGGAGAAAATGCAGCAAGAGGACAGACTGCAGCATGGGTACAGAATGCAACACGGTGACAGACTGCAACACAGGTACAGATTGCAGCATGAGTACAGAAGGCAGCATGGGGACAGACTGCAGCACAGGGACAGAATGCAGCATGGGGACAGAATGCAGCATGGGGACAGAATTCAGCACTGGGGCAGAATGCTGCACATGGACAGAACGCGGCATGGAGTCAGAATGCAGAACAGGGACACAATGCAGCATGGGGACAGACTGCAGAATGGGGATAGAATGCCGCATGGGGACAGAATGCAGCTTGGATGCAGAATGCAGCACGGGGACAGAATGCAGCCTGGGACAGAATGCAGCCCAGAGTAGGAATGAAGCATTGAGGCTGACTGCAGCACAGGGACAGATTGCAAGGGGGACAGACTGCAACATGGTGACAGAGTGCACCATGGGGACAGAATGCAGCCTGGGGACAGAATGCAGCCCAGAGTAAGAATGCAGCATTGTGTCTGACTGCAGCACAGCGACAGATTGCAAGGGGTCAGACTGCAACATGGGGACAGAATGCAGCATGGAGACAGAAAGAAGCACGGGGACAGAATGCAGCCTGGGGACAGAATGCAGCCCAGAGTAAGAATGCAGCATTGAGTCTGACTGCAGCACAGGGACAGATTGCAAGGGGGATAGACTGCAACATGGGGACTGACTTCACCATGGGGACAGAATGCGGCATGGAGACAGAATGAAGCATTGGAACAGAATTCAGCATGGGAACAGAATGTGGCATGGAGACAGAATGAAGAACGGGGATCGACTGCAGCACGGGACAGAATTCAGCATACGAACAGAATGCAGCACATGGACAGAATGCAGCATGAGAAGAGGCTGCAGTATGGGCACAGACTGCAACATGGGTACAACATGCAACAGGGGGACAGAATGCATCATGGAGATAGAATGCTGCACAGGGACAGAATGCAGCATGGGGACAGAATGCAGTTTGGAGGCAGAATGCAGCACGGGGATAGAATGCCGCCTGCTGACAGAATGCAGCCCAGAGTCAGAATTCAGCATTGAGTCTGACTGCAGCACAGGGACAGACTGCATGGGGGACAGACTGCAACTGGGGGATAGACTGCAGCATGGGGACAGAATGCAGCATGGGGACAGAATGTGGCATCTAGACAGAATTCAACCCAGAGTCGGAATGCAGCATGGGGAGAAAGTGCAGCAAGAGGACAGACTGCAGCATGGGTACAGAATGCAACACGGTGACAGACTGCAGCACAGGTACAGATTGCAGCATGAGTACAGAAGGCAGCATGGGGACAGACTGCAGCACAGGGACAGAATGCAGCAGCTGCAGAGAATGCTGCAATGGGATAGAATGCAGCATAGTTAGAGGCTGCAGCATGGGGACAGAATGCAGCATGGGGACAGAATGCAGCATGGGGACAGAATGCAGCAGAGGGCCAGACTGATGGATAGTACAGCCTGCAGCATTGGAAAAACAACACAGGTGCAGACTGCAGCACGGCACTGACTGCAGCATGGGAAGAGGCTGCAGCACAGTGACAGAATGTAGCATTGGGACAGAATGCACAACTGGGGACAGAATGCAGTATGTGGACAAATTGCAGCAATGTGGGCAGAATGCAGCATTGGGACACACTGCAGCCTGGGAAAAGATGGCAGAATGTGGACAGAAAGCAGCAGTGTGACAGAATGCAGCATGGGTAGAGACTGCAGCATGGGGAAAATCTGCAGCATGGGGACAGATTGCAGCTGGCGGCAAAATGCAAAACAGAGACAGAATTCAGCATGGGGAGTGAATGCAACATGGGGACAGAATGCAGCACAGGGACACAATGCAGCACATGGACAGAATGCAGCATGGGGAGAGGCTGCAGCATTGGGACAGAATGTGGCATGGAGACAGAATGCAGCACAGGGACAGAATGCAGCACAGGGACAGAATGCAGCATGGGGACAGAATCCAGCATTGGGACAGAATGCAGCACAGGGACACAATGCAGCACATGGACAGAATGCAGCATGGGGAGAGGCTGCAGCATTGGGGCAGAATGCAGCATGGAGACAGAATGCAGCACAGGGACAGAATGCAGTAACAGGGACAAAATGCAGCATGCGGACAGAATGAAGCACATGGACAGAATGCAGCATGGGGAGAGGCTGCAACATGAGGACAGAATGCGGCATGGAGACAGAATGCAGCACAGGGACAGATTGCAAGGGGGACAGACTGCAACATGGGGACCGACTGCACCATGGGGACAGAATGCGGCATCGAGACAGAATGAAGCACGGGGATCGACTGCAGCATGGGACAGAATGCAGCATGTGGACAGAATGCAGCATGGGGAGAGGCTGCAGCACGGGGACAGAATGTGGCATATGGACAGAATGCAGCATGTGGACAGAATGCAGCACGTGGACAGAATGCAGCTTGGGGAGATGCTGCAGTATGGGCACAGACTGCAACATGGGTACAACATGCAGCATGGGGACAGAATGCATCATGGAGACACAATGCAGCAGAGGGACAGTATGCAGTATGGGGACAGAATGCAGCTTGGAGGCAGAATGTAGCACGGGGACAGAATGCAGCCTGGGGACAGAATGCAGCCCAGAGTCGGAATGCAGCATTGAGTCTGACTGCAGCATAGGGACAGATTGCATGGGGGACAGACTGCAACCTGGGGACAGACTGCAGCATGGGGACAGAATGCGGCATCAAGACAGAATGAAGCACGGGGAGTGAATGCAGCATGGGGACAGAATGCGGCATCGAGACAGAATGCAACCCAGAGTCGGAATGCAGCATGGGGACAAAATGCAGCATGAGGACAGACTGCAGCATGGGTACAGAATGCAACCCGGTGACAGACTGCAGCACAGGTACAGATTGTAGCATGAGTACAGAATGCAGCACCTGCAAAGAATGCTGCAATGGGATTGAATGCAGCATAGATAGAGGCTGCAGCATTGGTACAGATTGCAGCATGGAGACAGAATGCAGCATGGGGACAGACTGCAACACGGGGACAGAATGCAGCACCTGCAGAGAATGCAGCAATGGGATAGAATGCAGCATAGTTAGAGGCTGCAGCATGGGTACAGACTGCAGCATGGGGACAGAATGCAGCATGGGGACAGAATGCAGCATGGAGGCAGAACGCAGCATGGGGACAGAATGCAGCATGGGGAGATAATACTGCAGAGGGACAGATTGATGGATGGTACAGGCTGCAGCATTGGAAAAACAGCACAGGTGCAGACTGCAGCACGGGACTGACTGCAGCATGGGTAGAGGCTGCAGCACAGGTACAGATTGCAGCATGTATACAGAATGCAGCATGGGGACAGACTGCAGCACAGGGACAGAATGCAGCACCTGCAGAGAATGCAGCACTGGGACAGAATGCAGCACAGGGACAGAATGCAGCATTGAGTCTGACTGCAGCACAGGGATAGATTGCAAGGGAGACAGACTGCAACATAGGGACAGAATGCAGCATGGAGGCATTATGAAGCACGGGGTCAGAATGCAGCATGGGGACAGAATGAAGCCCAGAGTAAGAATTCTGCATTGGGTCTGACTGCAGCACAGGGACAGATTGCAAGGGGGACAGACTGCAACATGGGCACCGACAGCACCATGGGGACAGAATGCGGCATGGAGACAGAATGAAGCACGGGGACAGAATGCAGCATGGGCACAGAATGTGGCATGGAGACAGAATGAAGAACGGGGATCGACTGCAGCACGGGACAGAATGCAGCATACAGACAGAATGCAGCACATGGACAGAATGCAGCATATGGACAGAATGCAGCATGGGTACTGAATGCAGCACAAGAACAGACTGCAGCATGGTGTAGAATTCAGCATGTGGACAGAATGCAGCATGGGACAAAATGCAGCATGAGGACAGAATGCATCTTAGGTACAGAATGCATCACAGGGACAGAATGCAGCATGGTGTAGAATGCAGCATGCGGACAGAATGCAGCATGGGAGAGAATGCAGCAGTGTAACAGACTGCAGAACAGGGATAGACTGCAGCATGGGACAAAATGCAGCATTAGGACAGAATGCATCTTAGGTACAGAATGCATCACAGGGACAGAATGCAGCATGGTGTAGAATGCAGCATGCAGACAGAATGCAGCATAGGTGAGAATGCAGCAGTGTAACAGACTGCAGAACAGGGATAGACTGCAGCACGGGACAAAATGCAGCATGGGGACGTACTGCAGCATGGTGTAGAATGCAGCATGTGGACAGAATGCAGCATGCAGACAGAATGCAGCATGCAGACAGAATGCAGCATGGGGAGAGGCTGCAGCATGGGAACAGAATGCGGCCACGAGACAGAATGCAGCACAGGGACAGATTGCAAGTGGGACAGACTGCAACATGGGGACAGACTGCACCATGGGGACAGCATGCAGCATGGAGACATAATGAAGCATGGGGACAGAATGCAGCCTGGGGACAGAATGCAGCCCAGAGTAAGAATGCAGCATTGAGTCTGACTGCAGCACAGGGATAGATTGCAAGGGGAACCGACTGCACCATGAGGACAGAATGCGGCATCGAGACAGAATGAAGCACGGGGACAGAATGCAGCATGGAAACAGAATGTGGCATGGAGACAGAATGAAGAACGGGGATCGACTGCAGCACGGGACAGAATGCAGCATATGGACAGAATGCAGCACGTGGACAGAATGCAACATGGGGAGAGGCTGCAGCATGGGCACAGACTGCAACATGGGTACAACATGCAGCATGGGGACGGAATACGTCATGGAGACACAATGCAGCATGGGGACAGAATGCAGCATGGGGACAGAATGCAGCTTGGAGGCAGAATGTAGCACGGGGACAGAATGCAGCCAGGGGACAGAATGCAGCCTGGGGATAGAATGCAGCCCAGAGTCGGAATGCAGCATTGAGTCTGACTGCAGCACAGGGACAGATTGCATGGGGGACAGACTGCAACCTGGGGACAGACTGCAGCATGGGGACAGAATGCAGCATCAAGGCAGAATGAAGCATGGGGAGCAAATGCAGCATGGGGACAGAATGCGGCATCGAGACAGAATGCGGCATCGAGACAGAATGCAACCCAGAGTCGGAATGCAGCATGGGGACAAAATGCAGCATGAGGACAGACTGCAGCATGGGAAAAGAATGCAACCCGGTGACAGACTGCAGCACAGGTACAGATTGCAGCATGAGCACAGAATACAGCATGGGGACAGACTGCAGCACAGGGACAGAATGCAGCACCTGCAGAGAATGCTGTGATGGGATTGAATGCAGCATAGGTAGAGGCTGCAGCATGTGTACAGACTGCAGCATAGGGACAGAATTCAGCATGGTGGATAGAATGCAGTATGGGGTCTGAATGCAGCATGGAGGCAGAATGCAGCACGTGGACAGAATGCAGCATGGGGAGAGAATGCAGCAGAGGGACAGACTGATGGAGAGTACAGTCAGCAGCATTGGAAACACAGCACAGGTGCAGACTGCAGCACGGGACTGACTGCAGCATGGGGAGAGGCTGCAGCACAGGTATAGATTTCAGCATGAGCACAGAGTGCAGCATGGGGACAGACTGCCGCACAGGGACAGAATGCAGCACCTGCAGAGAATGCAGCAATGGGATAAAATGCAGCATAGTTAGAGGCTGCAGCATGGGTACAGACGGCAGCATGGGGACAGAATGCTGCATGGGGACAGAATGCAGCATGGGGACAGAATGAAGTATGGGGACAAATTGCAGCATGTGGGCAGAATGCAGCATTGAGACACACTGCAGCCTGGGGAAAACTGCAGAATGTGGTCAGAATGCAGCACTGTGACAGAAAGCATCATGGAGATAGAGTGCAGCACTAAGACAGAATGCAGCATGGGGAGGGGCTGCAGCATGGGGAGAGGCTGCAGCATGGGGAAAAACTGCAGCATGGGACAGAATGCAGCTGGTGGCAAAATACAAAACAGAGACAGAATTCAGCATGGGGAGAGAATGCGACATGGGGACATAATGCAGCATGGTGACAAACTGCAGCTTGGCTCAGACTGTAACATGGGGAAAGAATGCAGCACTGGTATAGAATGCAGCACAGGGACAGAATGCAGCAGGGACAGAATGCAGCATGGGGACAGACTGCAGCATGGGTACAGAATGCAGCAAAGGGACAGATTGCAGCATGGTGTAGAATACAGCATGCAGACAGAATGAAGCATGGGACAGAATGCAGCATTGTAACAAACTGCAGAGCAGGGATAGACGGCAGCACGGGACAAAATGCAGCATGCGGACAGAATACAGCATAGGTACAGAATGCAGCACAGGGACAGACTGCAATATGGTGTAGAATGCAGCATGCGGACAGAATGCAGCAAGGGATAGAATGCAGCATTGTAACAGACTGCAGAGCAGGGATAGACTGCATCACGGGACACAATCCAGCATGCAGACAGAATGCAGCACATGGGCAGAATGCAGCATGGGGAGCTGCTGCAGCATGGGGACAGAATGCGGCATGGAGGCAGAATGCAGCACAGGGACAGAATGCAGCACAGGGACTGAATGCTGCATGGGGACAGAATGCAGCATGGGGACAGAATGCAGCCCTGGGGACAGAATGCAGCATGGGGACAGAATTCAGCAAGGGGGCAGAATGCTGCACATTGACAGAACGCGTTTTGGAGTCAGAATGTAGCACTGGGACACAATGCAGCATGGGGACAGATTGCAGCATGGCGACAGAATGCTTCATTTGGCCAGAATGCAGCTTGGAGGCAGAATGCAGTAGGGGGACAGAATGTAGCATGGGTCAGAATGTAGCACAGAGTTGGAATACAGCATGTGGACAGAATGCAGCATGGGAACAGAATGCAGCATGGGGACACAATGCAGCATGGGGACAGACTGCAGCATGGGGACAGAATGCGGCATGGGGACAGAATGCAGCTTGGAGGCAGAATGAAGCACAGGGACAGAATGCAGCATGGGGACAAAATACCGCCTGGGGACAGAATGCAGCATGGGGAAAGAATTCAGCACTGGGGCAGATTGCTGCACGTGGACAGAAAGCGGCATGGAGCCAGAATGTAGCACAGGGACACAATGCAGCACGGGGACAGATTGCAGCATGGCGACAGAATGCTTCATTGGGACAGAATGCAGCTTGGAGGCAGAATGCAGCAGGGGACAGAATGTAGCATGGGTCAGAATGTAGCACAGAGTCGGAATACAGCATGTGGACAGAATGCAGCACGGGAACAGAATGCAGCATGGGGACACAATGCGGCATGGGGACAGACTGCAGCATGGGGACAGAATGCCGCATGGGGACAGAATGCAGCTTGGAGGCAGAATGCAGCATGGGGTTAGAATACAGCCTGGGGACAGAATGCAGCCCAGAGTCAGAATGCAGCATTGAGTCTGACTGCAGCACAGGAACAGATTGCAAGGGGGACAGACTGAAACATGGGGACAGACTGCACCTTGGGGACAGAAAGTGACATGGAGACAGAATGAAGCACGGTGACAGAATGCAGCATGGGGACAGAATGTGGCATGGAGCCAGAATGCAGCTTGGAGGCAGAATGCAGCACGAGGACAGACTGCAGCCTGGGGACAGAATGCAGCCCAGAGTCGGAAGGCAGCATTGAGTCTGACTGCAGCACAGGGACAGATTGCAAGGGGGACAGACTGCAACCTGGGGACAGACTGCAGCATGGGGACAGAATATGGCATTGAGACAGAATGAAGCATGGGGACAGAAGGCAGCATGGTGACAGAATGCGGCAACGAGACAGAATGCAAACCAGAGTCAGAATGCAGCATGGGTTCAGAATGCAGCATGAGGACAGACTGCAGCACAGATACAGATTGCAGCATGAGTACAGGATGCAGCATGGGGACAGACTGCAGCACAGGGACAGAATGCAGCACCTGCAGAGAATGCTGCAATGGGATAGAATGCAGCATAGTTAGAGACTGCAGCATGGGTACAGACTGCAGCACAGGGACAGAAGGCAGCATGGGGACAGACTGCAGCATAGTCTAGAATGCAACATGGGTACAGAATACAGCACGGGGACAATGCAGCATGGGGAGAGGCTGCAGCATGCGCACAGATTGCAACATGGGGAAAACATGGAGCATGGGGACAGAATGCGGCATGGAGACAGAATGCAGCATGGGGACAGAATGCAGCATGGGGACAGAATGCAGCATGGGGACAGAATGCAGCATGGGGACAGAATTCATCACTGGGGCAGAATGCTGCATGTGGACAGAATGCGTCATGGAGTCAGAATGCAGCAAGGGACACAATGCAGCACAGGGACAGACTGCAGGATGGGGATAGAATGCCGCATGGGGACAGAAAGCAGCTTGGAGGCAGAATGCAGCTTGGAGGCAGAATGCAGCACAAGGACAGAATGCAGCCTGGGGACAGAATGCAGCCCAGAGTCAGAATGCAGCATTGAGTCTGACTGCAGCACAGGGACAGATTGCAAGGGGGACAGACTGCAACCTGGGGACAGACTGCAACATGGGGACAGAATGGGGCATTGAGACAGAATGAAGCATGGGGACAGAATGCAGCATGGTGACAGAATGCGGCATCGAGACAGAATGCAACGCAGAGTCGGAATGCAGCATGGGGAAAGAATGCAGCACGTGGACAATGCAGCATGGGGAGAGGCTGCAGCACGCGCACAGACTGCAACATGGGGACAACATGCAGCACGGGGACAGAATGCAGCATGGGGACAGAATGCAGCATGGGGACAGAATTCATCACTGGGGCAGAATGCTGCATGTGGACAGAATGTGTCATGGAGTCAGAATGCAGTACATGGACACAATGCAGCACAGGGACAGACTGCAGGATGGGGATAGAATGCCGCATGGGGACAGAATGCAGCTTGGAGGCAGAATGCAGCACGAGGACAGAATGCAGCCTGGGGACAGAATGCAGCCCAGAGTCAGATTGCAGCATTGAGTCTGACTGCAGCACAGGGACAGATTTCAAGGGGGACAGACTGCAACCTGGGGACAGACTGCAGCTTTTGGACAGAATGGGGCATTGAGACAGAATGAAGCATGGGGACAGAATGCAGCAAGGTGACAGAATGCGGCATCGAGACAGAATGCAAACCAGAGTCGGAATGCAGCATGGGGACAGAATGCAGCATGTGGAAAAGGCAGTATGGGGAGAGGCTGTAGCACGTGCACAGACTGCAACATGGGGACAACATGCAGCATGGGAACAGAATGCGGCATGGAGACAGAATGCAGCACGGGGACAGAATGCAGCATGGGGACAGAACACGGCATGGAGTCAGAATGCAGCACAGGGACAGACTGCAGGATGGGGATAGAATGCCGCATGGGGACTGAATGCAGCTTGGAGGCAGAATGCAGCTTGGATGCAGAAAGCAGCACAAGGACAGAATGCAGCCTGGGGACATAATGCAACCCAGAGTCAGAATGCAGCATTGAGTCTGACTGCAGCACAGGGACAGATTTCAAGGGGGACAGACTGCAGCATGGGTACAGAATGCAGCATGGGGACAGAATGCGGCATGGAGACAGAATGCTGCAGGGGGAAAGAATGCAGCATGGGGACAGAATGCAGCACAGGGACAGAATGCAGCTTGGAGGCAGAATGCAGCTTGGATGCAGAATTCAGCACAAGGACAGAATGCAGCCTGGGGACAGAATGCAGCTCAGAGTCGGAATGCAGCATTGAGTCTAACTGCAGCAAAGGGACAGATTGCAAGGGGGACAGACTGCAGCATGGGGTCAGACTGCAGCATGGGGACAGAATGTGGCATTGAGACAGAATGCAAACCAGTGTTGGAATGCAGCATGGGGACAGAATTCAGCATGAGGACAGACTGCAGCACAGGTACAGATTGCAGCATGAGCACAGAATGCAGCATGGGGACAGACTGCAGCACAGGGACAGAATGCAGCACTGGCAGAGAATGCTGCAATGGGATAGAATGCAGCACAGGTAGAGGCTGCAGCATGGTACAGATTGAAGCACGGGGACAGAATGCCGCATGGGGACAGACTGCAGCGCAGGGACAGAATGCAGCACCTGCAGAGAATGCAGCAATGGGTTAGAATGCAGCATGGTCTAGAATGCAACAATGGGGACAGAATGCAGCACGGGGACAGAATTCAGCACTGGGGCAGAATGCTGCATGTGGACAGAACGCGGCATGGAGTCAGAAAGCAGCACAGGGACACAATGCAGCACGGGGACAGACTGCAGGATGGGGATAGAATGCCGCATGGGGACAGAATGCAGCTTGGGGGCAGAATGCCGCACAGGGACAGAATGCAGCCTGGGGACAGAATGTGGCACAGAGTAAGAATGCAGCATTGAGTCTGACTGCAGCACAGGGACAGATTGCAAGGGGGACCGACTGCAACATTGGGACCGACTGCACCATGGGGACAGAATGCGGCATGGAGACAGAATGAAGCACGGGGACAGAATGCAGCATGGGCACAGAATGAGGCATGGAGACAGAATGAAGAATGAGGATCGACTGCAGCACGGGACAGAATGCAGCATACGGAAAGAATGCAGCATGTTCACAGAATGCAGCATGCGGACAGTATGCAGCACATGGACAGAATGCAGCATGGGGAGAGGCTGCAGTTTGGGCACAGACTGCAACATGGGTACAACATGCAGCATGGGGACAGAATACGTCATGGAGACACAATGCAGCACAGGGACAGTATGCAGAATTGGGACAGAATGCAGCTTGGAGGCAGAATGTAGCACGGGGACAGAATGCAGCCTGGGGACAGAATGCAGCCCAGAGTCGGAATGCAGCATTGAGTCTGACTGCCGCACAGGGACAGATTGCATGGGGGACAGACTGCAACCTGAGGACAGACTGCAGCATGGGGACAGAATGCAGCATCAAGACAGAATGAAGCACGGGGAGCGAATGCAGCATGGGGACAGAATGCGGCATCGAGACAGAATGCAACCCAGAGTCGGAATGCAGCATGGAGACAAAATGCAGCATGAGGACAGACTGCAGCATGGGTACAGAATGCAACCCGGTGACAGACTGCAGCACAGGTACAGATTGCAACATGAGTACAGAATGCAGCATGGGGACAGACTGCAGCACAGGGACAGAATGCAGCACCTGCAGAGAATGCTGCAATGGGATTGAATGCAGCATAGGTAGAGGCTGCAGCATGGGTACAGACTGCAGCATGGGGACAGAATGCAGCACCTGCAGAGAATGCAGCAATGGGATAGAATGCAGCATAGTTAGAGGCTGCAGCATGGGCACAGACTGCAGCATGAAAGCAGAATGCAGCACGGGGACAGAATGCAGCTTGGGGAGAGAATGCAGCAGAGGGACAGACTGATGGAGGGTACAGGCTGCAGCATTGGAAAAACAGCACAGGTGCAGACTGCAGCACGGGACTGACTGCAGCATGGGGAGAGGCTGCTGCACAGGTACAGATTGCAGCATGAGTACAGAATGCAGCATGGGGACTGACTGCCGCACAGGGATAGAATGCAGCACCTGCAGAGAATGCAGCAATGGGATAAAATGCAGCATAGTTAGAGGCTGCAGCATGGGTACAGACTGCAGCATGGGGACAGAATGCTGCATGGGGACAGAATGCAGCATGGGGACAGAATGAAGTATGGGGACAAATTGCAGCATGTGGGCAGAATGCAGCATTGAGACACACTGCAGCCTGGGGAAAACTGTAGAATGTGGTCAGAATGCAGCACTGTGACAGAAAGCATCATGGAGATAGAGTGCAGCACTAAGACAGAATGCAGCATGGGGAGAGGCTGCAGCATGGGGAAAAACTGCAGCATGGGTACAGAATGCAGCTGGTGGCAAAATGCAAAACAGAGACAGAATTCAGCATGGGGAGAGAATGCGACATGTGGACATAATGCAGCATGGTGACAAACTGCAGCTTGAGTCAGACTGTAACATGGCGAAAGAATGCAGCACAGGTATAGAATGCAGCACTGGGACAGAATGCAGCACAGGGACAGACTGCAGCATGGTGTAGAATACAGCATGCAGACAGAATGCAGCATGGGATAGAATGCAGCATTGTCACAGACTGCAGAGCTGGCATAGACTGCATCACAGGACAGAATGCAGCATGAGGACAGAATGCAGCATGTGGACAGAATGCAGCATTGGGAGAGGCTGCAGCATGGGGACAGAATGCGGCATAGAGGCAGAATGCAGCACAGGGACAGAATGCAGCACAGGTACAGAATGCAGCATGGGGACAGAATTCAGCATGGGGACAGAATTCAGCATGGGGACAGAATGCAGCATGGGGCAAAATACCGCCTGAGGGACAGAATGCAGCATGTGAACAGAATTCAGCACTGGGGCAGAATGCTGCACGTGGACAGAAAGCGGCATGGAGCCAGAATGTAGCACACGGACACAATGCAGCACGGGGACAGATTGCAGCATGGCGACAGAATGCTTCATTGGGACAGAATGCAGCTTGGAGGCAGAATGCAGTAGGGGGACAGAATGTAGCATGGGTCAGAATGTAGCACAGAGTCGGAATACAGCATGTGGACAGAATGCAGCACGGGAACAGAATGCAGCATGGGGACACAATGCAGCATGGGGACAGATTGCAGCATGGGGACAGAATGCCGCATGGGGACAGAATGCAGCTTGGAGGCAGAATGCAGCACGGGGATAGAATGCAGCCTGGGGACAGAATGCAGCCCAGAGTCAGAATGCAGCATTGAGTCTGACTGCAGCACAGAGACAGATTGCAAGGGTGACAGACTGCAATATGGGGACAGACTGCACCTTGGGGACAGAATGTGACATGGAGACAGAATGAAGCATGGTGACAGAATGCAGCATGGGGACAGAATGTGGCATGGAGACAGAATGCAGCTTGTAGGCAGAATGCAGCACGAGGACAGAATGCAGCCTGGGGACAATGCAGCCCAGAGTCGGAAGGCAGCATTGAGTCTGAGTGCAGCACAGGGACAGATTGCAAGGGGGACAGACTGCAACCTGGGGACAGACTGCAGCATGGGGACAGAATATGGCATTGAGAAAGAATGAAGCATGGGGACAGAAGGCAGCATGGTGACAGAATGCGGCAAAGAGACAGAATGCAAACCAGAGTAAGAATGCAGCATGGGTTCAGATTGCAGCATGAGGACAGACTGCAGCACAGGTACAGATTGCAGCATGAGTACAGAATGCAGCATGGGGACAGACTGCAGCACAGGGACAGAATGCAGCACCTGCAGAGAATGCTGCAATGGGATAGAATGCAGCATAGTTAGAGACTGCAGCATGGGTACAGACTGCAGCACAGGGACAGAAGGCAGCATGGGGACAGACTGCAGCATAGTCTAGAATGCAACATGGGGACAGAATACAGCACGGGGACAATGCAGCATGGGAAGAGGCTGCAGCATGCGCACAGAATGCAACATGGGGAAAACATGGAGCATGAGGACAGAATGCGGCATGGAGACAGAATGCAGCACGGGGACAGAATGCAGCATGGGCACAGAATGAGGCATGGAGACGGAATGAAGAACGAGGATCGACTGCAGCACGGGACAGAATGCAGCATACGGAAAGAATGCAGCATGTTCACAGAATGCAGCATGCGGACAGAATGCAGCACATGGACAGAATGCAGCATGGGGAGAGGCTGCAGTTTGGGCACAGACTGCAACATGGGTACAACATGCAGCATGGGGACAGAATACGTCATGGAGACACAATGCAGCACAGGGACAGTATGCAGAATGGGGACAGAATGCAGCTTGGAGGCAGAATGTAGCACGGGGACAGAATGCAGCCTGGGGACAGAATGCAGCCCAGAGTCGGAATGCAGCATTGAGTCTGACTGCCGCACAGGGACAGATTGCATGGGGGACAGACTGCAATATGGGGACAGACTGCACCTTGGGGACAGAATGTGACATGGAGACAGAATGAAGCATGGTGACAGAATGCAGCATGGGGACAGAATGTGGCATGGAGACAGAATGCAGCACGGGGACAGAATGCAGCATGGGGACAGAATTCATCACTGGGGCAGAATGCTGCATGTGGACAGAATGTGTCATGGAGTCAGAATGCAGTACATGGACACAATGCAGCACAGGGGCAGACTGCAGGATGGGGATAGAATGCCGCATGGGGACAGAATGCAGCTTGGAGGCAGAATGCAGCACGAGGACAGAATGCAGCCTGGGGACAGAATGCAGCCCAGAGTCAGATTGCAGCATTGAGTCTGACTGCAGCACAGGGACAGATTTCAAGGGGGACAGACTGCAACCTGGGGACAGACTGCAGCTTTTGGACAGAATGGGGCATTGAGACAGAATGAAGCATGGGGACAGAATGCAGCAAGGTGACAGAATGCGGCATCGAGACAGAATGCAAACCAGAGTCGGAATGCAGCATGGGGACAGAATGCAGCATGTGGAAAAGGCAGTATGGGGAGAGGCTGTAGCACGCGCACAGACTGCAACATGGGGACAACATGCAGCATGGGAACAGAATGCAGCATGGAGACAGAATGCAGCACGGGGACAGAATGCAGCATGGGGACAGAACACGGCATGGAGTCAGAATGCAGCACACGGACAGACTGCAGGATGGGGATAGAATGCCGCATGGGGACTGAATGCAGCTTGGAGGCAGAATGCAGCTTGGATGCAGAAAGCAGCACAAGGACAGAATGCAGCCTGGGGACATAATGCAACCCAGAGTCAGAATGCAGCATTGAGTCTGACTGCAGCACAGGGACAGATTTCAAGGGGGACAGACTGCAGCATGGGGACAGAATGCAGCATGAGTACAGACTGCAGCACAGGAACCGATTGCAGCATGAGTACAGAATGCAGCATGGGCACAGACTGCAGCACAGGGACAGAATGCAGCACCTGCAGAGAATGCTGCAATGGGATAGAATGCAGCACAGGTAGAGGCTGCAGCATGGGTACAGATTGCAGCATGGGGACAGAATGCAGCATGGGGACAGACTGCAGGATGGGGACAGAATGCAGCACCTGCAGAGAATGCAGCAATGGGATAGAATTCAGCATAGTTAGAGACTGCAGCATGGGTACAGACTGCAGCACGGCAACAGAATGCAGCAGGTGGACCGACTGCAGCATAGTCTAGAATGCAACATGGGGACAGAATACAGCATGTGGACAATGCAGCATGGGGAGAGGTTGCAGCATGCACACAGACTGCAACATGGGGACAACATGCAAAATGGGGACAGAATGCGGCATGGGGACAGAATGCAGCATGGGGACAGAATGCAGCACGGGGACAGAATGCAGCATGGGGACAGAATGCAGCATGGGACAGAATGCAGCACAGAATCAGAATGCAGCATGGGGACAGAATTCAGCACTGGGGCAGAATGCTGCATGTGGACAGAACACGCCATGGAGTCAGAATGCAGCACAGAATGCACCATGGGGACACAATGCAGCATGGGGACAGAATGCAGAATGGGGACAGAATGCAGCATGGGGACAGAATTCAGCACTGGGGCAGAATGCTGCATGTGGACAGAACGCGGCATGGAGTCAGAAAGCAGCACAGGGACACAATGCAGCACGGGGACAGACCGCAGGATGGGGATAGAATGCCGCATGGGCACAGAATGTGGCATGGAGACAGAATGAAGAACGGGGATCGACTGCAGCACAGGACAGAATGCAGCATACGGAAAGAATGCAGCATGTTCACAGAATGCAGCATGTGGACAGAATGCAGATCAGGGACAGACTGCAGCAAGGGACAGAATGCAGCATGCGGACAGAATGCAGCACATGGACAGAATGCAGCATGGGGAGAGGCTGCAGTTTGGGCACAGACTGCAACATGGGTACAACATGCAGCATGGGGACAGAATACGTCATGGAGACACAATGCAGCGCAGGGACAGTATGCAGAATGGGGACAGAATGCAGCTTGGAGGCAGAATGCAGCACGAGGACAGAATGCAGCCTGGGGACAGAATGCAGCCCAGAGTCGGAATGCAGCATTGAGTCTGACTGCCGCACAGGGACAGATTGCATGGGGGACAGACTGCAACCTGAGGACAGACTGCAGCATGGGGACAGAATGCAGCATCAAGACAGAATGAAGCACGGGGAGCGAATGCAGCACGGGGACAGAATGCAGCATCGAGACAGAATGCAACCCGATGACAGACTGCAGCACAGGTACAGATTGCAGCATGAGTACAGAATGCAGCATGGGGACAGACTGCAGCACAGGGACAGAATGCAGCACCTGCAGAGAATGCTGCAATGGGATTGAATGCAGCATAGGTAGAGGCTGCAGCATGGGTACAGACTGCAGCATGGGGACAGAATGCAGCACCTGCAGAGAATGCAGCAATGGGATAGAATGCAGCATAGTTAGAGGCTGCAGCATGGGTACAGACTGCAGCATGGGGACAGAATGCTGCATGGGGACAGAATGCAGCATGGGGACAGAATGAAGTATGGGGACAAATTGCAGCATGTGGGCAGAATGCAGCATTGAGACACACTGCTGCCTGGGGAAAACTGCAGAATGTGGTCAGAATGCAGCACTGTGACAGAAAGCATCATGGAGATAGAGTGCAGCACTAAGACAGAATGCAGCATGGGGAGAGGCTGCAGCATGGGGAAAAACTGCAGCATGGGTACAGAATGCAGCTGATGGCAAAATACAAAACAGAGACAGAATTCAGCATGGGGAGAGAATGCGACATGTGGACATAATGCAGCATGGTGACAAACTGCAGCTTGGGTCAGACTGTAACACGGCGAAAGAATGCAGCATAGGGACAGACTGCAGCATGGTGTAGAATACAGCATGCAGACAGAATGCAGCATGGGATAGAATGCAGCATTGTCACAGACTGCAGAGCTGGCATAGACTGCATCACAGGACAGAATGCAGCATGAGGACAGAATGCAGCACATGGACAGAATGCAGCATTGGGAGAGCCTGCAGCATGGGGACAGAATGCGGCATAGAGGCAGAATGCAGCACAGGGACAGAATGCAGCACAGGTACAGAATGCAGCATGGGGACAGAATTCAGCATGGGGACAGAATTCAGCATGGGGACAGAATGCAGCATGGGGCAAAATACCGCCTGGGGACAGAATGCAGCATGTGAACAGAATTCAGCACTGGGGCAGAATGCTGCACATGGATAGAAAGCGGCATGGAGCCAGAATGTAGCACACGGACACAATGCAGCACGGGGACAGATTGCAGCATGGCGACAGAATGCTTCATTGGGACAGAATGCAGCTTGGAGGCAGAATGCAGTAGGGGGACAGAATGTAGCATGGGTCAGAATGTAGCACAGAGTCGGAATACAGCATGTGGACAGAATGCAGCACGGGAACAGAATGCAGCATGGGGACACAATGCAGCATGGGGACAGATTGCAGCATGGGGACAGAATGCCGCATGGGGACATAATGCAACACCTGCAGAGAATGCAGCAATGGGATAGATTCAGCATGGTCTAGAATGCAACATGCGGACAGAATACAGCACATGGACAATGCAGCGTGGGGAGAGTCTGCAGCATGGGCACAGACTGCAACATGGGGACAACATGCAGCATGGGGACAGAATGCAGCACCTGCAGAGAATGCAGCAATGGGATAGAATGCAGCATGGTCTAGAATGCAACAATGGGGACAGAATGCAGCACGGGGACAGAATTCAGCACTGGGGCAGAATGCTGCATGTGGACAGAACGCGGCATCGAGTCAGAAAGCAGCACAGCGACACAATGCAGCAAGTGGACAGACTGCAGGATGGGGATAGAATGCCGCATGGGGACAGAATGCAGCTTGGAGGCACAATGCCACACAGGGACAGAATGCAGCCTGGGGACAGAATGTGGCGCAGAGTAAGAATGCAGCACTGAGTCTGACTGCAGCACAGGGACAGATTGCAAGGGGGACAGACTGCAACATGGGGACAGACTGCAACATGGGGACAGAATGGGGCATGGAGACAGAATGCTTCATTTGGACAGAATGCAGCTTGGAGGCAGAATGCAGTAGGGGTACAGAATGTAGCATGGGTCAGAATGTAGCACAGAGTCGGAATACAGCATGTGGACAGAATGCAGCATGGGAACAGAATGCAGCATGGGGACACAATGCAGCATGGGGACAGATTGCAGCATGGGGACAGAATGCCGCATGGGGACAGAATGCAGCTTGGAGGCAGAATGAAGCACAGGGAAAGAATACAGCCTGGGGACAGAACGCAGCCCAGAGTCAGAATGCAGCATTGAGTCTGACTGCAGCACAGGGACAGATTGCAAGGGTGACAGACTGCAATATGGGGACAGACTGCACCTTGGGGACAGAATGTGACATGGAGACAGAATGAAGCATGGTGACAGAATGCAGCATGGGGACAGAATGTGGCATGGAGACAGAATGCAGCTTGGAGGCAGAATGCAGCACGAGGACAGAATGCAGCCTGGGGACAGAGTGCAGCCCAGAGTCGGAATGCAGCATTGAGTGTGACTGCAGCACAGGGACAGATTGCAAGGGGGACAGACTGCAACATGGGGACAGACTGCACCTAGGGGACAGAGAGTGACATGGAGACAGAATGAAGCACGGTGACAGAATGCAGCATGGGGACAGAATGTGGCATGGAGACAGAATGCAGCTTGGAGGCAGAATGCAGCACGAGGACAGAATGCAGCCTGGGGACAGAATGCAGCCCAGAGTTGGAAGGCAGCATTGAGTCTGACTGCAGCACAGGGACAGATTGCAAGGGGGACAGACTGCAACCTGGGGACAGACTGCAGCATGGGGACAGAATATGGCATTGAGACAGAATGAAGCATGGGGACAGAAGGCAGCATGGTGACAGAATGCGGCAAAGAGACAGAATGCAAACCAGAGTCAGAATGCAGCATGGGGACAGAATGCAGCATGAGGACAGACTGCAGCACAGGTACAGATTGCAGCTTGAGTACAGAATGCAGCATGGGGACAGACTGCAGCACAGGGACAGAATGCAGCACCTGCAGAGAATGCTGCAATGGGATAGAATGCAGCATAGTTAGAGACTGCAGCATGGGTACAGACTGCAGCACAGGGACAGAAGGCAGCATGGGGACAGACTGCAGCATAGTCTAGAATGCAACATGGGGACAGAATACAGCACGGGGACAATGCAGCATGGGAAGAGGCTGCAGCATGCGCACAGAATGCAACATGGGGAAAACATGGAGCATGGGGACAGAATGCGGCATGGAGACAGAATGCAGCACGAGGACAGAATGCAGCATGGGGACAGAATGCAGCATGGGGACAGAATGCAGCATGGGGACAGATTTCATCACTGGGGCAGAATGCTGCATGTGGACAGAATGCGTCATGGAGTCAGAATGCAGCACAGGGACACAATGCAGCACAGGGACAGACTTCAGGATGGGGATAGAATGCCGCATGGGGACAGAATGCAGCTTGGAGGCAGAATGCAGCTTGGAGGCAGAATGCAGCACGAGGACAGAATGCAGCCTGGGGTCAGAATGCAGCCCAGAGTCAGATTGCAGCATTGAGTCTGACTGCAGCACAGGGACAGATTGCAAGGGGGACAGACTGCAACCTGGGGACAGACTGCAGCTTTTGGACAGAATGGGGCATTGAGACAGAATGAAGCATGGGGACAGAATGCAGCATGGTGACAGAATGCGGCATCGAGACAGAATGCAAACCAGAGTCGGAATGCAGCATGGGGACAGAATGCAGCATGTGGAAAAGGCAGCATGGGGAGAGGCTGCAGCATGCACACAGACTGCAACATGGGGACAACATGCAGCATGGGGACAGAATGCGGCATGGAGACAGAATGCAGCACGGGGACAGAATGCAGCATGGGGACAGAATGCAGCACAGGGACAGAATGCAGCATGGGGGCAGAATGCTGCATGTGGACAGAACACGGCATGGAGTCAGAATGCAGCACAGGGACAGACTGCAGGATGGGGATAGAATGCCGCATGGGGACAGAATGCAGCTTGGAGGCAGAATGCAGCTTGGATGCAGAATGCAGCACAAGGACAGAATGCAGCCTGGGGACATAATGCAACCCAGAGTCGGAATGCAGCATTGAGTCTGACTGCAGCACAGGGACAGATTTCAAGGGGGACAGACTGCAGCATGGGGACAGACTGCAGCATGGGGACAGAATATGGCATTGAGACAGAATGAAGCATGGGGACAGAATGCAGCATGGTGACAGAATGCGGCATCAAGACAGAATGCAACCCAGAGTCGGAATGCAGCATGAGTACAGAATACAGCATGGGGACTGACTGTAGCACAGGGACAGAACGCAGCACCTGCAGAGAATGCTGCAATGGGATAGAATGCAGCACAGGTAGAGGCTGCAGCATGGGTATAGATTGCCGCACGGGGACAGAATGCAGCACCTGCAGAGAATGCAGCAATGGGATAGAATGCAGCATAGTTAGAGACTGCAGCATGGGTACAGACTGCAGCACAGGGACAGATTGCAGCATGGGGACAGACTGCAGCATAGTCTAGAAAGCAACATGGGGACAGAATAAAGCACGTGGACAATGCAGCATGGGGAGAGGCTGCAACATGGGTACAGATTGCAGCATGGGGACAGAATGCAACATGGGGAAAGACTGCAGCACAGGGACAGAATGCAGCACCTGCAGAGAATGCAGCAATGGGATAGAATGCAGCATAGTTAGAGACTGCAGCATGGGTACAGACTGCAGCATGGGGACAGAAGGCAGCATGGGGACAGACTGCAGCATAGTCTAGAATTCAACATGGGGACAGAATACAGCATGTGGACAATGCAGCATGGGGAGAGGCTGCAGCAATGGTACAGATTGCAGCATGGGGACAGAATGCCGCATGGGGACAGAATGCAGCTTGGAGGCAGAATGCAGCTTGGATGCAGAATGCAGCACAAGGACAGAATGCAGCCTGGGGACATAATGCAACCCAGAGTCGGAATGCAGCATTGAGTCTGACTGCAGCACAGGGACAGATTTCAAGGGGGACAGACTGCAGCATGGGGACAGACTGCAGCATGGGGACAGAATATGGCATTGAGACAGAATGAAGCATGGGGACAGACTGCAGCATAGTCTAGAATTCAACATGGGGACAGAATACAGCACGTGGACAATGCAGCATGGGGAGAGGCTGCAGCATGGGTACAGATTGCAGCATGGGGACAGAATGCCGCATGGGGACAGAATGCAGCTTGGAGGCAGAATGCAGCTTGGATGCAGAATGCAGCACAAGGACAGAATGCAGCCTGGGGACATAATGCAACCCAGAGTCGGAATGCAGCATTGAGTCTGACTGCAGCACAGGGACAGATTTCAAGGGGGACAGACTGCAGCATGGGGACAGACTGCAGCATGGGGACAGACTGCAGCATGGGGACAGAATATGGCATTGAGACAGAATGAAGCATGGGGACAGAATGCAGCATGGTGACAGAATGCGGCATCAAGACAGAATGCAACCCAGAGTCGGAATGCAGCATGAGTACAGAATACAGCATGGGGACAGAATGCAGCACAGGGACAGAACGCAGCACCTGCTGAGAATGCTGCAATGGGATAGAATGCAGCACAGGTAGAGGCTGCAGCATGGGTATAGATTGCAGCACGGGGACAGAATGCCGCATGGGGATAGACTGCAGCACAGGGACAGCATGCAGCACCTGCAGAGAATGCAGCAATGGGATAGAATGCAGCATAGTTAGAGACTGCAGCATGGGTACAGACTGCAGCACAGGGACAGATTGCAGCATGGGGACAGACTGCAGCATAGTCTAGAAAGCAACATGGGGACAGAATAAAGCACGTGGACAATGCAGCATGGGGAGAGGCTGCAACATGGGTACAGATTGCAGCATGGGGACAGAATGCAACATGGGGAAAGACTGCAGCACAGGGACAGAATGCAGCACCTGCAGAGAATGCAGCAATGGGATAGAATGCAGCATAGTTAGAGACTGCAGCATGGGTACAGACTGCAGCACGGGGACAGAAGGCAGCATGGGGACAGACTGCAGCATAGTCTAGAATTCAACATGGGGACAGAATACAGCATGTGGACAATGCAGCATGGGGAGAGGCTGCAGCATGGGTACAGATTGCAGCATGGGGACAGAATGCAGCATGGGGACAGACTGCAGCACGGGGACAGAATGCAGCACCTGCAGAGAATGCAGCAATGGGATAGATTCAGCATGGTCTAGAATGCAACATGCGGACAGAATACAGCACATGGACAGTGCAGCGTGGGGAGAGTCTGCAGCATGGGCACAGACTGCAACATGGGGACAACATGCAGCATGGGGACAGAATGCAGCACCTGCAGAGAATGCAGCAATGGGATAGAATGCAGCATGGTCTAGAATGCAACAATGGGGACAGAATGCAGCACGGGGACAGAATTCAGCACTGGGGCAGAATGCTGCATGTGGACAGAACACGGCATCGAGTCAGAAAGCAGCACAGCGACACAATGCAGCAAGGGGACAGACTGCAGGATGGGGATAGAATGCCGCATGGGGACAGAATGCAGCTTGGAGGCACAATGCCACACAGGGACAGAATGCAGCCTGGGGACAGAATGTGGCGCAGAGTAAGAATGCAGCACTGAGTCTGACTGCAGCACAGGGACAGATTGCAAGGGGGACAGACTGCAACATGGGGACAGACTGCACCATGGGGACAGAATGGGGCATGGAGACAGAATGCTTCATTTGGACAGAATGCAGCTTGGAGGCAGAATGCAGTAGGGGTACAGAATGTAGCATGGGTCAGAATGTAGCACAGAGTCGGAATACAGCATGTGGACAGAATGCAGCATGGGAACAGAATGCAGCATGGGGACACAATGCAGCATGGGGACAGATTGCAGCATGGGGACAGAATGCCGCATGGGGACAGAATGCAGCTTGGAGGCAGAATGAAGCACAGGGAAAGAATACAGCCTGGGGACAGAACGCAGCCCAGAGTCAGAATGCAGCATTGAGTCTGACTGCAGCACAGGGACAGATTGCAAGGGTGACAGACTGCAATATGGGGACAGACTGCACCTTGGGGACAGAATGTGACATGGAGACAGAATGAAGCACGGTGACAGAATGCAGCATGGGGACAGAATGTGGCATGGAGACAGAATGCAGCTTGGAGGCAGAATGCAGCACGAGGACAGAATGCAGCCTGGGGACAGAGTGCAGCCCATATTCGGAATGCAGCATTGAGTGTGACTGCAGCACAGGGACAGATTGCAAGGGGGACAGACTGCAACATGAGGACAGACTGCACCCAGGGGACAGAAAGTGACATGGAGACAGAATGAAGCACGGTGACAGAATGCAGCATGGGGACAGAATGTGGCATGGAGACAGAATGCAGCTTGGAGGCAGAATGCAGCACGAGGACAGAATGCAGCCTGGGGACAGAATGCAGCCCAGAGTCGGAAGGCAGCATTGAGTCTGAGTGCAGCACAGGGACAGATTGCAAGGGGGACAGACTGCAACCTGGGGACAGACTGCAGCATGGGGACAGAATATGGCATTGAGACAGAATGAAGCATGGGGACAGAAGGCAGCATGGTGACAGAATGCGGCAAAGAGACAGAATGCAAACCAGAGTCAGAATGCAGCATGGGTTCAGAATGCAGCATGAGGACAGACTGCAGCACAGGTACAGATTGCAGCATGAGTACAGAATGCAGCATGGGGACAGACTGCAGCAGAGGGACAGAATGCAGCACCTGCAGAGAATGCTGCAATGGGATAGAATGCAGCATAGTTAGAGCCTGCAGCATGGGTACAGACTGCAGCACAGGGACAGAAGGCAGCATGGGGACAGACTGCAGCATAGTCTAGAATGCAACATGGGGACAGAATACAGCACGGGGACAATGCAGCATGGGAAGAGGCTGCAGCATGCGCACAGAATGCAACATGGGGAAAACATGGAGCATGGGGACAGAATGCGGCATGGAGACAGAATGCAGCACGAGGACAGAATGCAGCATGGGGACAGAATGCAGCATGGGGACAGAATGCAGCATGGGGACAGAATTCATCACTGGGGCAGAATGCTGCATGTGGACAGAATGCGTCATGGAGTCAGAATGCAGCACAGGGACACAATGCAGCACAGGGACAGACTGCAGGATGGGGATAGAATGCCGCATGGGGACAGAATGCAGCTTGGAGGCAGAATGCAGCTTGGAGGCAGAATGCAGCACGAGGACAGAATGCAGCCTGGGGACAGAATGCAGCCCAGAGTCAGATTGCAGCATTGAGTCTGACTGCAGCACAGGGACAGATTGCAAGGGGGACAGACTGCAACCTGGGGACAGACTGCAGCTTTTGGACAGAATGGGGCATTGAGACAGAATGAAGCATGGGGACAGAATGCAGCATGGTGACAGAATGCGGCATCGAGACAGAATGCAAACCAGAGTCGGAATGCAGCATGGGGACAGAATGCAGCATGTGGAAAAGGCAGCATGGGGAGAGGCTGCAGCATGCGCACAGACTGCAACATGGGGACAACATGCAGCATGGGGACAGAATGCGGCATGGAGACAGAATGCAGCACGGGGACAGAATGCAGCATGGGGACAGAATGCAGCACAGGGACAGAATGCAGCATGGGGGCAGAATGCTGCATGTGGACAGAACACGGCATGGAGTCAGAATGCAGCACAGGGACAGACTGCAGGATGGGGATAGAATGCCGCATGGGGACAGAATGCAGCTTGGAGGCAGAATGCAGCTTGGATGCAGAATGCAGCACAAGGACAGAATGCAGCCTGGGGACATAATGCAACCCAGAGTCGGAATGCAGCATTGAGTCTGACTGCAGCACAGGGACAGATTTCAAGGGGTACAGACTGCAGCATGGGGACAGACTGCAGCATGGGGACAGAATATGGCATTGAGACAGAATGAAGCATGGGGACAGAATGCAGCATGGTGACAGAATGCGGCATCGAGACAGAATGCAAACCAGAGTCGGAATGCAGCATGGGGACAGAATGCAGCATGTGGAAAAGGCAGCATGGGGAGAGGCTGCAGCATGCGCACAGACTGCAACATGGGGACAACATGCAGCATGGGGACAGAATGCGGCATGGAGAAAGAATGCAGCATGGGGACAGAATGCAGCATGGGGACAGAATGCAGCACAGGGACAGAATGCAGCATGGGGGCAGAATGCTGCATGTGGACAGAACACGGCGTGGAGTCAGAATGCAGCACAGGGACAGACTGCAGGATGGGGATAGAATGCCGCATGGGCACAGAATGCAGCTTGGAGGCAGAATGCAGCTTGGATGCAGAATGCAGCACAAGGACAGAATGCAGCCTGGGGACATAATGCAACCCAGAGTCGGAATGCAGCATTGAGTCTGACTGCAGCACAGGGACAGATTTCAAGGGGGACAGACTGCAGCATGGGGACAGACTGCAGCATGGGGACAGAATATGGCATTGAGACAGAATGAAGCATGGGGACAGAATGCAGCATGGTGACAGAATGTGGCATCAAGACAGAATGCAACCCAGAGTCGGAATGCAGCATGAGTACAGAATACAGCATGGGGACAGACTGCAGCACAGGGACAGAACGCAGCACCTGCAGAGAATGCTGCAATGGGATAGAATGCAGCACAGGTAGAGGCTGCAGCATGGGTATAGATTGCAGCACGGGGACAGAATGCAGCACCTGCAGAGAATGCAGCAATGGGATAGAATGCAGCATAGTTAGAGACTGCAGCATGGGTACAGACTGCAGCACAGGGACAGATTGCAGCATGGGGACAGACTGCAGCATAGTCTAGAAAGCAACATGGGGACAGAATACAGCACGTGGACAATGCAGCATGGGGAGAGGCTGCAGCATGGGTACAGATTGCAGCATGGGGACAGAATGCAGCATGGGGACAGACTGCAGCATGGGGACAGAATGCAACACCTGCAGAGAATGCAGCAATGGGATAGATTCAGCATGGCCTAGAATGCAACATGCGGACAGAATACAGCACATGGACAATTCAGCGTGGGGAGAGTCTGCAGCATGGGCACAGACTGCAACATGGGGACAACATGCAGCATGGGGACAGAATGCAGCACCTGCAGAGAATGCAGCAATGGGATAGAATGCAGCATGGTCTAGAATGCAACAATGGGGACAGAATGCAGCACGGGGACAGAATTCAGCACTGGGGCAGAATGCTGCATGTGGACAGAACGCGGCATCGAGTCAGAAAGCAGCACAGCGACACAATGCAGCAAGGGGACAGACTGCAGGATGGGGATAGAATGCCGCATGGGGACAGAATGCAGCTTGGAGGCACAATGCCGCACAGGGACAGAATGTAGCCTGGGGACAGAATGTGGCGCAGAGTAAGAATGCAGCACTGAGTCTGACTGCAGCACAGGGACAGATTGCAAGGGGGACAGACTGCAACATGGGGACAGACTGCACCATGGGGACAGAATGGGGCATGGAGACAGAATGCTTCATTTGGACAGAATGCAGCTTGGAGGCAGAATGCAGTAGGGGTACAGAATGTAGCATGGGTCAGAATGTAGCACAGAGTCGGAATACAGCATGTGGACAGAATGCAGCATGGGAACAGAATGCAGCATGGGGACACAATGCAGCATGGGGACAGACTGCAGCATGGGGACAGAATGCGGCATGGGGACAGAATGCAGCTTGGAGGCAGAATGAAGCACAGGGAAAGAATACAGCCTGTGGACAGAACGCAGCCCAGAGTCAGAATGCAGCATTGAGTCTGACTGCAGCACAGGGACAGATTGCAAGGGTGACAGACTGCAATATGGGGACAGACTGCACCTTGGGGACAGAATGTGACATGGAGACAGAATGAAGAACGGTGACAGAATGCAGCGTGGGGACAGAATGTGGCATGGAGACAGAATGAAGAACGTGGATCGACTGCAGCAAGGGACAGAATGCAGCATGCAGACAGAATGCAGCACGTGGACAGAATGCAGCATGGGGAGAGGCTGCAGCATGGGCACAGTCTGCAACATGGGGACAACATGCAGCATGGGGACAGAATGCATCATGGAGACAGAATGCAGCACAGGGACAGAATGCAGCATGGGGACAGAATGCTGCATGGGGATAGAATGCAACATGGGGACCGAATGCAGCACAGAGTCAGAATGCAACATGGGGACACAATGCACCCAGGGACAGAATGCAGCATGGGGACAGAACGCGGCTTGGAGGTAGAATGCAGCACGAGGACAGAATGCAGCCTGGGGACAGAATGCAGCCCAGAGTCGGAATGCAGCATTGAGTCTGACTGCAGCTCAGGGACTGATTGCAAGGGGGACAGACTGCAACCTGGGGACAGAATGCAGTATGGTGACAGAATGCGGCATCGAGACAGAATGCAAACCAGAGTCGGAATGCAGCATGGGGACAGAATGCAGCATGAGTACAGACTGCAGCACAAGAACAGATTGCAGCAGGAGTACAGAATGCAGCATGGGGACAGACTGCAGCACAGGGACAGAATGCAGCACCTGCAGAGAATGCTGCAATGGGATAGAATGCAGCACAGGTAGAGGCTGCAGCATGGGTACAAATTGCAGCATGGGGACAGAATGCAGCATGGTGACAGAATGCGGCATCGAGACAGAATGCAAACCAGCGTCGGAATGTAGCATGGGGACAGAATGCAGCATGTGGAAAAAGCAGCATGGGGAGAGGCTGCAGCATGCGCACAGACTGCAACATGGGGACAACATGCAGCATGGGGACAGAATGCGGCATGGAGACAGAATGCAGCATGGGGACAGAATGCAGCATGGGGACAGAATGCAGCACAGGGACAGAATGCAGCATGGGGGCAGAATGCTGCATGGGGATAGAATGCAACATGGGGACCGAATGCAGCACAGAGTCAGAATGCAACATGGGGACACAATGCACCCAGGGACAGAATGCAGCATGGGGACAGAACGCGGCTTGGAGGTAGAATGCAGCACGAGGACAGAATGCAGCCTGGGGACAGAATGCAGCCCAGAGTCGGAATGCAGCATTGAGTCTGACTGCAGCTCAGGGACTGATTGCAAGGGGGACAGACTGCAACCTGGGGACAGAATGCAGTATGGTGACAGAATGCGGCATCGAGACAGAATGCAAACCAGAGTCGGAATGCAGCATGGGGACAGAATGCAGCATGAGTACAGACTGCAGCACAAGAACAGATTGCAGCAGGAGTACAGAATGCAGCATGGGGACAGACTGCAGCACAGGGACAGAATGCAGCACCTGCAGAGAATGCTGCAATGGGATAGAATGCAGCACAGGTAGAGGCTGCAGCATGGGTACAGATTGCAGCATGGGGACAGAATGCAGCATGGTGACAGAATGCGGCATCGAGACAGAATGCAAACCAGCGTCGGAATGTAGCATGGGGACAGAATGCAGCATGTGGAAAAAGCAGCATGGGGAGAGGCTGCAGCATGCGCACAGACTGCAACATGGGGACAACATGCAGCATGGGGACAGAATGCGGCATGGAGACAGAATGCAGCATGGGGACAGAATGCAGCATGGGGACAGAATGCAGCACAGGGACAGAATGCAGCATGGGGGCAGAATGCTGCATGTGGACAGAACACGGCATGGAGTCAGAATGCAGCACAGGGACAGACTGCAGGATGGGGATAGAATGCCGCATGGGGACAGAATGCAGCTTGGAGGCAGAATGCAGCTTGGATGCAGAATGCAGCACAAGGACAGAATGCAGCCTGGGGACATAATGCAACCCAGAGTCGGAATGCAGCATTGAGTCTGACTGCAGCACAGGGACAGATTTCAAGGGGGACAGACTGCAGCATGGGGACAGACTGCAGCATGGGGACAGAATATGGCATTGAGACAGAATGAAGCATGGGGACAGAATGCAGCATGGTGACAGAATGCGGCATCAAGACAGAATGCAACCCAGAGTCGGAATGCAGCATGAGTACAGAATACAGCATGGGGACAGACTGCAGCACAGGGACAGAACACAGCACCTGCAGAGAATGCTGCAATGGGATAGAATGCAGCACAGGTAGAGGCTGCAGCATGGGTATAGATTGCAGCACGGGGACAGAATGCCACATGGGGATAGACTGCAGCACAGGGACAGCATGCAGCACCTGCAGAGAATGCAGCAATGGGATAGAATGCAGCATAGTTAGAGACTGCAGCATGGGTACAGACTGCAGCACAGGGACAGATTGCAGCATGGGGACAGACTGCAGCATAGTCTAGAAAGCAACATGGGGACAGAATAAAGCACGTGGACAATGCAGCATGGGGAGAGGCTGCAACATGGGTACAGATTGCAGCATGGGGACAGAACGCAACATGGGGAAAGACTGCAGCACAGGGACAGAATGCAGCACCTGCAGAGAATGCAGCAATGGGATAGAATGCAGCATAGTTAGAGACTGCAGCATGGGTACAGACTGCAGCATGGGGACAGAAAGCAGCATGGGGACAGACTGCAGCATAGTCTAGAATTCAACATGGGGACAGAATACAGCACGTGGACAATGCAGCATGGGGAGAGGCTGCAGCATGGGTACAGATTGCAGCATGGGGACAGAATGCAGCATGGGGACAGACTGCAGCACGGGGACAGAATGCAGCACCTGCAGAGAATGCAGCAATGGGATAGATTCAGCATGGTCTAGAATGCAACATGCGGACAGAATACAGCACATGGACAATGCAGCGTGGGGAGAGTCTGCAGCATGGGCACAGACTGCAACATGGGGACAACATGCAGCATGGGGACAGAATGCAGCACCTGCAGAGAATGCAGCAATGGGATAGAATGCAGCATGGTCTAGAATGCAACAATGGGGACAGAATGCAGCACGGGGACAGAATTCAGCACTGGGGCAGAATGCTGCATGTGGACAGAACGCGGCATCGAGTCAGAAAGCAGCACAGCGACACAATGCAGCAAGGGGACAGACTGCAGGATGGGGATAGAATGCCGCATGGGGACAGAATGCAGCTTGGAGGCACAATGCCGCACAGGGACAGAATGCAGTCTGGGGACAGAATGTGGCGCAGAGTAAGAATGCAGCACTGAGTCTGACTGCAGCACAGGGACAGATTGCAAGGGGGACAGACTGCAACATGGGGACAGACTGCACCATGGGGACAGAATGGGGCATGGAGACAGAATGCTTCATTTGGACAGAATGCAGCTTGGAGGCAGAATGCAGTAGGGGTACAGAATGTAGCATGGGTCAGAATGTAGCACAGAGTCGGAATACAGCATGTGGACAGAATGCAGCATGGGAACAGAATGCAGCATGGGGACAGATTGCAGCATGGGGACAGAATGCCACATGGGGACAGAATGCAGCTTGGAGGCAGAATGAAGCACAGGGAAAGAATACAGCCTGGGGATAGAACGCAGCCCAGAGTCAGAATGCAGCATTGAGTCTGACTGCAGCACAGGGACAGATTGCAAGGGTGACAGACTGCAATATGGGGACAGACTGCACCTTGGGGACAGAATGTGACATGGAGACAGAATGAAGAACGGTGACAGAATGCAGCATGGGGACAGAATGTGGCATGGAGACAGAATGAAGAACGTGGATCGACTGCAGCAAGGGACAGAATGCAGCATGCAGACAGAATGCAGCACGTGGACAGAATGCAGCATGGGGAGAGGCTGCAGCGTGGGCACAGTCTGCAACATGGGGACAACATGCAGCATGGGGACAGAATGCATCATGGAGACAGAATGCAGCACAGGGACAGAATGCAGCATGGGGACAGAATGCTGCATGGGGATAGAATGCAACATGGGGACCGAATGCAGCACAGAGTCAGAATGCAACATGGGGACACAATGCAGCCAGGGACAGAATGCAGCATGGGGACAGAACGCGGCTTGGAGGCAGAATGCAGCACGAGGACAGAATGCAGCCTGGGGACAGAATGCAGCCCAGAGTCGGAATGCAGCATTGAGTCTGACTGCAGCTCAGGGACAGATTGCAAGGGGGACAGACTGCAACCTGGGGACAGAATGCAGTATGGTGACAGAATGCGGCAAAGAGACAGAATGCAAACCAGAGTCGGAATGCAGCATGGGGACAGAATGCAGCATGAGTACAGACTGCAGCACAAGAACAGATTGCAGCAGGAGTACAGAATGCAGCATGGGGACAGACTGCAGCACAGGGACAGAATGCAGCACCTGCAGAGAATGCTGCAATGGGATAGAATGCAGCACAGGTAGAGGCTGCAGCATGGGTACAGATTGCAGCATGGGGACAGAATGCAGCATGGTGACAGAATGCGGCATCGAGACAGAATGCAAACCAGAGTCGGAATGCAGCATGGGGACAGAATGCAGCATGTGGAAAAGGCAGCATGGGGAGAGGCTGCAGCATGCGCACAGACTGCAACATGGGGACAACATGCAGCATGGGGACAGAATGCGGCATGGAGACAGAATGCAGCATGGGGACAGAATGCAGCATGGGGACAGAATGCAGCACAGGGACAGAATGCAGCATGGGGGCAGAATGCTGCATGTGGACAGAACACGGCGTGGAGTCAGAATGCAGCACAGGGACAGACTGCAGGATGGGGATAGAATGCCGCATGGGGACAGAATGCAGCTTGGAGGCAGAATGCAGCTTGGATGCAGAATGCAGCACAAGGACAGAATGCAGCCTGGGGACATAATGCAACATTGAATGCAGCATTGAGTCTGACTGCAGCACAGGGACAGATTTCAAGGGGGACAGACTGCAGCATGGGGACAGACTGCAGCATGGGGAGAGAATATGGCATTGAGACAGAATGAAGCATGGGGACAGAATGCAGCATGGTGACAGAATGCGGCATCAAGACAGAATGCAACCCAGAGTCGGAATGCAGCATGAGTACAGAATACAGCATGGGGACAGATTGCAGCACAGGGACAGAACGCAGCACCTGCAGAGAATGCTGCAATGGGATAGAATGCAGCACAGGTAGAGGCTGCAGCATGGGTATAGATTGCAGCACGGGGACAGAATGCCACATGGGGATAGACTGCAGCACAGGGACAGCATGCAGCACCTGCAGAGAATGCAGCAATGGGATAGAATGCAGCATAGTTAGAGACTGCAGCATGGGTACAGACTGCAGCACAGGGACAGATTGCAGCATGGGGACAGACTGCAGCATAGTCTAGAAAGCAACATGGGGACAGAATAAAGCACGTGGACAATGCAGCATGGGGAGAGGCTGCAACATGGGTACAGATTGCAGCATGGGGACAGAATGCAACATGGGGAAAGACTGCAGCACAGGGACAGAATGCAGCACCTGCAGAGAATGCAGCAATGGGATAGAATGCAGCATAGTTAGAGACTGCAGCATGGGTACAGACTGCAGCACGGGGACAGAAGGCAGCATGGGGACAGACTGCAGCATAGTCTAGAATTCAACATGGGGACAGAATACAGCATGTGGACAATGCAGCATGGGGAGAGGCTGCAGCATGGGTACAGTTTGCAGCATGGGGACAGAATGCAGCATGGGGACAGACTGCAGCACGGGGACAGAATGCAGCACCTGCAGAGAATGCAGCAATGGGATAGATTCAGCATGGTCTAGAATGCAACATGCGGACAGAATACAGCACATGGACAATGCAGCGTGGGGAGAGTCTGCAGCATGGGCACAGACTGCAACATGGGGACAACATGCAGCATGGGGACAGAATGCAGCACCTGCAGAGAATGCAGCAATGGGATAGAATGCAGCATGGTCTAGAATGCAACAATGGGGACAGAATGCAGCACGGGGACAGAATTCAGCACTGGGGCAGAATGCTGCATGTGGACAGAACGCGGCATCGAGTCAGAAAGCAGCACAGCGACACAATGCAGCAAGGGGACAGACTGCAGGATGGGGATAGAATGCCGCATGGGGACAGAATGCAGCTTGGAGGCACAATGCCGCACAGGGACAGAATGCAGCCTGGGGACAGAATGTGGCGCAGAGTAAGAATGCAGCACTGAGTCTGACTGCAGCACAGGGACAGATTGCAAGGGGGACAGACTGCAACATGGGGACAGACTGCACCATGGGGACAGAATGGGGCATGGAGACAGAATGCTTCATTTGGACAGAATGCAGCTTGGAGGCAGAATGCAGTAGGGGTACAGAATGTAGCATGGGTCAGAATGTAGCACAGAGTCGGAATACAGCATGTGGACAGAATGCAGCATGGGAACAGAATGCAGCATGGGGACACAATGCAGCATGGGGACAGACTGCAGCATGGGGACAGAATGCGGCATGGGGACAGAATGCAGCTTGGAGGCAGAATGAAGCACAGGGAAAGAATACAGCCTGTGGACAGAACGCAGCCCAGAGTCAGAATGCAGCATTGAGTCTGACTGCAGCACAGGGACAGATTGCAAGGGTGACAGACTGCAATATGGGGACAGACTGCACCTTGGGGACAGAATGTGACATGGAGACAGAATGAAGAACGGTGACAGAATGCAGCGTGGGGACAGAATGTGGCATGGAGACAGAATGAAGAACGTGGATCGACTGCAGCAAGGGACAGAATGCAGCATGCAGACAGAATGCAGCACGTGGACAGAATGCAGCATGGGGAGAGGCTGCAGCATGGGCACAGTCTGCAACATGGGGACAACATGCAGCATGGGGACAGAATGCATCATGGAGACAGAATGCAGCACAGGGACAGAATGCAGCATGGGGACAGAATGCTGCATGGGGATAGAATGCAACATGGGGACCGAATGCAGCACAGAGTCAGAATGCAACATGGGGACACAATGCAGCCAGGGACAGAATGCAGCATGGGGACAGAACGCGGCTTGGAGGCAGAATGCAGCACGAGGACAGAATGCAGCCTGGGGACAGAATGCAGCCCAGAGTCGGAATGCAGCATTGAGTCTGACTGCAGCTCAGGGACAGATTGCAAGGGGGACAGACTGCAACCTGGGGACAGAATGCAGTATGGTGACAGAATGCGGCATCGAGGCAGAATGCAAACCAGAGTCGGAATGCAGCATGGGGACAGAATGCAGCATGAGTACAGACTGCAGCACAGGAACAGATTGCAGCACCTGCAGAGAATGCAGCAATGGGATAGAATGCAGCATAGTTAGAGACTGCAGCATGGGTACAGACTGCAGCACGGGGACAGAATGCAGCAGGTGGACCAACTGCAGCATAGTCTAGAATGCAACATGGGGACAGAATACAGCATGTGGACAATGCAGCATGGGGAGAGGTTGCAGCATGCACACAGACTGCAACATGGGGACAACATGCAAAATGGGGACAGAATGCGGCATGGGGACAGAATGCAGCATGGGGACAGAATGCAGCACAGAGACAGAATGCAGCATGGGGACAGAATGCAGCACGGGACAGAATGCAGCACAGAATCAGAATGCAGCATGGGGACAGAATTCAGCACTGGGGCAGAATGCTGCATGTGGACAGAACACGGCATGGAGTCAGAATGCAGGACAGAATGCACCATGGGGACACAATGCAGCACGGGGACAGAATGCAGAATGGGGACAGAATGCAGCAGCTGCAGAGAATGCAGCAATGGGATAGAATGCAGCATTGTTAGAGGCTGCAGCATGGGTACAGACTGCAGCATGGAAGCAGAATGCAGCACGGGGACAGAATGCAGCATGGGGAGAGAATGCAGCAGAGGGACAGACTGATGGAGGGTACAGGCTGCAGCATTGGAAAAACAGCACAGGTGCAGACTGCAGCACGGGACTGACTGCAGCATGGGGAGAGGCTGCTGCACAGGTACAGATTGCAGCATGAGTACAGAATGCAGCATGGGGACTGACTGCCGCACAGGGATAGAATGCAGCACCTGCAGAGAATGCAGCAATGGGATAAAATGCAGCATAGTTAGAGGCTGCAGCATGGGTACAGACTGCAGCATGGGGACAGAATGCTGCATGGGGACAGAATGCAGCATGGGGACAGAATGAAGTATGGGGACAAATTGCAGCATGTGGGCAGAATGCAGCATTGAGACACACTGCAGCCTGGGGAAAACTGCAGAATGTGGTCAGAATGCAGCACTGTGACAGAAAGCATCATGGAGATAGAGTGCAGCACTAAGACAGAATGCAGCATGGGGAGAGGCTGCAGCATGGGGAAAAACTGCAGCATGGGTACAGAATGCAGCTGGTGGCAAAATACAAAACAGAGACAGAATTCAGCATGGGGAGAGAATGCGACATGTGGACATAATGCAGCATGGTGACAAACTGCAGCTTGAGTCAGACTGTAACACGGCGAAAGAATGCAGCACAGGTATAGAATGCAGCACTGGGACAGAATGCAGCACAGGGACAGACTGCAGCATGGTGTAGAATACAGCATGCAGACAGAATGCAGCATGGGATAGAATGCAGCATTGTCACAGACTGCAGAGCTGGCATAGACTGCATCACAGGACAGAATGCAGCATGAGGACAGAATGCAGCACGTGGACAGAATGCAGCATTGGGAGAGGCTGCAGCATGGGGACAGAATGCGGCATAGAGGCAGAATGCAGCACAGGGACAGAATGCAGCACAGGTACAGAATGCAGCATGGGGACAGAATTCAGCATGGGGACAGAATTCAGCATGGGGACAGAATGCAGCATGGGGCAAAATACCGCCTGGGGACAGAATGCAGCATGTGAACAGAATTCAGCACTGGGGCAGAATGCTGCACATGGACATAAAGCGGCATGGAGCCAGAATGTAGCACACGGACACAATGCAGCACGGGGACAGATTGCAGCATGGCGACAGAATGCTTCATTGGGACAGAATGCAGCTTGGAGGCAGAATGCAGTAGGGGGACAGAGTGTAGCATGGGTCAGAATGTAGCACAGAGTCGGAATACAGCATGTGGACAGAATGCAGCACGGGAACAGAATGCAGCATGGGGACACAATGCAGCATGGGGACAGATTGCAGCATGGGGACAGAATGCCGCATGGGGACAGAATGCAGCTTGGAGGCAGAATGCAGCATGGGTACAGAATGCAGCACGGGGACAGAACACAGCACGGGGACAGAATGCAGCAAGCTGTCAGAATTCAGCACTGGGACAGAATGCAGCATGGGGAGAGGCTGCAGCCTGGGGATAGACTACAGCATGGGGACAGAATGCAGCACACTGACAGAATGCAGCATGGAGACAGAATGCAGCACCGAGTCAAAATGCAGGATCAGGACAGAACGCAGCATGGGAACAGAATGCAGCTGGTGGCAAAATGCAAAACAGAGACAGAATTCAGCATGGGGAGAGAATGCATCATGGGGACATAATGCAGCATTGGAACAAACTGCAGCTTGAGTCAGACTGTAGAATGGGGACAGAATGCAGCACGGGTGTAGAATGCAGCACTGGGACAGAATGCAGCACGGGGACAGAATGCAGCATGGAGTTCGAATGCAGCATGGGGACAGAATCCAGCATGGGGACTGAATGCAGCATGCGGAGAGGCTGCAGCAAGTGCACAGACTGCAGAACGAGGACAGAATGCAGCACGAGGACAGAATGCAGTATGTGGACAGAATACAGCATGGGTATATACTGCAGCTTGGGTGCAGAATGTAGCATGGAGATAGAATACAGCATGGGGACAGACTGCAGTATGGGGACATACTGCAGCGTCCAGACAGACTGCAGCATGGGGACAGAATGCAGCATGGGGACAGACTGCAGCATGGGTATGGACTGCAGCAGCGGGATAAACTGCAGTACAGGGACAGACTGTAGTACAGGGACAGACTGCAGTATAGGGACAGGCTGCACAGGGGCAGACTGCACAGGGGCTGACTGCACAGGGGGCAGATTGCAGCATGGGAACAGACTGCGGCATGGTGACAGACTGCAGAAAGGGCACCTACCTGGTGCTAGGGTCAAGGATGTCTCAGAGCTGCTAAAGGACATTCTAAAGGGGGAGGGTGAACAGCTAGTGGTCGTGGTACATATTTGTCCAAATGACATCGGTTAAAAAAAAGGGATGAGGTCCTAAAAGCAGAATATAGGGAGTTGGGACCTAAGTTGAAAAGTAGGACCTCAAAGGTCGTGATCTCAGGATTACTATCAGTGCCACGTGCCAGTCAGAGTAGAAATAGCAGGATATATCAGATGAATACGTGGGTGAAGAGATGGTGTGAGAGGGAGGGTTTCAGGTTCCTGGGGCATTGGGACCGGTTCTGGGGGAGGTGGGACCAGTACAAACTGGACAGGTAACACCTGGGCAGGGCTGGGACTGATTTTCCAGGGGGAATATTTGCTAGAGTGGTTGCTGAGGGTTTAAACTAAAATGGCAGGGGGATGGGAACCTTTGCAAGGAGTCAGAGGAGGGGGAATCAGTTGCAAGAACAAAAGACAGAAAGCAGGATAAGAAAAGTGATAGTCAGAGATATCAAGGGCAAGAATCAAACAGGGCCTCAGTAAAAATAGTGGGAACTGGACAAGTAATGTTAAAAAGACAAGCCTTAAGGCTTTGTGCCTTAACACAAGGAGCATTCGCAATAAAGCGGATGAATTAACCAAGCAAGTAGATATAAACAGGTTTGATATAGTCGGGATTATGGAGACGAGGCCGCAGAGTGACCAGGAATGGGAACTGAACATCCAGGGGTATTCAGTATTTAGGAAGGGCAGACAAAAAGGAAAAGGCGGTGAAGTTGCAGTGCTGGTTAAAGAGGAAATTAACGCAATAGTGAGGAAAGATATTAGCTCCAACGATGTGGAAACTGTATGTGGAGCTGAGAAACACTAAGGGGCAAAAGACATTAGTGGGGGTTGTATATAGACCCCCAAACAGCAGTGGTGATGTTGGGAATGGCATTAAACAGGAAATTAGAGACGCATGTAATAAAGGAACATCTGTAATTATGGGTGACTTTAATATGCACATAGTTTGGGCAAATCAAATTAGTAACCATACCGTAGAGGAGGAATTCCTGGAGTGTATACAGGATGTTTTTCTGGGCCAATACATTGAGGAACCAATGAGAGAACAGGCCATCCTCAACTGGGCACTGTGTAATGAGAAAGGAATAATTGGCAATCTAGTTGTGCGAGGCCCCTTGGGGATAAGCGACCATAATATGATAGAATTCTTCATCAAGATGGAGAGTGATGTAGTTGATTCTGAGACTTGGGTCCTGAATCTTAATAAAGGAAACTACGATGGTATGAGGCGCGAGTTGGCTATGATGGATTGAGAAACGTTACTTAAAGGGATGATGGTGGATAGGCAATGGCAAACATTCAAAGAGCACATGGGTGAACTGCAACAATTGTTTATTCTTGTCTGGCACAAAAGTAAAACAGGAAAGGTGGCCAAACCATGGCTTACAAGGGAAATTAAAGATAGTATTAGATGCAAGGAAGAGGCATGCAAATTGGCCAGAAAAAAACAACAGACCTGAGGATTGGGATCAGGTTAGAATTCAGCAAAGGAGGACCAAGGGATTGATTAAGAAGGAGAAAATAGAGTATGAGATTAAGCTTGCAGGGAACATAAAAACTGAGTGTAAAAGTTTCTATAGGTATGTGAAGAGAAAAAGATTGGTGAAGACAAATGTAGGTCTCTTACAGTCAGAAACAGGGGAATTTATAAGGGGGAACAAAGAAGTGGCTGACCAACTAAATACATATTTTGGTTCTGTCTTCACAAAGGAGGACTCTAATAACATACCAGAAATGTTGGGGAACATTTGGGGAACAGTGAAAGGGAGGAACTGAAAGAAATCAGTATTAATAGGGAAATGATGTTGGACAAATTGATGGGATTGAAGGCCGATAAATCCCCAGGGCCTGATAATCTACATCCCAGAGTACTTAAGGAAGTGGCCCTAGAAATAATGGATGCATTGGTGGTCATCTTCCGAGATTCTATAGACTCTGGAACAGTTCCTACAGATTGGAGGGTAGCTAATGTAACCCCGCTATTTAAAAAGGGAGACAGAGAGATAACAGGGAATTATAGACCAGTCAGCCTGATGTTGGTAGTGGGGAAAATTCTAGAGTCTATCATAAAAGATTTAATAGCTGAGCACGTGGAAAACAGTGGCAGAATTGGACAGAGTCAGCATGGACTTATGAAAGGGAAATCATGCTTGAAAAATCTACTGGCATTTTTCGAGGATGTAACTAGTAGAGTTGATGAGGGGGAGCCAGTGGATGTGGTTTATTTGGACTTTCAGAAGACTTTTGACAAAGTCCCACATAAGAGATTGGCGTGTAAAATTAAAGCACATGGGATTGGAGGTACTGTATTGAGATGGATAGAAAACTGGTTGGCAGACAGGAAACAAAAAGTAGGAATAAACAGGTCTTTTTCCGAATGGCAGGCAGTAACTAGTGGGGTGCCGCAGGGATCGGTGCTGGGACCCGAATTATTCACAATATATATTAATGATTTAGATGAGGGAATTAAATATTATCTCCAAATTTGCAGACGATACAAAGCTGGTTGGGAGGGTGAGCTGTGAGGAGGATGCAGAGATGTGATTTGTACAAGCTGAGTGAGTGGGCAAATGCAGGGCAAATGCAGTATAATGTGAATGTAAGGTTATCCATTTCGGTAGCAAAAACAGGAAGGCAGATTATTATCTGAATGGCTATAAATTGAAATGCAATTGAAGTGCAATGAGACCTGGGTGTCCTTGTACACCAGTCGCTGAAGGTAAGCATGCAGGTGCAGCAGGTGTTAAAGGAGGCAAATGGTATGTTGGTCTTCATAGCCAGAGGATTCGAGTACAGGAACAGGGATGTCTTGCTGCAGTTGTACAGGGCCTTGGTGAGACCACACCTGGAATATTGTGTGCAGTTTTGGCCTCCTTATCTGAGGAAGGATGTACTTGCTATAGAGGGAGTGCAGTGAAGGTTTACCCAACTGATTCCTGGGATGGCAGGACTGACATATGAGGAGAGATTGAATCGATTAGGATTATATTTGCTGGAGTTCAGAAGAATGAGGGGGGAACCTCATAGAAACCTATAAAATTCTAACAGGACTAGACAGGGTAGATGCAGGAAGGATGTTCCTGATGGTGGGGGAGTCCAGAACCAGGGGTCACAGTCTAAGAATATGGGGTAGACCATTTAGGACTAAGATGAGGAGAAATTTCTTTACTCAGTGACTGGTGAGCCTGTGGAATTTGTTACAACAGAAAGTAGTTGAGACCAAAACATTGTATGTTTTCAAGAAGGAGTTAGATATAGCTCTTGGGGCAAAAGGGAACAAAGGATATGGGGAGAGGGCGGGAGTGGACTATTGAGTTGGATGATCAGTCATGATCATAATAAATGGCGGAGCAGGCTCGAAGGGCTGAATGGCCTACTCCTGCTCCTAGTTTCTATGTTTCTATGTTTCTCTGTAACAGACTGCAATGTGTAGACAGACTGCAGCACGGGAACCAGCTGCACAGGGACAGACTGCTGCATAGTAATACTTCAGCACAGGGGACAGACTGCAGCGTGTGGACAAACTGCAGCACAGGGACCAACTGCATGGGTACAGACTGCAGCACCTGAAGAGACTATAGCACGGAGACAGACTGTAGCACGGGACAGACTGCAGGACAGGCTCAGACTGCAGCATGGGAAGAGTTTGCAGCACGGGGGCAGACTACGACATGGGGACAAACTGTACAGGACTGGCTGCACAGGAACTGACTGCACAGGGGACCGACTGCAGCAGGGGAACATACTACAGCACGGGGGCAGACCGCAGTGTGGAGATGGACTGCAGCATGGAGGCAGACTGCAGCATGGGGGACAGACCGCATGGGGAGAGACTGCTACACAGAGACAAACTCTAGAACGGGGACAGAGTGCATGAGGAGAGACTGCACAGGGACAGGCTGCATGGGTGACAGACTACAGCACGGAGACAGACTGAATGGGATAGACTGCACAGGGGCAGACTGTAGCATTGGGACAGACTTCAGCGTGTGGACAAACTGCTGCATGTGGACAAACTGCAAGGGACAGATTGCAGCACAGGGACAGACCGCAGCATGAGGATAGACTGCAGCACGGCGTACAGATTGCAGCATGAGGACTGACTTCAGCATAGGGACAGCCTGCAGCGCCCGAAGAGACTGCAGCACGGGGACAGACTGCAGCACGGGACAAACTGCAATATGGAGACAGACTGCAGCACCAAGACAGACTGCAACCTGGCAGCTGACTGCAGCACAGGGACGGACAGCAGCACCTGGACAGACTGCAAGGGGGACAGACTGCAGCATGTGGCAGACTACAGGGCAGGGTCAGACTGCAGCACAGGAACAGGTTACAACACGGGGACAGACTGCAGCTCGGGGACAGACTGCATGGGGATAGGCTGCATGGGTGACAGACTGCAGCTTGGGGACAGACTGCAGCACGGGGACAAACTGCAGGGGGGCAGACTGCAGCAAAGGGTAATACTGCAGCACCTGAAGAGACTGCAGCACGGGGACAGACTGCAGCATCAATTTAGATTGCACAGGGATGGACTACAGCAGGTAGTCAGACTGCAGGACATGGTGAGCCTGCAGCACGGGAACAGACTGCAACATGGGGACAGACTGCAGCATGGGGACAGGCTGCAGCATGGGGACAGACTGCAACATGGGGACAGATTGCAAGGGGGATAGACTGCAGCACAGGGACAGACTGCAGCACGGGAACAGACTGCAACATGGGGACAGGCTGCAGCACAGGGAGAGACTGCACAGGGGCAGATCACCTGGGAACTGTTATAGACTTAATTTTCCAGACAGATTTCTCTTAAGAAACAGTGAACTTTACTTACAGAGCTTCAGCAGCAGTTCACGCTCCCAACAAGATCCACAACTAGCCAAAATCTCCACCCCTAAGTTTCCCCATGCTTAGTGCTGATCCGTTCACACTGTCACTTGATAGAGCACAGTAGAATCAACCTTAAAGCTGCAGTCACTACATTCCTTAAACTTACAGTAACTACATTCCTCCCCCTCTAATTTTTTTGTACAGTTTGTATTTACAAGAACAACTACATTCATGACATTGCAAATATATACACCAGTTATGAAATTATAAGTTCAGTCTCTCAGAAGTTTCCTGATCGGGTGGAATGTCTGAGCTCCATGAGTTTAGAATCTCTCACTGAATCTTTATTCTCTGTAACTGTAGCAACATCAGGTACCACCTTTCGCCCAGGCAGTTCAGTGTTACCCACTCAGGCAGAGACATCTGGTATGTTTACCTATTGTCTTTTCTGAACCATCTTCCATCTTGATGTCTTCTCACTACCACAGAGTTTAGCCTTGTCCTTCATTTTGACTTCACAGTCAGCCAGACTTCTCACAGGTGAATTCTCAACTTGGTTCGGTTCAGCAGTTGAGCTACTCATAGCTTCATCGCCCATTTGGATTTTGGAAAGTTCTACGACTTTCCCTTCTAAAGCCGCTTTTGTTTCACTCAGCTGATCCTCCAGCTCATCTATCTCCTCCTTGAATCTGTCAGCTTCCTCCTGGAACCTTGAACATGGCTGCATCTTATCTGCTAACTGGTTCTTCAGTTTGTTTAGAGTGGCGTTAAATTCATTCTGCTTCTCTTTGTAATTCTCCAGAGGTACAAACGTTGACCTGATGGATCCTTGTGTGTGAAGATCTTTCAACAGGTTTTCCTTTTCTTTGCAAAGCCCATTCGCTTCATCTTGAATTCTGGCATTCAGCAGAGTCTCCTTGGGTTTCTTCTGCTGCTCTTCCATGTTGCTATTTATGACAGTCTTCATTTCCTCAGGTTGATGAATGGCTACACACTCCTTTTGCATTCTGTTAAAAATGTACCTGATGTTGCTGCAGTCCCAAAAAAATGAAGATTCAGTGAGAGATTCTAAAGCTCAGATGTTCCATCCAGATCAGGAAACACCTGAGAGACAACTTATAATTTCATAACCCGTGTATATATTCGACTCTCCAGGGTCATTCTGAAGTACCTTGCCTTGTTCCTTTTCCAACTCAGGAACTCTTCCTGCTTCCTTTTGGAATCTTACTAGCCAATCAAAGTCAATTTCCCTCAACCAACTACGACCTAGAAGGCTTGGTCTTTCACCTTCCACTACAACCATAGGGAGCTGTGCTGTCTGGTGCTTATAACAAACAGGTAATGTGGTAATACCTTCCACTTGTATGGCTTCACCAGTACACGTTTTCAATTTGGCTGAAGTCTGCTCCATATTCAACTGTTGAGAACACTTGTTTAAATTTTTGAATGTGTGCTCCCCCACTACAGTGGTCGATGTACCGATATCCACTTCCATAATCAAAGGTTTTCCGTAGACTTGCAGAGTAACAGTGATTGGCTCTGTTTTCCCTACTTTCATATTAAATAGAAAATAAACTTTGGAATTAGTGGTTTCTATTTTTTTCCACATTATGTACTTTGATCAGTTTAGTTTGCTGCCTGGGGGCCTGTCTCAATCTTGCTTTACATTGCTTCATTATGCGCCCTCTTTTATGACAATAAAGGCACTCCACCTCTTTGAGACAGCAAGTTTCAGGGACTTGGTGACTTCTGCATCGGTAACAATTCATTTTCAGTCAGATGTGCTGCTGAGCTGTCTCCTGTATATTTTAAAAATTTTCGAGTAGCAGGGATTGTCTCCCACTTTGTGGCTGACTCCCTGGTTTTGGTATCACGCCTGGCACCATTTTCTACACCCTGTAAGGCCAGCAAATCCCACTCGGTGCTTTCCTTCGCAAGTGTTACTTCCAATACTCTTTTAAAATCAATATTTACTTCAGCTAATAACTGTCATTGACTGACATCATCATGCACATCACAGACTAAATGACCCCTTGACATATAGTTTAGGGTCTCCCCGAAGTCACAACGTTCAGTTAGAGTTTCAACTTCGCTACGTACATTGCTATGGTCTCCCCCCCAGGGCTCTTACTCTCAAATTAAATTTGAACCTCTGTGTGATTACGGAGTTTTTGGGTTGAAAATGACCCTTTATGAGGTCTGCCAATTCACTGAAGGTCTTCGAATCGGGAGAGTTCGGAGTGTTCCAACGCACCCCACCCCCCACCAGCACCCCCCACCCGGCACAGAGCTTCCCCAAAGTTGTTGATCCAGACGAGACCCCCTCAATTTATTTGACACCATCTGGCTGGGACACCCCCAAATTGTTATGCCTCGATGAGGAGGGATGAAGTGGCTCCCCACCTTTATTCAGCCACCCCGCCCCTCCTGTTGGTCACAACAAGATTTAATCTAAAAAGGATCCCTTCTGCAGGTACCTTTTTCCCAGACCCAATCATTCTGGTGTTGAAGGAACCAATCTGATCAGACTTGCTTGAGTAACAGTAAGTTGATTACCTACTAAAGGCAAGAAAGGATAAAACACATGCATATATGACCATACAGGTTAAAAGTAAGAGTTTAGCTTGAAATAAGTGAATATATATGTATATAAAAAAGGGTATACAGAACAGACTTGACTCATGGGGAGTAGGTGATTAAGCATTGTGATTCAAGGTTTCATTAGTGTTGACTTCGGTAGAGAGAGAGAGATCAGGATACCTGCAAAATGGTGATTTGCAGGGGTACTGTGTGGGGCTGTTACTTTTGTCAAGCTTCCAGCACTTGCTATCTCAGAACACCCACCAACAGACAGACACTGGGGCAGCTTTTCAGCTCACTTTTAACCCCTTCTTTGTGTAATCCAACTGAGAAATGAATACACAAATCTCTTTGCTCACATTGCTCACAGGATTTCTTGATGAGGTGAGATTCATCTCCCATGATGTCCCATTGTCTCTATCAGAGGGAGCAATTAGTTTCTGGATGTCTTTAGAAGTACCTTGTCAGGCAACAGGGTGGCGTTCCATTATCTTTTAGGGAGTCACCCTGCAGCATTTCATCCAGTGGCTTGTGAGCATTTTAAAAAACTTGTCTTATTTTTAAAGTCCAATTTTTACAGACACATTTTAGGGTTTTTTTCTGTCATTTTCATGACACTTTCCCTCCTCCCCGGAATGAAATGAGGTTCATTCTCATTTCGTTACAAAAAGGGAAAACCTATAAGCAAAACACTCTGATGCACATTCATTCTTTTAGCAATGGTCAATTTTATCTTTTCAGTTCTAACTAGGCTCCTTTAAGCTTTGGATAGGGCGTCTGCAATCATATTTGATTTCCCAAGAGTATGGGTGATTGTTAAGTGGTACAGCTGGAGGAACAAACTCCAACAGATTAACCTGGCATTCTAGGTCTTTCACTTTCCAACAAAAGTTAACGGATTGTGTTTGGCATAGACTCTGTTCTCTCTGTACCCATTTCAGAAATATATCTCAAAGTGGCTGAGGGCCAGTAATAAACTGAGTGTCTCCTTCTCTACTGTAGAGTAACGTTTCTGATGCTTACTGAGTTTTTTAGAGAAGTACCTGAATGATGTCTTTATTCCCGATTCGGTCCCCTGTATGAGAACAGCCCCTACCTCGATGTCACTCGCATCAATGGCTACTTTAAATATCTGATTAAAGTCCGGGACTGCAAGCACAGGCTCGCCGATTATAGTGGATTTCAGTTTTTCAAAAGCTATCTGGCATTTCTCGTTCCATATTACCTTTGCTTTTCTCTGTAGTAGGTCTGTCAGTGGGGAGGCTACTGTGCTAAAGTTTGGGATGAAATTGTGGTAGAACCCACACATACTCAAAAACCTCATGATTTCCCATTTTATATTGGGAATGGGGAACTGGGCTACAGCTTGTACCTTGGCAGCCCTGGGCAGTATCTATCCTTGACCTACTTACTATGTGTCCTAGATAGGTCACTTTAGCCTTAGTGAACTCAACCTTTGTGAGAGTAACCACTAGGTCAGCTGACTGTACTCTCTGGAAGTACATGCTCTACATGGTTTTCCAAGGTGTTGCTGTACAGTAGGAGGTCGTCCAGGTACGTGACACAATTGAACAAGTCCTCCACTACCTGCTTCATCAACCTTTGGAAGGTAGCTGTGACATTTCAGAATCTGAAGGGCATAACCTGATACATGGATAACCCGTCTGGAGTAACGAAGGTGGAGATTTCCTTCACTGGGGCTGTCAAGGGAACCTGCCAGTATCCCTTGAGTAAATCTATCTTTGTAACCTAGGCTGCTTTACCTACCCTATCTATGCAGTCTTCCAGCCAGGGTATCAGGTAGGAGTCGGCTCTGGTCACTGCGTTAACTTTTCGGTAGTCAGTGCAGAACCTTGTGGAGCCATCCAGCTTGGGCACCAGCACAACTGGAAAGTTCCAGCTACTCCTGGTCGGCTCTATTAGTTGGTGCTCCAGCATGTAGTTAATCTCCTCCCAGACCTGGGCCACTTCTCTGGGCCTAGATGGTAGGGATGTTGCCTAATGGGAGGGGCCTCTCCCACATCCACAGCATGTAGGGCTAGAGTGGTGCAGTCAGGCCTGTTCTCTGCATAAGCCTTTAAATGCAGTGAGCAGCCTCATCAGGTCTGCTCACCGTTCTAAAAACCTCTCCTTGATTAGTTTTAGAGGCCCTCACACTTGGTACCTGTAAACGAATTCGAACGGAGTAAACCCGGTAACCCGGTGGACTCATTGGGTGAATCCTTGGAAGCGAACAGAAGGAAACCTAGTCCTTTATCCAAGTATGTCCTGATCATTGTTTTTAGGGTTTGGTGGTACCATTCTAGCGCACACACACACACACACACACACACACACCCCCCCCCCCAACCACTTGGGGCTTCTGGTATGTTGTATCCAGTGCCCTTGGTTTGTTGGGGCTAAAGGATCCAGGTTGCACGCTTCTTTTGTGGTGACCGAGTTGGTACAGAGACAGAGAACATCAGTAGGTCATTGTTAGAACACATGCTGTTTATTTACAAATGAAACTCAGCAGCTACACTTGTGTGCTTACACCTCAAAACTCTGTCTTCACTCTTCAGTGTCTAAATCAAGACTCTCCTACAGAGATAGCCCGCGCTACTCTGCTATTGGGTATTAAGATCATGTGAACTTATGTTACAACACTTGTTTTAAAAGTATATTACACATCAGATTACTACATCTCTCCCCCTTTACCGAAAAACACATTTTACAATTTTTTAACATATCAAGTTATTTACATAGTTCAGTAATTTACAAAGTCAGTGTAGAACGTCTTAGCTCCACAGCTTCTGAAATTTGATTCAGAACCTCCCTTACTGTAGTTCTGAGCATCTGGTTCTTCAGCAGGTACCAGTAAATCTACTTATTCGGCTCTTTCAGGTACAGTCGGCCCTTCGAACACATTTATGCTCGGTTGAGTTCTTTCAACAGGAGATGTTGATTCAGTCTCGAATACTGGTGGAATTATTTCTGAGTATTTGTTTTCTCCTCTTATGTGATCCACAAGTCTCCTTATTACTCGATCTTTAACTTTCATGTCATAGGAAAGAGGTCCCATTACAGCACTTATCTCACCACACAACCATGCTGGCCCTTCTCTAAAATTTTTCACAAACGCTTACTCCCCTATATTAAATGCTCTGTCCCAACTGTGACAGTCATGCTTAATTTTCTGACTTTACTGACTTCTTTCTACCTTCCCCCCCAAGTTTGACATAATTAGGCTAAGTCTTGATCAGAGACGGTGCTTCATCAACAATTCCACAGGTGTGATACCTGTTGTCATGTGGTTCTATAATGAAATAAAAATCATGCTAACTTAGCCACTATAGGATATCCAGATACTTTCTTCATACCAGATTTGAACGTCTGAACTGCTGTCTCAGCAGGTCCATTTGAAGAAGGATGGTATGATGTTGTTTTGACATGAACTTTTCTGTTGAGGCTTGTAAATCGGTTAAATTCAGCATTTGTGAATCCTGTTCCATTGTCTGATAATAGCACATCAGGTAGTCCATTGATTGAGAAACTTTGCTGTAGTTCGTCTATAGTAGCAGAAGATGTGGGCGACCTCGCTTTGTATATGTCCATCCATTTTGACTGAGTGTCTACGATAAGTAGAAACATTGTTCCCATAAAAAGTCCCACATAATCAATGTGTACTCGTACCCATGGCCTTGTTGGACACTCCCAGGGGTGTAATGGGCTGTTGCAGGTAATTTTTGTACTTCACAGCATACAACCTCTCAATAAGTCTTTTATTTCTCCATCCATTCCCGGCTACCACATATAGCTATGTGCTATTGCCTTCATTTTGAAAATTCTGGGATGTGCACTGTGAAGCTCAGATAACAATGACTTTCGCCCTTTTGGAGGAACAATCACTCGAGCTCCACACAATAAAATACCTTCTTGGCTGGTTATCTCGTATCTTCTCTGGAAACACGATTTAATGTCATCAGATGCTTGTTTTTGTGACCAACCATGAAGAATTTGATTTCGCACTTTGGAGAAGATTGGGTCTCGATTTGTCCAATCTTTAACTTGTCTTGCACGTATTGGTGCTGAGTCCAGGAAGTTCAATAACAAAATGAATTCCTGAGGAATTGGAGCATCCTCATCTTTCATTTGCGAGGATAAATGACAGTGCATCTGCATTTGCAATTTGACTTCCGGGCCTATGAATAAAACTATACTCATATGCTGGCAAGATCAGCGCCCATCTTTGTACTCTTGCTGACACTAAAGCGGGTATAGCCTTGTCTTCGCTGAACAGTCCTAAGAATGGCTTGTGGTCCGTTATGGTAGTAAAGTGATGACCCTGTACATATTGTTGAAGCTTCTTAACACCGAAAATGATTGCTGGGCCTTCTTTTTCAATTTTTGAGTACATTTTCTCCTTAGTTCTGAGTGTTCTCGACAGATATCCTACAGGTCTTTCTGATCCATCACCCATTTGATGGGAAGCACTGCTCCCATTCCATGGAGTAATGCATCACATGTTAATATCAACTCTTTTTTCATGTCAAAATGTACTAGAAGTATGGGTGATTGTAACAGCTGTTTCACTTTTGTGAAAGCTTCTTCATGTTGTGTTTACCATGACCATCTCTGGCTTTTCTTGAGCAAGCAATTAAGTGGTGTCAGTTCTGTTGACAAATTAGGCAGGAAGCGTCCATAGTAATTAATCATCCACAAGAATGACTTCAGTTTGGATGTATTCTTTGGTTCTGGGGCTTCTTTAATGCTTTCACCTTTTCTTCAACTGGATGTAGGTCTTGTGAATCGACCTTGTGACCTAGGTAAGTTACCTCATTAGCCGGGAATGTGCACTTATCTTTTTTCAACCTCACTGCAACCTGTGAAAAAAGTTTCAAAACTTCTTCCAAGTTCATCAAGTGTTCCTTTTCAGTGAATCCAGTCACGAGAATGTCATCCAAATAAATTACAACATGGGGCAATCCCTGTAATAAACTTTCCATGGTTCTTTGGAATATGGCGCAAGCAGAAGGTATGTCAAAAGGTAAATGTGTGTATTGAAACAATCCCTTGTGTGTAATTATGGTACAAACTTCTGGGAAGCCTTCTTTAATTCCGATAGTTGGTAGGCATGACTCATATCTAACTTTGTGTAGGTCATTCCACCAGCAAGTATAGCCAATAGATCTTTAAATTTAGGTATGGGGTGTCTATGCAATTTTGCTACTTTATTTCCTGTTAATTTATAATCCCATATATTCAAATACTTTGGTCAGTTTTGAGAACAGTTTGAATTGGTGCTGCCCACTCTGAAAATTGTACTGGTTGTCTAGTTTTTCTAATCTGTCCAGTTTGGCTTCTACCTTATCCTGCTTTGCATAAGGTACAGGTCTGGCCTTCAAGAATCTGGGTGTTGCCTCTGGGTCTACATGAATATTTGCTTGTAGGCCTCCAATTTTTCCAATTTCTTCCCTGAAAACGGAGGCATATTTTTGAAGAATCTATTATTTCAGGCTTTTCAACTCTGTTTATCTCAATGGGTTTTTGCTTTTGTCTGAAAGTCTGCCTGATCCTATCTTTACAATGTCCCTTGAGGTGTCCATTTTGATGGCAGAAGAAACATTCGATCTTTTTAAACAGTGATTCATTACAAAATTGTTTGCTTCCACCTCTGTTATTTTTATGCCACGTTTTTGCTGCTAAGCTTTCCCTTTTAATTTGTCTGCTAGCGTTGGCTGCTTCCCACTTCTGAGTAAAGCTCTGCACTTTTGCACTCTTTTTGGCTGAGGCTCCTCACCCAACATGGAGGATGGCGCCATATTGCGCTCCTTATATGGCCTCTGAGTTTCGCACTGGGCCTTCCATTGCCAGAGCGATTTCCAATGCCTTATGAAAGTCTAAATTTTTTCAGACAGTAATCTCTCCTGAATTGCATTTTCATTTATAGCGCACACCAAATGATCTCTAAGCTTATCATTGATAGATGTACCAGACTCACAATATTGAGTTAATTGCTTCAGACTTGCCACATAACAAGCAACTGTCTCCCCCACAGCTCTTATTTCTTGAGTTAAGTTTAAACTGCTGCATCATCACTGACGACTTGGGCTGGCAATGATTCTTGAAGTTCAAGAAGTCATCAAAACTTTTTGAGTCTGGGGCGCCAAAAGATTTCGAATTAATCTGTTATGTCTTATTGCCACACGTGGACAAAGGATCGCATGCCTCTTCTGTCCCCCAGCAATGTCATTCGCTTGGAAGAAGAACATGAGGCATTCAACATAGTGAGACCAGTCGTCTGAGGTTAGATTGAAAGACTCCACTCTTCCAAATTGCAGCATGCTCTGAGGGGATTACTGCAATGATCAAGAACAAAATTTTCTTTTACTTAAAACTATTGTGCGACGACAGCCCGATTTCAGTTCTTCAGATTTCTTTCGTTCTTCCTCGCTTTTTACCTCATTTTCCACGGCTTTTCGTGCTTTTAATCTCATCACCAGTTTGTTGGATCCAGTGCACTTGGTCTGTTGGATCTAAAGGATCCGGGTTGCACGCTTGTTTCGGGGTGACCAAGTTGGTACAGCAACAGAGAGCATCAGTAGATCATTGTTAGAATAAACACATGCTGTTTATTTACAAATGAAACTCAGCAGCTACACTTGTGTGCTTACAACTCAAAACTCTGTCTTCACTCTTCAATGTCTAACTCAAGACTTTCCCACAGAGGTAGCCCACGTTACTCTGCTACAAAAACAAAAATACCTGGAAAAACTCAGCAGGTCTGGCAACATCTGCAGAGAGGAATACAGTTAACGTTTTGAATCCGAATGACCCTTCAACAGAACTAAGTAAAAATAGAAGAGAGGTGAAATTTAAGCTGGTTTAAGGGGGTGTGGGACTAGTAGAGCTGGATAGAGGGCCAGTGATAGTTGGAGATAACCAAAAGATGTCACGACAAAAGGACAAAGAGGTGTTGAAGGTGGTGATATTATCTGAGGAATGTGCTAATTAAGGGTAGAAAGCAGGACAAGCAAGGTATGGATAGCCCTAGGTGGGGTGGGGTGAAGGAATCAAAAAAGGCTAAAAGGTAGAGATAAAACAATGGATGGAAATACATTTAAAAATAATGGAAATAGGTGGGAAAAGAAAAATCTATATAAATTATTGGGAAAAAAGGAGGGATTGGAAAGGGGATGGGGATGGAGAAGAGATTTCATGATCTAAAATTGTTAAACTCAATATTCAGTCGGGAAGGCTGTAAAGTGCTTAGTCGGAAGATGAGGTGCTGTTCCTCCAGTTTGCGTTGAGCTTCACTGGAACAATGCAGCAGGCCAAGGACGGACATGTGGGCATGAGAGCAGGGTGGAGTGTTGAAATGGCAAGCGACAGGAGGTCTGGGTCATGCTTGTGGACAGACTGAAGGTGTTCTGCAAAGCGGTCATCCAGTCTGCATTTGGTCTCTCCAATGTAGAGAAAATCACATTGGGAGCAGCGAATGCAGTAGACTAAATTGAGGGAAGTGCAAGTGAAATGCTGCTTCACTTGAAAGGAGTGTTTGGGCCCTTGGACAATGAGGAGAGGGGAAGTAAAGGGGCAGGTGTTGCACCTTCTGCGGTTGCATGGGAAGGTGCCATGGGAGGGGGTTGAGGTGTAGTGGAGGAGTGGACCAGGGTGTCCCGGAGGGGATGATTCCTGTGGAATGCCGCGGGGAGATGAAGGGAAGATGTGTTCGGTGGTGGCATCATGCTGGAGTTGGCGGAAATGGCGGAGGATGATCCTTTGAATGCGGAGGCTGGTGGGCTGATAAGTGAGGACAAGGGGGACCCTATCATGGTTCTGGGAGGGAGAGGAAGGTGTGAGGGCGGATGCTCGGGAGATGGGCCGGACACAGTTGAGGGCCCTGTCAACCACCGTGGGTGGAAAACCTCGGTTAAGGAAGAAGGAAGACATGTCAGAGGAACTGTTTTTGAAAGTGGCATCATCAGAACAGATGCGACGGAGCGAAGGAGCTGAGAGAATGAGATGGAGTCTGCTATTGGGTATTAAGATCATGTGATCTTACATTACAACACTTGTCTTAAAGGTATATTACGCATCATATTACTACAGGGTGATATGCTGAAGAATTCAGTTGGGTCATGCCCAGGTTACCCATGACTTCCTTAGCCATGGAATACCTTAGATGTGAAATTTGAGCCCTGATCTGACTGGATCTCGGTGAGTAGACTGTACCTCGTAAAGAATTGGGTCAATTCCCTCAGCAATGTTTTGGCACATATGGTTCTCAGGGGAACCGCTTCTGGGAAGTGAGTAAACAAGTCCATGACGGTATGGATATACCTGCGGCCCTCTTTTGTTTTGGGTAGGGGCCCCTCACAATCCACTAACTAATTACTGAATGGTTGCTCAAAAGCCAGAGAATCATAAGTGCAGGTTTTATTGCAGGCTGGGATTGTCCCACAGCCTGCAGGTGTGGCAGGTTCTGAAAAACCTTACCACGTCCCTGTGGAGGTGCGGCCAGTAGAAACGCTGGCTGAGGCGGGCTTGGGCTTTGCGTATACTGAGCTGCCCAGCCACTGGAATTTTGTGAACTAGCCGCAGGATTTCCTCACAGTACCTTGGCGGCACTACCACCTGATGGATCGCTGTCCACTCCCCATCTGCAGGCGTGTGAGTGGGTCTCCATTTCCTCATCAACATGTAATTTTTAATGTAGTAGCATTCAGGGACTGGTTCTGCCTCGGCCTCATTGTGAGCAGTCTGAGTGAATGTTGTTAACTGTGGGTCAGCTTGCTGGGCCACTACCGAGGAAGATTTATTTATCACCTTCTTCGGGTACTCTAGACTCCCAAGAAAGGTTTCAGGTAACCAGACCGGAGGGTCTTCGGTCTGCATTGCCACTTCAGCTCCCTCTGTTGGAGATTGTCGGGTCATAGACCGGTTTACCACACGGTCAGGGAAAATGCCAGGCACTTTCCCCTGCAGCTGTTCGGTCTCCTTGACTTCAATGGGCTTCTCTGAGACCACTGGAGATGCCTTCACCTTTGATCCCGCCAGGTCATTGCTGAGGAACAGGTTGACCCCATCCACAGACAAACTGGGGACAACTCCCAAAGTCACTGGCCCTGGTTGCAATCCAGGTGGACCCGGTATAGGGGAATAGGCATGTACCCTGCTTCGACCCCCTTTACTAGCACCTTGGCACTTACGGCACTCTCTGGTGGGAAGGCATGCCTTTTCCCAGCAGTAGAGTTTGGCTGGTTCCTGTATCCTTCAATATTACTACAGGCTTACTTGTCTCACCCTGGGGAAATGTGGCCGCCCTTCCTTCGGATACAAAATCCCGGCAACCCTCAGGGATTTGTTTAACTTAATCCACACTCTCAGGAGTTGCCCCCACAGGGATTCGCAGTTACAGTCAGAACCATAGCCTGGTTTGCTATGCTCTTCGACTGAGCCCATTCTCTGCATGTGGTGTATGTGCCCCGATAAATCCTCCTGGTTTTTCCTGTAGCCTCCAGAAGTTGGCCCTATCTTCTGGCAGTTAAAATACACGGGCTTCCTGGCTTCAACTTTTCAGCTCAGCACCACCCTTTCTGTCCTGAGGAGGGCACCCAGAATTTCCCTCTCTCCCCTGGGTGCTCAGTTTCCTATCTCTCTCCCCACCTCTATCCATTCCAGTTGGTTGGGGGTGTCCAGGGGAGGGACTCTTCTGGAACAAGGGTTTGTGGATCGACTCATAATTATCGGTCAGCGTTGTTGCCTGCCTGACCCCTGTGACCCCCTGTTCCTCGAGGTATGTTCTTATTGGGAAAGGCAGAGAGTTTTTGCACTCCCCCGGGGGAATTATTTCACCGAGGTTTCCGTAAGTGGCTTCTGTTTTAAGTGCCCGCACCCATTGGTCAGAGTAAGTTGCTTCAGCCTTTCAAATTCCAGGTACGTCTGGTCAGGCCGTTTCCTGAGGGTACGGAATTTCTGATGGTACGCCCCTGGCACTAACTGGTACATACACAAAATAGCCCTTTTTACTGCCTCACAGTCAGTGACACTTGCCTCAGGCAGTTAACCTTGTGAGCTTTCCTTGAAAGCTTACTCTGCAGTAATAGGGAGCACTGGTGGACTGGCCACTTTAACTGCTGTGCTAACTGCACGAAAGATATAAAGAAGGCTTCCACCTCCACTTCATCAAACTTAGGGATTAGATGAGGAAACTGGGTTGCTTCAGTCCTTAACTCCGAGCTAGTGGTGTCTTCAAGGGAGCCAGCTCCTCAATTCAAGCTGTTTTGGATGCAACTCCCTTTCCTCTCTCTTTTCTCTCCTGAAATTCTCTTTTTTCTCTTTGTGCCCTTTCCTGAAATTCCCTTTCCTTTTCTCTCTCCTGAAATTCTAATTTCCACTTCTCCAGTTTTAATCTCTCTACTGCTATGCTATCCGTTTCATCATTCTCAACTTCCACCTGTAGACCATTGGTCGGCCCTTTTAAAACTTCAGCTTTTCGGCCTTTCAGCCAAAATTCTAATCCTAAACGTCTCACCAACTCTTCTAACTGTTTGAGGGAAAAGAACATTTAGATCCTTAAAATTAACTGCTTCTGGTTCTGCTAGAAAGCTACTGGCATCAAAAGTGGACATTTTACCACTTCATTTTGCAGTCTGTAAAAAATTAATTTCACAAGGACAATTTACTTTCCCCACTCTGATTCATTTGTTTCATCTGTGGAAAAAAATATTCCAGGCTCCAAGCCCCCAGTTTGATTAAATCCTGAATGAGTGCTCCAATTTGTAACGAATCCTCTCCTGCACCGCTCCCCACCCACGCCCCCCCCCCCCCCCCCCCCCCCCCCCCCCCCCCGCAAAATCAGGTGCGGTTTGTCAAAGTTGTTGATCCGGGCAAGACTCCTCAATATGTCACCATCTGTCTGAGGCAACACCAAATTTTATTCCCTCAGTGAGGAGGAATGAACTGGCTCTCTGTCTTTATTCAGCCAAAGGGTTACTTTGACCTGGGTTCTAACTAGGAGCGTAGAGGTTGGATAGACTGGTGGGAAATAGACTGGTGATAGACTGGCTGGTGAGGAGCAGAGCTCACAGGCTATGAGTGACTCGCTAAATTCTTGATAATGTGCTGACAGCTAGGACAAGAAAGAAGTAGAATGCAAGAACATTGGAGCAGGAGTTGTTCATTCAGCCTATTGAAGCTGCTTCAATTAGATTTTGGTAAATCCATGCATCCATGGATCCATACCCTTATTGGTCCAATTTACACAGCATCCGCAGGGTTCTGAGGGGCAGACTTCCAGATTTCCGCTAAACTTTATGTGAAAAAGTACTGTAGTAACATAAAATACTGGAAATGCTCAATAGGTCAGGCACAATCTGTGGAAAGAGAAACAGAATTGGGAAAAGTTCCTCCTGATTTCACAGCTGAATGGCTGAGATCAAATTTTAAGATCATGTCTCCTTGTTCTGCATTCCACCACCAGAGGGAATAGTTTCTCTGTATCTACTCGATTGAATACTTTTATCATTTCAAACACTTAGATTAGATCACCAAAGTGAAAAGCTAGTTTCTAAGAGGCAACTTTTCCTCAGAATGTAGTGGATCACCAATACAGTTTGTTATTACAACTGGATGAAGCAGCCCAGAGGATCATGGAATTTTAAACATAAGTGAATTAGGCTCAAAAACACTTACACAACAAAAACAGAATTACCTGGAAAAACTCAGCAGGTCTGGCAGCATCAGCGGAGAAGAAAAGAGTTGACGTTCCACAGAACTGAGGTCATGAGGACTCGGAACGTCAACTCTTTTCTTCTCCGCCAATGCTGCCAGACCTGCTGAGTTTTTCCAGGTAATTCTGTTTTTGTTTTGGATTTCCAGCATACGCAGTTTTTTGTTTTTATCAAAAGCACTTACATTCAGGTTTTCAAAGGTCCTTTACCCTGGATCAAGATTCAATCTGCCAAACCAGGCCCCAACCACAAAAGTGGCCATGGACCCTGGTCAAAATTGGGAGATTCTGCCGATTGTGTTGGTTCAGGAAGGCTCTTCAAAGTATATTCATTTTCCTAGACACACTGGCACTAATCAACACAGTTTTATCATATCAAACAATATTTAATTCATCAGCCTGATGATCAGCCTGTTTGGCCACATTATACACACACCTTCCATAGCTATCAAGTCCTGAAGTGGGACTTGAACCCAGAGCTTTGAGCCCAGACATAGCATCACTACCATGGCACCACAATGTGTCCCTTAGAAGACTGAGCACCCTGAATAACAATGTTTCTTTTTGCTGATAACTCCATTTTCAGATGTAGTAATAAAACTGCACCAACATCACTCTTAAATGCAATGGGTACCTTTTGATAAAAGAAAAAAAGAATTATTGTGCCATTACACTAATTCTGCTGGTTTATGGAAAGTTTGACATTTGTGACTATGCAAATGAATTTTAGTAGGAATTTGAATTTTAACCTAACCTGTTCAGTAATTAGCCATAGTCCACCATTGGCATTGGTAATTGTTACAGACAGGATGGAGGTTAATTTAAACAGCCCTGATTTCTCCTCTCACCACCTATCCATAAACAGAAAGGTGTTCTGATTTTTATTTCCCCCTTTATAAGCGATGCGATGTTTCCCAACCCTTCAGTTTTGGTGTGATCCAATTTTTGATTAATAACCCCACAGCAAACTCTAGTTAGGGTAAACTCAGAGGGTTAGTTTATTTGCAGACTCAACATGGGAAGAGGGTTGAAATGTAGCCTCCTTTTCAATTGTACAATGAAGCGGGGACAGAGAAAGAAAGATTTACATGGCAAAGGCCATAAAATAAAGAATTATAGTTTCACGTGAGTCCAGAGTCCAGGATCAAAGTCCAATGGTGTATTCCTTCACAGAGGTCGGCAGGCTAAACTGATGCTGGATAATTCACTTTTCCAGTAGTGTTAACTTGCACATTGAGATAGGCACACATAGATGAATCAGTCTTGTAGGTGGCGGTACAGAAGTTCCAGAAGAAACAGTATAGATGGGGTCAGGCATTCAGACCCATACAGAGCCCCTTTTCTGAGCTGCTACTTGGTAAATGGTAAAATGGCAGACTGAGCTTTGTAGCTCCACAAGGCAATATTACAGGGTCCACCAGCTAGGGGGCTCACGTTACCTGATTCCCAGCTCTCAACTTAGACAAAGGATGTATATCTCTGTCTTTGGGCTCCTGAGGTTGTTAATGTTCCAACCATTAAGTATTTGAAAGGAAAGTTGCAGGGTTCTTTGTCCAAGCAGACTAGTAGTCTCTGGTTTGCTGGCCAGGGTTCTGAAATGCAGTTGACTTTGTTCCTTTTGAATTTGGTCTCTGCAGCCCACAGCAGTAGTTAGCATCTCTTCAGAGATAATGAGGCACAAGTTTCTGCAACACTACCAAATAGTTCTTATTGTTCGAGGGTCACAGGCAGACATGGCTTAAGCTATTTTAAAATTTCGTTGTTCACTTTTAAAATTTTAGAAATTAGCCATGATGATATATATATTATGAAAAATATAAAGTGAGGTCTTAGCCCCGTTACAGTTATATATAGCTTGAGTGGCACCACTCTGCAAGCATGGGACAAGATGAGGATGCAGGTCTCCATGAGCTACTACAACCAGTATAGGGATTGAATCAACACCATTGACGTCATTCTACAGCCATCTAACCAGTTCAATTTCAAGCATATATGGGCACAATTTCCCAACCACATCCAAAGGGAAAACTTTATCCCAACATCCTGAAACCTCAATACATTCTGCTCAACCTGAACTATTATTCCTCCAAAGCCAATATATCTTTCCTGTGGTCAGATTTCCAAAGTTGAACATAACTTGCTATGGCTGCCTCCCTCTTTTTGGTGGCTTTGTCCTCACGCAGCTGTTCTTGGAGAGGAAGCACACAGGGTAGCTGTTTTTACGCTTGAAGGTTTCAATGACTTGTGGGCACCAGAGGGACTAGAGGGCATCATGGATACAGTAAACAAAATCATTGTTATGTTGAGTTGAAGAGTAGGGTGGGTTGATTGATGAGATTAGGGCTACTTGAAGATTGATTGGTGGATTTGGCTTGAAAGCTGAACAAATGGAAGGGGTGAAAAGTGTTTGGTTAGTTGGTGGTTGAAGGGTTGGGCAGGTGAGTTTGTTGGTGATATGGTGTGATGGGTGGGTTTGGTGAGGTGCTGAAGGGTTGAATTCGTTCGTTGGTAGGTTTGATTAGAGCTATAGGGTATGGCCAGTAGATACGTGGGTTGGATGGTTGATCAGGGAGGGGTTGAGCTGACAGGTAGGTAGTTTTTGGGATGAAGGTGAGGGTTGGTGGGTTTGAGGCGAAAGGGGGAGTTAGGTGGGTTTGGGACGAAGGGGTGGGTAGGCGGGTTTGCAGTGAAGGGGAGGATGGGTGGGTTAGGGGTAAAGCAGAGGGTGGGTGTTTTGGGGTGAAGCAGGGAGTGGGTGGGTTTGCGGTGAAGGAGAGGGAGGTTGGGTGGGTTTGGGGAGAAGAGGAGATAGTGAGGGTGAGTTTATGGGGAAGGGGAGATAGTGAGGGTGGATTTGTGGGGGAGATAGTGAGGGTAGTTTGTGGGGAAAGGGAGGGTGGGTGGGTGGGTTAGGGGAAATGGGGAGGGTGGGTGGGTTTGAGGTGAAGGGAAGGGAGGTTGTATGGGTTTGGGCTGTAGGGAAGGGTTTGGGGTGAAGGGGAGCTAGTGAGGGTAGGCTTGTGGGGGGGGGAAGGTGGGTGAGTTCGTGGGGAGGGGAGGGTGAGTGGGCTTGGGGTGCAGGGGAGGTTGGTTGGATTTAGGACGAAGGGGAGGTTGGTTGGATTTAGGATGAAGGGGAGGGTGGGTGGGTTGGTTTGTGGTAAAGGGGAGGGTGGGTGGGTGTGAGGTAAAGGGGTGTGTTTAGGGCAAAGGGGAACTAGGGTGGGTTTGGGTTGAAGGCAAGGGTGCTGGGTGTGTTTGGGGTGAAGGGGAGGGTGGGTGGACGGGTGGGTGTGTTTGGGGCGAAGGGGAGGGAGGGTGGGTGTGTTTGGGGCAAAGGGGAGGGAGGGTGGGTGTGTTTGGGGCGAAGGGGAGGGAGGGTGGGTGTGTTTGGGGTGAAGGGGAGGGTGGGTGGGTGGGTGTGTTTGGGGCGAAGGGGAGGGTGGGTGGGTGGGTGTGTTTGGGGCGAAGGGGATGGTGGGTGGGTGTGTTTGGGGCAAAGGGGAGGGTGGGTGGGTGTGTTTGGGGTGAAGGGGAGGGCGGGTGGGTGGGTGTGTTTGGGGCGAAGGGGAGGGCGGGTGGGTGGGTGTGTTTGGGGCGAAGGGGAGGGCGGGTGGGTGGGTGTGTTTGGGGCGAAGGGGAGGGCGGGTGGGTGGGTGGGTGGGTGTGTTTGGGGCGAAGGGGAGGGCGGGTGGGTGGGTGTGTTTGGGGCGAAGGGGAGGGCGGGTGGGTGGGTGTGTTTGGGGTGAAGGGGAGGGCGGGTGGGTGGGTGTGTTTGGGGCGAAGGGGAGGGTGGGTGGGAGGGTGTATTTGGGGCAAAGGGGAGGGCGGGTGGGTGGGTGTGTTTGGGGCAAAGGGGAGGGCAGGTGGGTGGGTGGGTGTGTTTGGGGCGAAGGGGAGGGCGGGTGGGTGGGTGTGTTTGGGGTGAAGGGGAGGGCGGGTGGGTGGGTGTGTTTGGGGCGAAGGGGAGGGTGGGTGGGAGGGTGTATTTGGGGCAAAGGGGAGGGCGGGTGGGTGGGTGTGTTTGGGGCAAAGGGGAGGGCAGGTGGGTGGGTGGGTGTGTTTGGGGCGAAGGGGAGGGCGGGTGGGTGGGTGTGTTTGGGGCGAAGGGGAGGGCGGGTGGGTGGGTGTGGTTGGGGCGAAGGGGAGGGCGGGTGGGTGGGTGTGGTTGGGGCGAAGGGGAGGGCGGGTGGGTGGGTGGGTGTGTTTGGGGCGAAGGGGAGGGCGGGTGGGTGGGTGTGTTTGGGGCGAAGGGGAGGGCGGTTGGGTGGGTGTGTTTGGGGCGAAGGGGAGGGCGGGTGGGTGGGTGGGTGGGTGTGTTTGGGGCGAAGGGGAGGGCGGGTGGGTGGGTGTGTTTGGGGCGAAGGGGAGGGCGGGTGGGAGGGTGGGTGTGTTTGGGGCGAAGGGGAGGGTGGGTGGGTGTGTTTGGGGCGAAGGGGAGGGCGGGTGGGTGGGTGGGTGTGTTTGGGGCGAAGGGGAGGGCGGGTGGGTGGGTGTGTTTGGGGCGAAGGGGAGGGCGGTGGTGGGTGGGTGTGTTTGGGGCGAAGGGGAGGGCGGGTGGGTGGGTGTGTTTGGGGCGAAGGGGAGGGCGGGTGGGTGGGTGTGTTTGGGGCGAAGAGGAGGGTGGGGGCAGTGTTTCTGGGGTGAAGGGGAGGGTGGGTGTGTGTTTCTGGGGTGAAGGGGAGGGTGGGTGTGTGTTTCTGGGGTGAAGGGGAGGGTGGGTGTGGGAGTGCGTTTGGGGTGAAGGGGAGGGTAGGGGTGTGTTTGGGGTGAAGGGGAGGGTGGGTGTGTGTTTCTGGGGTGAAGGGGAGGGTGGGTGTGTGTTTGGGGTGAAGGGGAGGGTGGAGGTGTGTTTGGGTTGAAGGTGAGGGTGGGGGTGTGTTTGGGTTGAAGGTGAGGGTGGGGGTGTGTTTGGGGTGAAGGGGAGGGTGTGGGTGTGTTTGGAGTGAAGGGGAGGGTGGGGGTGGGGGTGTGTTTGGGGTGAAGGGGAGGGTGGGGGTGGGGGTGGGGCTGTGTTTGGGGTGAAGGGGAGGGTGGGGGTGGGGGTGGGGGTGTGTTTGTGGTGAAGGGGAGGGTGGGGGTGGGGGTGTGTTTGGGGTGAAGGGGAGGGTGGGGGTGGGGGTGTGTTTGGGGTGCAGGGGAGGATGGGGGTGGGGGTGTGTTTGGGGTGAAGGGGAGGGTGGGGGTGGGGGTGGGGGTGGGGTGAAGGGGAGGGTGGGGTTGGGGGTGCGTTTGGGGTGAAGGGGAGGGTGGCGGTGTGTTTGGGGGACTGGTGTCGGTTCTCAGAGGGAGGTCCCAGTTGGGCCGTGAGTTGTGTTTCTATCCTCAGGCGGGAGGCGGTGTCAGAGCCGCGCTCGGGACGGTGCAGAGAGACAGAGAGAGGCAGCGGAGCGGATAGTTGGTGCAGAAACTGGGGGAAGTTTGTTGCGAAGCGGCGAGATGAGCGGCTTGGACAGGATGGGCGGTGAGCAGAGAGGTTCCAGCCGGAGGACCAGCACCGCCAGCAGCAGCGGGACTGCGGACTGTCCGGTGGGAAACACCCACTCAGTGTCCGCCGGCAGCTACTGGCAGGACCCGCTGGCCATCGACATGAGCCGGAGCGCAGTGCCCGCTCCGAAGCACCGCAGCCGGGAGCTCCGGGCTGTCTATGTGATCAATGAGGGTCCGGGTCCGCAGTCCCAGGACAGTCTGTCCCTCAAGTGCCTCCGGGAGGCTTGTGAAGATGCCCATGCTGTCCTACAGACCGTGCCCTTTGGCAGGCTGGTGCTGGGGGAGACTGGTAGCCTGGATTGCTTCTACAACGCAGGTGAGTGCCTCCCCTATCTCCTGTCCTCTCTCCCTCTACCCTCTCCCCATCTGCATCCCAACCCCTACCCCCCTCCCATCTGCATCCCAACCCCTACCCCCTCCCATCTGCATCCCAATCCCTACCCACCTCCCATCTCATCCTAACCCCTACGCCCCTCCCATCCCATCCCAACCCCTACCCCACCTCCCATTCCATCCCAACCCCTACCCCCCCTCCCATCCCATCCCAACCCCTACCCCTACCCCCTGCCCAACTCCCATCCCAACCCCTACCCCCTCCCGTCCCAACCCCTACCCCCTCCCGTCCCAACCCCTACCCCCTCCCGTCCCAACCCCTACCCCCCCTCCCATCCCAACCCCTACCTTCCGCCCAACTCCCATCCCAACCCCTATCCCCCTCCCATCCCATCCCAACCCCTAACCCCCGTCCAACTCTCATCCCAATGCCTACCCCCTGCCCGTTCCCACCCCAACTGCTAGCCCCCCGCCCAACCCCAGCCCAATCCCTACCTCTGCCCATCCACATCCCAACCCCTACCCCCTGCCCATCCTCAACCCAACCCCTTAAACCTTACCCCTGACACCTATGGAATAAAATGATATTCTTGTAAACATATTTGTACAAAAGTTAGCAGATTTTTGTGATAGGCTTACAGTTAAGTTGGGGAAGGTGATCACAAGAAGAAATTCTTGTATTTAAAAAAGACTTGTATTTACACATGGAATGCAGTGAAGCACTTCACAGAGATATTAGCAAACAAAATTTGACACTGAGCCACATGTAAGGAGAGATTAGGGCCAGTTCCCAAAAACTCCGGCCAGGATTTTCTGACCCCGCCGTGGGAATGTGGATGGCCAGCCAAAAATCCATTGACTTTTAGTGGGACTGGAAGATCCAAGTTGAAGGGAATTCCATAGCTTTAGGGCCTCACAGCTGAAGGCATAGCCACCAGTAGTGGAACGATTAAAACCAGGGATGCTCAGGTGGCTAGAATTGGAGATATTGTTTCAGATCTGAACCGGTATCTCTCAAGGATAACAATCCTTCTGAGTCCTTCTTTGGACAAAAATGGAGTGACCTCGCCCTCAGATATAATCCCTTCAAAATCCCTCATATACCTATTTACACCCTCAGTAAATATATTGGATGGTAATGGTTTCTCTCAAACTTCACCCTCTGGTGCAACATTCTGATGAGCAGACATTTCTTCCAATTCAACGTTGGGAAGACTGAAGCCATTGTCTTCGCTCTGTTCTCTGGTTTCTGAGCCAAGATGTCTCAGAGGGCTGTGAACTTGGAGGAGATTAGACGGATAGGGAGGGACAAGGTAATGGAAGAATTTGAAAACAAAGATGAGAATTTTAAAATTGAGATGTGACCTGGAGAGCCAGTGTAGGTCAATGAGCACAGGGGTGATGGGTGAACAGGGCTTGATGTGAGTTAGGACATGGACAACAGTGTTTTGGATGACCTCAAGCTTACAGAGTTTGGAATGTAGGCGGCCTGCAGGGAGGGCATTGGTATAGTAATGTTTTGAGGTAACAAAGACATGGATGAGGGTTTCAACAGCAGGTGAGCTGAGGCAAGGCTGGAGTTAAGCAATGTTACACAGGTGAAAATAGGAAGCCTTACTGAAGACATGGATATGTGATTGGAAGCTCATCTCAGGGCCAAATAAGATACTGAGGTTACTAACAGTCTGTTTCAGCCTGAGATATTTGTCAGGGACATGATGGAGTTAGTAACTAGGGAAAGAATTTTTGACAGGGACCAATATTTTTAATTGGTGAAAATTTCTGGCTCGTCCAGTATTGGTTGTTGGATAAGCAGCCTGATAATTGAGAGGCAGTGGAAAAAGTCAAATGAAGATTCACAATCTTGGGAAGTCCAAAGGCGCTTTACAGTCAATTAGTTATAAATAACCATAATCCACAAAGGACTAAAGGCATCTTTCTTCATTAGAGAGAGAATTAGTTATATATGGCTTGAGGGGCCCCACTCCATAAATGTGGGGTAAGGCGAGGAGGCAGGCCTCCGTAAAGTGGAAAAGTTGAGTGAGGTTTCACTCAATTAGTGGATAGCAAGGTCCCACTGACACAATGAAATAAATGACCAGGTTATGTGTAGTTTGTTAATTTTGTTTGAGGGATGAATATTGACCAGGACAAAAGCGAGAACTCTTGTGCTCTTCTTCAAAATTGTGTCATGGGTTCTTTTAGGTCTGCTGGAGAGGTCAAGTGGTCAGTTTAACATCTCATTTGAAAGAAGCACCTCTGATAATGCAGCACTCCCTCAGTACTGCACTGACGTGTCAGACTTGATTGTGTGTCCAGCTCATCTTGTCCATCAGACCCACCTGCTGTTCCCTTGACCCTATTCTCACTAAACTATTGACCACTTAACTTCTTTCCTGGTCCCCATGTAACTGATACTAATGGCTCTCTCTCTATGCACTGTCTCTCTCTTTGAAATCTGCCGTCATCATCCCTCTCCTCAGAAAACCAACTCTTGACCTCCACCATCCTTGCAATCTACCGCCCCATCTCCAACCTTCCTATCCTTGAGTGTGTGGTCAGATAAAAAATCCATGACCCTCTTTACCAGAGCTCCATGTTTGAATTGCGCCAATCAGGTTTCCACACATGCCATAGCACTGAAACAGCTTTTACCAAAGTCACAAATTACAGCCTATGTCACTGTGACAAAGATAAACTTTCCTTCCTTGTCCTTCTCTACCTGTCGGCAGCCTTTGACATGGTTGACCACACCATCCTCCTCTAACATCTCTCTAATTGTCATCCAGCTGGGTGGGACTGCACTCACCATTATTATCTAATTGTAGCCAGAATATCACTTGCAATGGTTTCTTTTCCAAAGGTTCCAGCAGACAGTAGCAAATATAGCCCACTATTTAATGAAGGAGGGCGAGAGAAAGCAGAGAACTACAGATCTGTTACTTTGACATCGGTAGTGGGGAAAATGTTAGAATCTATTATAAAGGATGCGATGACTGGAGACTTAAAAAATAATCTTATGATTGGGCAGAGTCAACTTGGATTTATGAAAGAGAAATCCTGTTTGAAAAACCTGTTGGAGTTTGTTGAAGATGTAAGTTGTAGCTAGATAGGGAAGAACCTGTGGATGTGATGTATTTGGATTTTCAGAAGGCTTTCAATAAGATCCCACACAGGAGGTTAATAAATAAAAATATAGCACATGGGATTTGGGGTAATATACTGGTGTGGATCAAGAATTGGTTAACAGACAGAAAACAGAGTAAGAATAAACGGGTCATTCTCAGGTTGGCAAGCTAGTGGGGTACCGCAAGGGTCAGTGCTGGGGTCACAGCTGCTCACAATCTATATAAATAATTTGGACGTGGGGACCAAATGTAATATTGCCAAATTTGCTGATGACACAAAACTAGGCGGGAATGTGAATTGTGAGGAGGATGCAAGGAGGCTTCAAGGGGATTTGGACAGACTAAGTGGGTGGGCAAGAACATGGCAGATGGAATATAATGTGAATAAGTGCGAAGTTATCCATTTTGGTAGAAAAAACAGAAAGGCAGAGTATTTCTTAAATAGTGAGAGGTTGGGAAGTGTTGATGTCCAAAGGGACCTGGGTGTCCTTGTCATGATTCAATTAGGAAGGCAAATGGTATGTTGTCTTTCATTGCAAGGGGATTTGAGTACAGGAGTAACAAGGTCTTGGTGCAATTTTATAGAACCTTGGTGAGACCATGCCTGGAGTATTGTGGAGAGTTTTGGTCTCCTTATCTAAGGAAGGACATACTTGACATGGAGGGAGTGCAACGGAGGTTTACCAGACTAATCGCTGAGATGGTGATGTTGTCTTATGAGGAAAGATTGCGGAAACTGGAATTCTCTAGAATTTCGAAGAATGAGAGGCAATCTCATTGAAACTGGCAAAATTCTTACAGGGCGTGACAGGGTAAATGTAGCTAGGATGTTTCCCCTGGCTGGGGAGTCTAGGATCAGGGGACATACTCTCAGAATAAGGGGCAAGCCATTTAAGACTGAGGTGAGGAGGAATTTCTTCACTGAGAGGGTGCTGAATCTTTGGAATTCTCTATCCCAGTGAGCTGTGGAAGCTCAATTATGGAGCATTTTTAAGACAAATATCGAAAGATTTCTAGATACCAATGACATCAAGGAATATGAGGATAGTGGCGAAAAATGACATAAAGGTAGAAGATCAGCCATGATCTGTTTGAATGGTGGAGCAGGCTTCATGGGCCAAATGGCCTACTTCTGTTCCTATGTCCTATTTCCTCTGTTCTTCCTGCATGTTCACTGTTACCTCTGGTGTCCTATTCTATTTCTCATCTCCATGCTGCCCCTTGGTGACATCATTTGAAAGTACAGCATTAGTTTTCACATGTGAGCTGATGACACCTAGCTCCAACTCACCACCATCTCTCTCAACTCCTCCACTGTTTCCAAATTACCCGACATCCAGTGCTGGATGAGCAGAAATTTCCTCCACTGAAATGTTAGGAAAATTGAAGCCATTGTCTTCAGTCCTTGCTATAAACTCCTGCAATATAAACTACTGCTTCCATCCCTCTCCCTGGCAACAGTCTAAGGCTGAAGCAGACTGATCACAACCTTGGTGTCATATTTGACCCCGAGATGACCTTCTGACCACATATTCGTGCCATCGCTAAGTCCGCCTATTTCCACCTCCATAACACCGTCTTGTATGGCCTCTGCCTTTGTTATTGCTAGACTTGCCCATTCATACGCACTCCTGGCTGATCTCCTATATTCCGCCTTTCAGAAACTCGAGGGTGCCAAACTCTGCTTCCCATTTCCTTACCCGCGCCAAGTTCCTTTCACCTCACACTCTTGAAGTAATGCATTGATTTTAAAATCCTCATTCTTGTTTTCAGATTGAAAGTTTCAAGACTGAGATGGATAGATTTTTGTTGGGTAAAGCTTTTGAGGATATGGAGCAAAAGTGAGTGAATGGAGTTGAGGTGCAGATCATCCATGATCTAGTAGAGTAGCAGAACAGTCTTGAAGGGCTTGAATGGCCTGTTCCTGGAAATCTAATATCAGTCAACGGCCTCTCGTCACTTAAGACCCTTGTTAAAATTCACCTAAGATCAAACTTTTAGTCTTTCCTTCCTGCTGTCTCCTTTGGCATTGGGTCTGTTTCTCCTCATACTTCTGTTAGACTCTTAAGGTTAGTTCTCTATATTAAAGGCCACTTCTGAACACAAGTGAGAATGATAATCCAGGAAAACTTTCCTCCTAAAGGCTATTGAGTCTGGGGGTTGATTGAAAATATCAGAACTGAGATATTTAGATTTTTGTTGGGCATGGGTGTTAAGGGTTCTGGAACATAGGTGGGCAGAGGGAATTAAGATGCAGATCAACCATGACCTAACTGAATGGCAGACCAGGCACAAGAAGATGAATGGCTTATTCTTATGGCTCAAAGTTTACTGGGAATTTCATCAAAAGTTGTTCCCACTTCCAGCAATGTAACTTCATCGGAGGTATGGTAGACACCCCTTTACTAAGGAGCCGATTTTCCATTGTTTGTTCATTTTGAGCACTTCTGACTGCTGTCTATAAACATAGTATATAACAAAAATTTTTAACTTTTGATAATTAGCTGAAGTGTTACAGCTGAGCCCTGCTGAGTAAACCAAACCTTTTGGAGGTTTGATTTTGGAATTTCACCATTTGCAGGCTTTCTTTCTCTATCAGTCAAAGAACAAGAACAAAGAAAAGTACAGCACAGAAACAGGCTCTTCGGCCCTTCAAGCCTGCGCCGAACATATTGCCTGTCAAACTAAAACATTTTGCACTTCCGGGTCCGTATCCCTCTATTCCCATCCTATTCATGTATTTGTCAAGCTGCCTCTTAAACACCACTATTGTACCTGCCTCCACCACCTCCCCCGGTAGCGAATTCCAGACACTCACTACCCTCTGCGTAAAAAATTTGCCCCGCACATCTCCTCTAGAGTTTTCTCTCCTCACCTTCCATCTTTGTCCCCTAGTAATTGACTCTTCCATCCTGGGGAAAAGCTTCTGACTATCTACTCTGTCCATGCCACTCATAATTTTGTAAACTTCTATCAAGTCACCCCTCAATCTCCGTCACTCTAGTGAGAACAATCCGAGTTTCTCCAACCTCTCCTCATAGCTAATAACCTCCAGACCAGACAGCATCCTGGTAAACCTCCTCTGCACCCTCTCCAAAGCCTCCATATCCTTCTGGTAATGTGGCGACCAGATTTGCACACAATATTCCAAATGTGGCCTAACCAAGGTTCTATACAGCTGCAGCATGACTTCCCAGCTTTTATACTCAGTACCCCTGCTGATGAAGGCAAGCGTGTCATATGCCTTCCTGACTACCTTATCCACATGCACTGCCACTTTCAGTGACCTGTGGACCTGTACACCCAGGTCCCTCTGCTTGAAGATGCACTTAATGGTTCTGCCATTTACTGTATAATTCCTACCTGTATTAGACCTTCCAAAATGCATTACCTCGCATTTGTCCGGATTAAACTCCATCTGCCATTTCTCCGCCCAAGTCTCCAACCGATCTATATCCCGTTGTATCCTTTGACAATCCTCTTCACTATCTGCAACTCCTCCAACCTTAGTGTCGTCTGCAAACTTAGTAATTAGCCCAGTTACATTTTCCTCCAAATCATCTACGTATAGTACAAAGAGCAAAGGTCCCAGCACTGATCCCGCGGAACACCACTAGTCACAGCTCTCCATTCAGAAAAGCACCCTTCCACTGCTACCCTCTGTCTTCTATGACCAAGCCAATTCTGTATCTATCTTGCCAGCTCACCTCTGATCCCGTGTGACTTTACCTTCTGTACCAGTCTGCCATGAGGGACCTTGTCAAAGGCCTTACTGAAATCCATGTAGATGACATCCACTGCCCTTCCATCATCGATTATCTTTGTCACTTCCTCGAAAAACTTGATCAATTCAGTGAGACACGACCTCCCCTTCACAAAACCATGCTGCCTCTCACTAATAGGCCCATTTGCTTCCAAATGGTAGTAAATCCTGTCACGAATCTTCTCCAATAATTTCCCTACCACAGACGTAAGGCTCACCGACCTGTAATTTCCTGGATTATCCCTGCTACCCTTCTTAAACAATGGAACAACATTGGCCATTCTCCAGACCTCTGGGACCTCACCTACAGCCAGTGAGGATACAAAGATTTCTGTCAAGGCCCCAGCAATCTCCCCCCTTGCATCTCTCAGTACTCTGGGGTAGATCCCATCTGGCCCTGGGGACTTATCCACCTTAACAGTCAATATAGGGAAAGTTAAAATCACCCACCACAACAACCTGCTCTCTCTAGATTGTCAGACTACTTGTTCCACATCCAGATCTGGGTGAACAGAAATTTCCTTCAGCTAAATATTAGGAAGACAACAATCATTTGTCTTTGACAACTGCCACAAACTCCATTGCCTCTCTGCAGTATTCATCCCTTTCCCTGGCAACCATCTGTGGCTGAACCAGACTGTTCACAACCTTAGTGTTATGTTTGATCCTGAGAAGAGCTTCCAATCACATATTCGTGCCATCACTATGACCGCCTATTTTCATTTCCATAACATTGCCTGGCTCTGATCCTGCCACAGTTCATCTGCTGCTGAAACCTTCATCCTAGACGCGACTATTCCAACACACTCCTGGCCTGCCCTCCCACATTCTGCTCGCCATAACTTTGAAGTCATCCAAACTCTGCTGCCTCATACCAAGTCCCATTTACCTATCATCCCTGTGCTTGCTGACCTGCAATGGTCCCCGGTTAAGCAACTTGTAGGCTTCAAAATTTTCACCCTTGCTTTCATGACCCATTTACTTTCTATCTTGGTAACATCCTCTAGTACCACAAATCTGCACGTCTCTAATGCTGACCCCTTCAGCCTCACTGATTTTAATCGCTCCACCATTGGTGGCCATGCCTTCAGCTATCAAGGTTTCAAGCTTTGGAATTCCCTCACTAAATCTCTCTGCCTCTCTTTCCTCCTTTAAGACATTCTTTACAACCTGCCTCTTTCACCAAGCCTTTGGGCACCTGTCCTAACATTATCTTATGTGACTCAGTGTGAAATGTTGCATTACTCCTTAAAACACCTTAGGTTATTTTATTGTGTTAAAGACACTATATAAACACAAGATGCTGTTGTTGTTGCACTTGCAATTTTCCAACTCCAGGGGTGGAATTTTACGGCCCCTCCCATTGGTGGGATCTCCTGTTCCTGCTGAAGTCATTGGAGTTTTGAATGGCTTGCTGCATTTTACAGCCCTGTCCCTGCCACAACAGGGCCATAACATTCCACCCCAAGTCAAGCGTGGCACCGATTGAGCCAAGGATGTCCAAGAGTTTCCAGTGAGAGAATTTGAACACGTGTTTGTGAGAGATCATTCCAGAAGCAGTGAAATCTTGTTTAAATGGTTTCTGGAAAATAAATAGAATTTTCTCTACCTATTGAAGATAGATAAAGAAATAAATTTGTTCTCATCAAACTATACATACATAAAAATTAAATCCATGCAGTGACTTAGCAAGGTAGGCAGTTCGGGGCAAAAAGACAACTTCGAACAATTTGACTGCACAATTACCTTTTCCATTAGAGTTGTACAGGAGATAGGACAAAGCGGTAATGCTCCCCATTCCTAGAATGAGAGTCATATAGCACAGAAGGAAGCCATTCAACCCACTGTGCCTGTGCTGGGTCTTTAAAAGAGGGAGATGGTGGCATAGTGGTAATGTCACTGGACTGGTAATCCAGAGGCTCAGGCTAATTCTCTGGGGACATGAATTCAAGATCCACCAAAGCTACTGGTGGAATTTAAATTCTAAACACATAATCTGGAATTGAAAACTGACCTTAGTAATGGTGACCTTGGCACTATCATTGGTTGTTGTTAAAACCCATCTGGTTCACTAATGTCCTTTAGGGAAAGAAATCTGCTATCCTTACCTGGCCTGGCCTGACCTACATGTGACTCCAAATCCACAGCAATGTGGTTGATTCTTAACTGCCCTCTGCAATGGTATACTAAGCCAAGGGCAATTAGGGATGGGCAACAAATGTGGCTTTGCCACATCTCACGAAAGGTTAAATTTTTAAAAATCAATTAGTCTCACTCCATTGTTTTTTTCCTCGTAGCTTTGCAAATATTTCTTTTTCAAGAATTTGTACAATTCCCTTTTGAAAGTTAATTATCTATTTCCATTGCCCTGTCAAGCAGTGAATTCTACATCCAAATAACTCTGCATAGAGAAAAATCTTCTCATCTCCTCTCAGATTCTTTTGCAATTGCTGATGAGCCTGAGTGAGAATGCAGGGAGAACCAAGCACCTATACCCATGCCTGCATGTTGGTCATTAAAAACAATTCCTTAACTTTTCAGTTGTGAGACTCCAATATAGTGAATGGAGTTTCATTGATATTTTTGAGCAGTATGATTGACTCACCTTTTTAGGAGCTTTGGCTAATTGTTAATTGATTGTTTTCATTGAGTTTTATGTATTTGCTTTGGATGTTTTGGATCAGCATGTTCCCTACTTATTTAGTTGTGATTCATTGCTATTTTCTGAGTATGAAATTTCGATTAGTCATGTTAGGGTTGCCAACCCTCCAGGATAGCCCTGGAGTCTCCAGGAATTGAAGATCAATCTCCGGGACACTACTGTGTGCATATAAAGATAAAATATTGTGGATGCTAGAAATCTGAAACAAAAACAAAAAATGCAAGAAAAACTCAGCAGGACGGCATGTGTGGAGAGAAAGACAGAGTTAATGTTTCAAGTCTGTATGACTCTTCTTCAGAGCTCTGTGCAGGCCTGGAGAAAAATCATAGGGACATAAAAAAATGTTTTTTTTGGTCATTTTCTTTGAACATTTCTCTGTACCAGATATAAAAATATTTAAGATGGAAAATAAAGGCTGTTTGGCTGACAGGCAAGCATTATCCATTTGGTTAATGAGTCTTTTTTCTTTCCAGTTGGTGTAGAAAGACAGTGAGTCACAGGGGTGGATGTATTGGCTGACGAGTGACTGGAATGTGGGGGCAAGTCATGTGATGAAACCTCCAGGAATATGTACAATCACAGCTGGCAACCCTACAGCCAATATGCGTGGTACATACATTTGCATCAGAAAACCAGTGACAGCCAAGCGTGACACTGAAGTATGATTCAGGAAATGTAATGGGCAAACCACATGTTTTGTTTTTTGCAGCATCTTATGCGCACACACAAACGCAGATCTGCCATGGTGGTGCTCACAGCAAGTCAGATAATACTTTAGAGTGACAGGAATGTTAATTTGGATCTTTGCCCTTTTAATACTGCAACACCTAATTGTTGATGAGTCAAAATAAATTCAAAGGTCATTCAGAGTGTAGTTGTTGTAAAATCAGCTTGACATGGGAATGTGCTTGCCAAGTTGAGGCTGCAGCTCAGAAGGACCAAGTATTTTAAGATTGTTTTCTCCTTGTCATAGCCAAAGAGGAAATGTTGAGGTGGGGTTTCTTTGACTTCTCTCCAAACAGCTAAGGCTATTTTTAAAGTTAAAGTGTCCATGCATTGTAGCTCCCATGTTAATGAGTGTTTTATGTTGGTAGACTTATCTCCAAAAATCAATGGCTTTGATTCTTTTTTGACAGATTGTTGCATATGCTAATTAGTCACAAGAAATTTAATTAAGCGTAACACTTACATTACAGGTGGGAAGGAAATGTATCTCTAGCCGCCATAAGTCATGGTAACTCAAATACTACGCTCTTTTAGGAGGGCCATGCTATATTACGAATTACTCAGGTGCTAAGGGAACCTCTTTCCCTTTAAGGATACGAATTCTAGTTGTTATTGGGTAAGCACTGGTTAGTTTAATTGCTGTTTAGATGCTAGGTCACAACTGTAACACTTTTTAAAAGCATGTTTACTAAGACATTACAGACATTCTTTGACTAGTGCCAAATAACTGCTTTTTGTTTTAGTTTGATTGAAAACTCCATCATGCACAGACCTGCTTGCTCCTGTGCAGTTGTTTCATCAAACCCTTTAAAAATGTGACACTTAAGAAAGTGTGCCAGCAGTGTGATGGTATCAGTGATACAAATCCACTGACGGTAAATTGAATGATGCACAGGGAAAAGAGCACTAGGCCATATTGTGCAGGACATGGATTTACGATAATTGGCTGTAGAACCAGAAGTTATGCATACAAACTTAAACAAATCAGGTAAATGTATGATGCATACTATGCATGCCAGAGGTAAAATGCCTTGTATAATGGATAGTGTTAGGACCACTGCCAGGGTATTGCTAATGGTAGGTCAGAGGTTAGGGTGTTTGCTACAAGATCCAACTTATCTTCTCGTCAAGTGAGGGGGAGGGGGTGGGGGTCAAGGACTATGAGTTCTGACAGAGCTCTGGAATTTTGCACGCGCACGGACTGGGAATGGCGGCGCATGTGCAGTCCAGTGTTTTGTAGTTCTTCAGGCCAAGGATGGGCCCAGTGTGCCTGCCAAAACTTGATCATGTGACAGGGAGCAGACCACCATAGTCAAGAAGAATTCCAGACAGTGGATAGGGAGAGGTCCCAAAGGAAGTCCCAGACAGGGGAAATGGAGAGGTGAAATGGAGAGGCCGCAGTTAAAAAGAAAGGAGCAGAGAAAGAGGCTCCAACCAGAAAAAGTGCTGAAGTTGGCAGACTTTAAGCAATGATGGCTCAGGAGAAGTTCTGGAGATTGAAGAAAGCAACAGAAGGTTGGCGATTCCATTCTGCGGGCCGTTGGGGGTGAAGGTACCCCTTTGGAGCAGTAATGCTCTGCTCAGTGTGACCGAAGAACTGAAGTTGTGCTTGTGAGTTGGTCCTGGAGGACAGACTTGGAAATCCAGGGGGATGGAATCTCAGGAGATGAGATTGAAACCCTGTGAAGTGAGCTGTTGTCGAGGTCACCCGAGTTGAAGCAACTTTTGGAGACAATTCCAAGGTTAGATCTTTGAAGTTGAAAACTGGAATCCTTTGTGAGAGAGGCAGAGTTCCAATGATGTTAGTTGACTCATAGTGTTTACTGACGTTTGAGTGGATTGCTGAGAAATCCATGGGATCTGTCTTGGTTGCATTTGCTATTTAGTGTGTAGGAAAGTTTTATTACAGCTGTACAGGGCATTGGTGAGACCACATCTGGAATACTATGTACAGTTTTAGTCTCCTTACTTTAAAGGGTACAGTTGCATTAGAAGCAGTTCGGAGAAGGTTCACTTAACTCCTTCATCCCAGGAATCAGTCATCTTATGAGGAAAGATTGGACCAAGTTGGGCCTGGATACAGAAGAATGAGAGGTGATCTTATTGAAATAGATGAGACCCTGAGGGGACTCGACTTGGCAGGGTAGATGCTGAGAGGATGTTTCCCCTTGTGGAAGAGACCAGAACCAGGGGACTCAGATAAGAGGTATCCCGTTTAAGACTGAAATGAGAATTTTTTTCTTTCAGAGGGTTGTTAGTATGTGGATTCTCTTCTCCAGAGAGCAGAGGAGGCAGGATTGTGGAATATTTTTAAGGCTGAGTTAGATAGATTCTTGATTATCAAGGGAGTCAAAGGTTATCGTGGGCAGGTGGGAATGTGGATTAGAGACCACAAACAGATCAGCAGCCATGATCTCATTGAATGGCAGAGCAGGCTCGAAGAACAGAATGGTCTGCTCCTGCTCCTAATTCGTATGTTCAGAAAAAATGAACTTAGTTCGCATATTTCTTTCTTAACGAAATATCTATTCAAAAATAATCTAAATTACCAAAAAGTATCTGATTAAATAAATATTTTTTCAATTAAGGACCTTTATTCAGATTCTCCCCACACTTGAGGAGTGCTCGAGTTGCTGCTCTTCCTGCTGCTGTTTTGAGTTCCCTGTCAGAAGCAAATATCATTAGAACAGTTGGATTTATTATTTGGGAAACAAATGACAATGTTTCAAAGTACAAGGTTTCACTTCTCATGCATGTAACATCCTGTGTTTGCCAAATAAATTCCTGCTGTTGAAAATAATAAACTACATCCGATGCTCCAATGAAATTTACTTCTGATAAGATTCCAAACTACATGCTTTACATTGTGTTGATGGTTTTATGCATGAAATCTGCGTGCATCTGTGAGGCTGAGAGTTTTGTGGATAGCACGTTTTTAGACATGGTCACCCCACAGCTTACAAAAGTGCAGACAGAGAGGGAATGGGTGACCATCAGTCAGAAGAAAGGTGTCAGACAGGTAGTCAGGAAATCCCCAGGGTGCATCTTGCTTGAGAACCATTTTTCTGTGTTGGAAAACGGTGAGAGCGACGGTTCCTCTGGGGAGTGCAGCCACGCTCATTGCACTGTGCGTGGCTCAGCTGCATGGGGGGAGAGGAAAAAGAGGGGAAGAGCAATAGTGGTAGGAGGTTTGATAGTAAGGGGAATAGAAAGGCGTTTCTGCAGCTGTAGACGTGACTCCGGGATAGTATGTTGCCTCCCTGGTGCCAGGGTCAAGGATGTAACTGAACAGCTGCAGGGCATTCAAAAGGGGGAGGGCAAACAGATGTTGTAGTACATATTGGTACCAACGACATAGGTAGAAAGATGGCTGAGGTCCTGCAAGCAGAATTTAGGGAGCTAGGAAACAGATTAAAAAGCAGGACCTCAAAGGAAGTAATCTCTGGATTACTTCTGGTGCCACGCGCTAGTGAGTATAGAAATGAGGTTAGTCCAGATGAATGTTTGGCTGGAGAGATGGTGCAGGAGGGAGGGCTTTAGATTTCTGGGACATTGGGTCCGTTTCTGGGGGCGGTGAGATCTGTACAAGGCAGATGGGTTGCACCTAAACTGGATTGGGACCAACATCCTTGTGGGGAGGTTTGCTAGTGCTGTTGGGGAAGGTTTAAACTAACTTGGCAGGGGGATGGGATCCTGAGAGGAGGTTCAGCAGGGGAGGATGCACAGCCAAAATTAGAAGAAAGAGCAAGTGAGTCTGGAAGGCATAGAAATTATAGGCCAGTTAAGGCACAAAGGAGTTTGGCAAGGTTGGATGGTATTTATTTTAATGCAAGGAGTCTGACGAATAAGGCAGATGAGTTGAGGGCACAAATTAACACATGGAAGTATGATGCAATTGCTGTCACAGAGACATGGTTGAGAGAAGGGCAGGATTGGCAGCTCAATATTCCAGGATATAGGGTCTTCAGATGAGGCAGGGTAGGAAATAAAAAAGGAGGGTGTATCGCAATATTGATCAAGGAATCAATTACAGCAGTAAGGAGGGATGATACCTTAGAAGGCTCCTCAATTGAAACCACATGGGTAGAAATAAAAAACAAAAAAGGAGCAATCGCATTACTGGGAGTATACTATAGGCCCCCAAACAATCAGAGAGAAATAGAAGAGCAGATATGGAGGCAAATTTCAGAGAAGCATAAAAATAATAGGGTAGTAATAGTGGGGGATTTCAACTTCCCCAACATTAACTGGGTTAGTCATAGTGTGATAGGTTTAGAGGGAGCAGAATTCTTAAAATGCGTCCAGGAGAATTTTTTAAGCCAGTAGGTAGAAGGTCCTACATAAGAGGGGGTGGTCCTGGACTTAATTTTAGGGAATGAAGCTGGGAAAGTGGTAGAGGTATCAGTGGGGGAGCATTTTGCAGATAGTGATCATAATTCCGTTAGATTCAAGGTTGTTATGGAAAAGGACAAGGATGGGCCAGAAATCAGAGTTCTAAATTGGGGGAAGGCCGATTTTAATAAGATCAGATATGATTTGGCCAGAGTGGACTGGAAGCAGCTACTTTTAGGTAAATCTGTGTCTGAGCAGTGGGACTCATTCAAGAAAGAAATAGAGAGAGCATTGGGCCAACATATTCCAGTAAAGACAAAGTGTGGGAACAACAAATCCAGGGAACCCTAGATGTCGAGGGATATACAGGATTGGATAAAGAGAAAAAGGGAGGCTTATGGCAGATACCGAGGGCTCAAAACAGCAGAAGCCCTAGAGGAGTATAGAATGAGTAGGGGGAAACTTAAAAAGGAAATTAAGGGAGCAAAAGGAGGGCATGAGACAACATTGGCAGGTAAAGTAAAGGAAAATCCAAAGTTACTTTACAAGTACATTAAGGGTAAGAGGATAACTAGGGAAAGAGTAGGGCCCATTAAGGACCATAGTGGTAATTTGTGTGTGGAGCCAGAAGATGTAGGTAAGGTTCTAAATGAATACTTTGTGTTGGTGTTTACAAGTGAGAGGCACGATGTGGGTATGGAAATCAGGCAGAAGGACTGTTATATAATTAAATAAATTAGCATAGAAAGGGAGGAGGTTCTAAGTGGTCTGGTGGGCTTAAGAGTAGATAAACCTCCAGGCCTGGATGAAATGTATCCCAGGCTGTTGAGTGAGACAAGGGGGGAGATAGCAGGGGCGCTGGCAATAATTTTCAATACCTCTCTGGTCACAGGAGAGGTGCCAGAGGACTGGAGGATAGCCAATGTGGTACTGTTGTTCAAGAAGGGAGAAAAGAATAAACCAGGGAGTTACAGGCCAGTCAGTCTAACCTCAGTGGTGGCGAAACTATTGGAAGCAATTCTGAGGGACAGAATTAATAGTAAAATTAAGGCAGGGATTAATCAAGGACAGTCAGCATGGTTTTGTTAAGGGGAGGCCATGTCTGACCAATTTGATTGAATTTTTCAAAGAGGTGACCAGGTGTGTAGATGAGGGCAATGCAGTTGACATAGTCTACTTGGACTTCAGCAAGTTTTTTGACAAGATCCCGCAGGGGAGACTGATAACGAAGGTAAGAGCCCATGGGATCCAAGGCAATTTGGCAAATTGGCTGAGTGGCAGGAAGCAGAGGGTAATGGTCGAGGGGTGTTTTTGTGACTGGATGCCTGTGTCCAGTGGGGTTCCACAGGGATCAATGTTGGGTCCTTTGCTGTTTGTGGTATATATAATCGGTTTAGACTTGAATGTAGGAGGGTTGATTAGTAAGTTCGCAGATGACATGAAAATTGGTGGGTGGTAAATCATGAGGAGGATAGCCTTAGATTACAGAAGGATCTAGATGGACTGGTCAGATGGGTTGATCAGTGGCAAACGGAATTTAATCCGGATAAGTGAGAGGTGATGCACTTGGGCAGGACAAACAAGGCACGAGAATACACGATGACTGGTAGGACCCTGGGAAGTACCGAGGATCAGAGGGACCTTGGTGTGCATGTCCACCGGTCCCTTAAGGTAGCGGGACAGGTAGATAAGGTGGTTAAGAAGGCATATGGGATACTTGCCTTTATTAATCAAAGCATAGAATATAAGAGCAGGGAGATTATGTTGGAACTGTTTAAAACGCTGGTAGGCCACAGCTAGAGTATTGCGTGCAGTTCTGGAATCCGCATTATAAGGAGGATGTGATTGTACTAGAGAGAGTGCAGGAGAGATTTACCAGGATGTTGCCTGGGCTGGAGAGTTTTAGTTATGAGGAGCGATTGGACAGACTGGGGTTATTTTCCCTGGAACAGAGGAGATTGAGGGGGAACATGATTGGGGTGTATAAAATTATGATGGGTACAGATAGGGTAGACAGGAAGCAACTTGTCCCCTTGGTGGAGGGATCAATAACCAGGGGGCATAGATTTAAGGTAAGGGACAGGAGGTTTAGAGGGGATGTGAGGAATAATTTTTTTACCCAGTGGGTGGTGGGAATCTGGAACTCACTGCCTGAAAGGGTGGTAGAGGCAGAAACCCTCATAACATTTAAGATGTATTTGGATGTGCACTTGTGATGCCACGGCATACAAGGCTATGGGCCTAGTGCTGGGAAATGGGATTAGAATAGTTTGACTGGCGCAGACTTGATGGGCTGAAGGGACTTTTTCTGTGCTGTAGACCTCTATGACTATGACTAAATTACAACTTTAACTGGTGTAATGATGACTTTCCTGAACTTTGGCCTCCCACCCTTCATCCCTAACTATCCTTTGGCTGGAAACTTTACTGCCAATGACCTTTCTTCATATTGGCTCAGATTCTTTGTTTCTTTGTTTCTTTGAAGGTGATAAGGTTATTAAGTTGCACAAATCAATAATAATTGTTTGAATAGCCTTGCACACTAAAAGGCTTGTTTCTTTTAATCAGAAATCTCTTTATTTAGCTTGCTATTTGCAATCAACAAACACTTGACAATGATCTACAAAAACCAACAGATTGAAATCAGTTCACAGCCATAAGAGTGTAAATCATTAGCAGAAAATGTATTCACTGATGTGTGTTTTATTTAATGATTTTTGTATAGCTATCTATTGATGTATTAATTAACTGGTTCCTGAAGTTATGCTAATTTATTGATTCACTCATGTTCGCAGTTGTAGTAGTTCATTTAATCTGATGTGCCCTTGATCAGTTCCTCCTTTGATCTATTCATGTGTTGCTATCCCCACTGCTCCACTCGTATCTTGGCTTGGTGCGTTCGCTGGTCAACAAAATTACTAATTAACTGCAGCCACTTCTCCATTTGATTAATGGCTGTTATGTCTTGTATTTCCCAGAGGTTTGAAACAATCACTCTTTTAGGCACAAACATTGGAGCTGACACTGAATATATTTTTCAGATCTCACTGTTGCTTTGGTGCACTGACTGTAGTGAGTGATGTGGCACTCTGGATACACATGCATGATAATATAGTCCCTAAATCATATCGGAATAATGTAGCACTAATGCCTGCTATTGTAGGTTTGTTTTTGATCTGAGTGGTGCTTTTTGTTCCAGTAACTAATTCCCTGGCATCTACCTCGCTGCGCTGATCTGTTGTTATCAGTGAATGATGATGAAGGGGGAAGCGGAGTTTGGTTTTCATTCCCTCATGGCACTAAAAACACCTTATAATTGAAGTTTTAGATTTATTTTATCAGCAGTTTCTGAGTGGAACCTGTTGCCCTCTCCCATGGCGAGTTTGGTGGCAGGGTGGCATTTGATCAGGTGGGAGGATGGTGGGTGGGGACTAGCCCCTGCCCCCGCCCACCCCCCCCACCCCGCCCCATCCACACTGAGAGGTCCTTGTTGGGCAGGCTAGTGGACGGCCTTCCTGCTCTGCTACCAGTTAAGGCTCTTAAGTGGACAATTAATACCCACTTAAGGGCTTCATCCCACTGGCAGGTGGCCTCTCATACAGGGAGCATGACAAGCAAACCCGTATGTGGTTGCTTTCTGTGGTGGTGGGTAGAGGTCCCTCATTCAAAGGCCTGATCAAGGGACCCGGCATCAGGAGAGAGTAGGGGGCTGCTAAGAGACACCCTCCCCCCTCATGGTAGCCACTCACCTGCGACCTCCACCCCGTGATCTCCCTCTCACCCATCAGTCACCTGGGACCCAGCGACGATTCTGGGCCTCAGGGGGATGCCGTACCGGCAACAACCAGCAACTCCCTGGTGATGTTCAATACAGTTCCCAGCCCCTGATTGCCCGACTGCTCTCGGCGGGCTGGACATCTGCTCCCAGGGTCCTTAGTACAAGGGGGAGGCCTGGCACTGAGTGTCTGAGTGGAACAAGATCCGCTGGTCTCCCTGAAAAGAGGTGACGTGGGGCTCTCGCGGTTCTCCAGATGTGGCCTACACCCCTGTTGCCTCCTCAAGTTTCCAGCCTCTCTTTTAAAAAGTGCTGCTGTTCACAATTTTGAGGACATGGGTTACAATTTTTCAACATTGTACAAGCTTTGACATCTCCAAGGACACAGGTGATTGCGTAAATTTTAATGCCGTAAAACTATGTCAGAGGGCTTGAAAACTTTCAGTAAGGCTCAAAACACAAAGTGCTTGCATGAATAAATCTAAAATACAAAACCAATCCCTGTGAGAGCACTGTTGGTCAAGCCTCCCGTCTCCCACCCTTTATAAACTTGAAGTTATCCAAAACTGCATGCTAATTTGTACCGAGTCCCACTCAACCATCGCCCCTTTGCTCCCTGACCCGCATTGGTTCCCGGTGAAGCACAGCCTTGATTTTAAAGTTCTCATTTTCTCTATTTGCAAATCCCTCCATGGTCTCATTCATCCCTATCTCTCTAATCTTCTCCAGGCCTACAATCCTCTTGCGATATCTGTGGCTCCTCCAATCCTTGGCTCTTGAATGTGCCTGTTTTTAATCACGGACATGCCTTCAGCTGACTGGGCCCAAAGCCCTGAAATTCCCTCTCTTCTCCTTTAAGACACTCCCTAAAACCTAACTCCATGTTCAAGCTTTTGGCCATCCGCCCACATATCTCCTTAAATGGCACAACGTCAAATTTTGTTTGATAATCCTCCTGTGAAGAGACATTTTATTACACTAAAGGTGGTATAAAATTACAAGTTGTCGTTGTTACATCTTCCCTTTATTTTGTGAATTATTGGGAACAGGTTCCCTAAGCAAGCTCTTTTGCCTTAGCCCAGTGATCATCCCAAAGGGAAGCTGTGATTGTGAATCTGCTTCTGTCTGATTGCAGGATTGAGGCTGGGTCAGAGTCAGGAACCCGTTCTTCATTCAGAGTGACAAGAATGCCTCGCTCTTTAAATTATTGTAGTATCTGCCAAGCTAAGTCATAACTTCTTATCTAAGGTTTTCATTTTAGGTTAACCCTCTCTATGCCTGATGTTATGTAGAAAAAAGGACTTTAATTTATGGATCATCTTTCATGATCTCATGTTATCCCAAAGCTCTTTGTAGCCAATGAAATACATTTGAAGCGCTGTTGCTATTTAACGTAGGCAACGTGGAACCAAAATTTTGCACAGCAAGCTCCAACAAGCAGCAGTAGGATAATGATGATTGAGTGATAAATATTTTCCAGGGGAGAATTCACCTGCTCCTCTTCAAAAAAAATGCCCTGGGACCTATTACATCCCCCAAGGTCAGGTGGAACCTTGGTTTAAAAACGCATCTGAATGGCAGCATCTCCAACAGAGCAGCACTCCCTCAGCATTCCTCTGGCATGTCAGCCAAGGTTATGTGCTCAAATCTCTGGAGTGGGACTTGAATCCACACCCTTCAGAGACCAACATGCTACCCTCTCAGCTATGTCCAAAATATGATTTGATATGCTGTAAAAGAGAGTTTGTATGAAATGCAGTCTTGAGTATGCAGCTTTTGTCCAGTGTCTCATGTTCCTATGTTCTTATGTAACTGCAGCCTGTGCGGAGTTAGGCTTGTTTCAAAGCTAGATGCACCCAGTGGGTCAACCTAGCACTCGATAGGCAGGCAGTGGCTACCTTGTAAATATCTACCTCAGTCTGCTAAGTGACCAGCACTTCAGTATAGCTGATGTGGCTGGGACCCAAAGTAAATGTACTTGTTGACTTCAATTCTAATTTTAGTGCTGTGTGTTGTCATAGGTGGCTCAGTGTGAGAGATTGTATGTCCTATGTGGAATAAAGTAGTTGCGGTTCTTTAAAGGAGAGGGAAAGGTAAGGCTTAAGTGCTAAGAATCTTGAGAATTTCTCCTGGGATGTTTCCCAGCTATTCATTTAATGTGGCAGTTGATTTGGAAGATAATCCATGTTAGTGTTTTCTTGTGGAATTCTGAATATTCTCTCTGTTGAGGCTGTGGGCCCAAGTCCCACTCCTAAGACTTAAGCATCAAATCATTGCTGACACTCCAGTGCAGTACTGAGGGAGTGCTGAACTGTCAGAGGTGCCATCTTTTGGAAGTAAAGTTAAGCAGAGGTCCTGTGTGCCCCCTCAAGCGAGTGTAAAAAATCCAGTTGCACTATCCTGAAGAAGAGAAAGGGCATTCTCCCCAGTGTCCAGACCAACAAAAATCCTTCAGTCAACTTCACAATAAGAAGAGTGATCTGGCCATTATCGTAATGTTGTTTGAGGCAACTTGCTGTGTACAAAATGGCTGCATTGTTTCTGACATTACAGCAGTGACAACTCTCTGTACTATTTTGGCTGTGAAGTGTTTGGGGACATCTCTATATAAGTTCCTTTGTTCATTCTGCCACTGAAATGGACCCATGCTCAATGATGCCAGCCAAGGCAACAGTTTGGCTAATTTGGTGACTGGGAAGGGGCTACTTTACTGCTGCACTGAGATTATCAAAACAAGACTCCGGGGTGTTTGGTGTGAGCAATGGAAATGTCAGCCAGATGTAACTGTGTCTGGTTGGAAGAGGCAGTTCATTATCCAACTGACTTTTGCTTTACTTGACCTGAAGCCACAGTTAACCTCTGTCTGTGTAATCAGGGCAGGAGAAATGGACAGGCTTTCAGCTTCTGATTGTTTCTCAGCCACCACTGCTGGAACCGTATGTCTGTGTATCTGTGTGCGAATCTCAAATGAGGATAACACTGGGCTCAGTCCTAACACTGAATCTAGGGGCACCCCTAGGCTCTCCCCCCTCCCCCAGACCCCCCCCCACCGCGACCTCCGGGCATCCCCAATCTGACCACCTGATACCCCAGACCTCCCCACACTACCCCACCCGAACTCCAGACACCCTCAACCTCCCCCGCAACGCCCCCCCCCCCCCCCCGCCCCCCCCCCCGACCTCAACTTCCCCCCAAACCCCCGGACACCCCCAAACCCCTCCCTACCGATCTCCGAGCAGGCCAGCCCCTCCTCTCTGACTCTGGACACCACCCCCCCAGACCCTGCCACCCCACCCCACCCGAACTCTGGACATCCCCAAACAACCCCACCGATCACCCCCAACTGATGAAGAGTCATACGGACTCGAAACGTTAACTGTATTCCTCTCTGCAGATGCTGTCAGACCTGCTGAGTTTTTCCAGCTATTTTTGTTTAAAACAAAATGTTGCTTGTTTCAATGGTACAAATGTTGGGACCAGCTACTTATTTGTAAACTCCACACTCATGACGTGATTGTGCGGTGATTCTGCAGTTGTAATGTTAGGGATTACAATTTGGGTTTTGATGATAAGTGTTTGTTTATGAGTTCAGGTTGCATGAACTTGGTTTTGTATTGCTTTGAGTGGAGGAGGTTGGGGGGGTAATCTAATTAAAATGTTTAAAAGGCAGAGAAGAAGAAACAATGTGCTCTGGTGATAAAATCTAGAACAAGGGAGTATATTCTTAAAATTGGAACTCGGCAATTCAGGAGTGAAATCAGGAAGCACTTTTGTGCTTGCGATTTAGTAGGGATCTCAAATGCTCTCCCCCAAACAGGCTATGAATGCTGGGGTACGATTGGAGCCTTTACGACTGAGACCGATAGATTTTTGATGGGGAAGATTGTTAAGGAGTATCGAGCAAAGTCGGATAAATGGAGCTGCATTCAGTCATGAGCCAGTTAAATGGTGTACAAGGTTCTGGTGATTGAACGGCCTCCTCCTGTTCCTAACATTCTTGTATAAAACAATACCAAAATCTTTGTTTAAATGATGGTGGAAATTGAGCTGTGAGTAATCATGGGATTAACCCCAATTCATTTTGATTTCTAGAAGTGTGGTAAACTTTCCCTGATCCCCAGTAAGGAAAATCTCAAGCAAAGTTTGACAATGTTCTAACCCTACATCCTTCATTATTAATTCAGCTAACTTGACTGCATTTTTGTCTTGGTTTTTCCCTGGTGCTGTTCATTTTTTTTAATTCACTCCCATGGGATGTGGGCATCACTGGAAGGCTAGCATTTATTGCCCATTCCTAATTGCCCTTGAGAAGGTGGCGGTGAGCTGCCTTCTTGGGCCATTGCAGTACATGTGGTGTAGGAACACCCACAGTGCTGTCAGGGAGGGAGTTCCAGGATTTTGACCCAGTGATAGTGGAGGAACGATGATATATTTCCAAGTCAGGATGGTGAGTGACTTGGAGGGGAATGTCCAGGTGGTGGTATTCCCATGGTCTGCTGCCCTTGTCCTTCTAGATGGTAGAGGTCACGGATTTGGAAGGTGCTGTCTAAGGAGCCTTGATGAGGTGCTGTGATGCGCCTTGTAGATAGTACACACTGTTGCCACTGTGCGTCGGTGGTGGTGGGAGTGAACATTTGTGGATGGATTGCCAATCTTGTGGGCTGCTTTGTCCTGGAGGGTGTCAAACTTCTTGAGTGCTGTTGGAGCTGCACTTATCCAGGTAAATAGAGAGTATTCCATCTTACTCCCAACTTGTAGATAGTGGACAGGCTTTGAGGAGTCAGGAGGTGAGTTACTCTCTGCAGAATTCCTAGCCTCTGACCTGCTCTTGTAGCCACAGTATTTATATGGCTAGTCCAGCTCAGTTTCCGGTCAATGGTAACCCCCAGGATGTTGATAGTCAGGGATTCAGCAATGGTAATGCCATTGAATATCAAGAGGCATTGGTTAGATTCTCTCTTGTTGGAGGTGGTCATTGCCTGGCACTTATGTTGTTACTTGCCACTGTCAGCCCAAGCCTGGATATTGTCCAGGTCTTGCTGCATTCGGACATGGACTGCTTCAGTATCTGATGAATTGCGAATGGCGCTGAACATTGTGCAATCATCAGTGAACATCCCCACTTCTGACCTTATGATGGAAGGAAGGTCATTGATGAAGCAGCTGAAGATGGTTGCGCCAAGGACACTACCCTGAGGAACTTCTACAGTCATATCCTGGAACTGAGATGATTGACCTCCAACAACCATAACCATTTTGCTTTGTGCTAGGTGTGACTCCAGCCAGTCGAGAGCTTTCCTCCTGATTCCCATTGACTCCAGTTTTGCTAGGGCCCCTTGATGCTACACTCAGTCCGATGCTGCCTTGATATCAAGGGCAGTCACTCTCACCTCACCTCGGGAGTTCAGCTCTTTTGTCCATGTTTGAACTAAGGCTGTAATGAGGTCAGGAGCTGAGTGGCCCTGGAGGAACCCAAACTGAGCGTTGGTGAACAGGTTATTGCTAAGCAAGTGTCGCTTCACAGCACTGTTGATGACATCTTCCATCACTTTACTGATGTTGAAGAGTAGACTGATGGGGCAGTAATTGGTTGGGTTAGATTTGTCCTGCTTTTTGTATACAGGACATACCTGGGCAATTTTCCACATAGCTAGGTAGATGCCAGTGTTGTCGCTGTACTGGAACAGCTTGGCTAGGCGTGTGGCAAGTTCTGAAGCACAAGTCTTTGGCACTATTGCGAGAGTACTGTCAAGGCCCATAGTCTTTGACCAAGTGAGTTGTTTAATTGTCCACCATCATTCACACTGCATATGGCAGGACTGCAGAGCTTAGATCTGACTTGTTGATTGTGGGATTGCTAAGCTCTGTCTATCACTGGCTGCTTATGCTGTTTGGCATGCAAGTAGTCCTGTGTCACTTCACCAGGCTGACACCTCATTTTTGGGTATGCCTGGTACTGCTCCTGGCATGCCCTCCTGCACTCTTCAGTAAGGCCACGAGGTTACAGATTGTGTCCAAGTACAACTCTGCTGCTAGTGATGGCCCACAATGCCTCATGGATGCCCAGTCTTGAGTTGCTAGATCTTTTCGAAATCTATAGCATTTAGCATGGCGGTAGCGCCACACGACACAATGGAGGGTATCCTCAGTGTGAAGACAGGACTTCGTCTCCACAAGGACTGTGCAGTGGTCACTCCTACTGCTACTGTCATGGACAGATGCATCTACAAGGATGAGGTCAAGTATGTTTTCCCCTCCCCATCTGCCGCAGACCCAATCTAGCAGCTATGTCCTTTAGGACTCAGCCAACTTGGTCAGTAGTGGTGCTGCTGAGCCACTTTTGGTGATGGACATTGAAGTCCCCCACCCAGAGTACATTGTGCCTTTGCCACCCTCAGTGCTTCCTCTACATGGTGTACAACATGGAGGAGCACTGATTCATCAGCTGGGGATGAGTGGGGGTGGGGGGAGGTGGGTGTGGGGAGTGTGTGGTCTGGTGTAGAGGAGGCGGTACATGGTAATCGGCAGGAGATTTCCTTGCCCACGTTTGACCTGATGCCATGAGACTTCGTAGGGTCCAGAGTCGATGTTGGGGACTCCCAGGGCAATCCCCTTCCAAACTATATATCACTGTGCCGCCACCTCTGCTGAGTCTGTCCTGCGGTGGGACAGGACATACCCAGGGATGGTGACAGTGGTGTCTGGGACATTGTAATGTATGATTCCATGAGTATGACTATGTCAGGCTGCTGCTTGACTAGTCTGTGAGACAGCGCTCCCAATTTTAGCACAAACCCAGATGTTAGTAAGGAAGACTTTGCAGGGTCAACAGGGCTGAGTTTGCTGTTGTCGTTTCTGGTGCCTAGGTTGATTCCAGGTGGCCTGCCCGGTTTCATTGCTTATTGACATTTCTAGTGGTGTGATACAACTGAGTGGCCTGTAAGGCCATTGCAGAGGGCCACATTGAGTCAACCACATTGCTTTCACGTGTCACATGTGACATGTAGGCCAGATCAGGCAAAGATGGCAGATTTCCTTCCATAAAGGGCATTAATGAACCAGATGGGTTTTTATGACAATTGACAATGATTTCATGGTCATCATTAAACTTTAAATTCCAGATTTTTATTGATTGAATTCAAATTCCACCATCTGCCAAGGTCGGATTTGAACCAGGTTCCCCAGCACATTACCCTGGATCCTTGGGTTAATAGTCCAGGTGCGGTACATGTTAATTAGCAGGAGGTTTCCTTGCTGATGCACCACCACCTCCCTCAGCAGTTTTAGTAAGTTGAGAAAAATTCCTGATGGTGCAGAATGTATGTGATTTTTGGAAATAAGGCTTCAGTGCTGGATTTCTTTCTTACTGTTTGCTGCCATAAAGGCTGAATGAATAATGACTGAATGAATAAATTAATGCATCAATACATTAACTAAGGCATTCATTAACTAATTCGTTAACTAATGCATTACTTAACTCATTCATTAACTAATGCATTAATTTACAAGAATGGCCATTCGGCCCCTTCAAGTCATTCGATAGGATCATAGCTGGGATTTTCCACTCCCGCAGAAAATATTGTGTGAAGAAAATGATCCATTTTATGTCGGCAGGAAAACGATTTCCTACTGTTCCCTCTGGACTATCGTGCAATATTGGGAATGCCATTTGAATACACTTACATGTTATGAATACTCATTATAAAGCTTGCTTGCCAGTATCATTTATTGTTGCCTGCATCGCAGGCAGGCAAGAAGACGGAGACTGTGATGGAGGCGCCAGGCTCACCAAAGAGAGGAGCTTCACCCTTATGATCAAAGGGCAGACACAGAGGGTGACCACAAGAAGAAAATCCTGCAAATATGTGCCATTTATCCAGGAAGCATCCGTGACTCCTACATCTTGAGTAGGTCGCAGATCCTGGATATGTTCAAGGGGCCACACAGGACCCAAAGTTAGCTGCTTGGTGACAAAGGATAGCCTCAAAGGACGTGGCTGTTAACACCCGTGTGGCGGCAACAAAATGCAGCAGAGAGAAGATACAATGAAGCTCATACTGCTACCCGAACATTGGTGGAGCAGACCATTGGCATGTTACAGATGCAATTCCTATGCCTGGTCAGATCTGGTGGAGCGCTCCAGTAAACCCTCCCAGAGGGTCTCCCAGATCATTGTGTTTGTTGCACGCTGCACAACCTGGCACTACAAAGTGAGGAAGAGTTGCCAGATGCCAACATGGAGGAGCTGCATGTCTCCTCCGATGAGGAGGACATGGGAAGGGGTGAGGAAGATGAGGTTGAGGAAGCTGAGGCAGCAGGGGAAGATGCCATTGCACGGGCCAGATGAGGCAGACATGCATGAGAGGCCCTCACAGCCACAAGATTTCATGAGGAAGCTGGCGGGAATGAGTGAGTATCCTCTTAGACAAGTACTCTCAAGATGGGCCCAAATGAACATCAGTGTGGCTCCCCCTCTCATTTCAACCACCTACAACGCTTTAAGGCTCACCTTGATGGTGATACTGACAGGTGACACTTGGGCAATAGCAACTGAGGACGTGCTGCAGGTCCTCATGCATTTTGAGATGACTCGGTGCTCTGTGTCACCTTCATCTCCATAATGTTGACATCCGGCACTCTGCGTGCCGACACTTAGACTGACCTGTCCATATAGATTGAGCACCTGAGGATAACCATGTTCACACACTTGCTGGCCACACATTAGAATACCTCCTCTTGAACACAGTCTCGCCTAATGGCCAGCCCTGGCCCTTGTGACCTCGATACAGCAATAACAGTATGGGGAACTGAAGGTGAGACTTCGTTCATGTTAAACAGCAGAGTTTAGCTTCATTACATCCTGGCTGCCAGGCCACTGCTGCCCTCAACATTGTCTTCCCATCAGGGTCACAAATGCACATCAAGAGATTGCGCAAACCCTCCATTCACCACAACACATCATCATTTAGAGGTAGAGGGGGTGCTATGCACAATACCTGGCACAGCGCTGCTTCCCCACATTAGGACGAGAGCCTTGTGGGTGCTACACAGGTGAGTACGAGGTGGGAGAAGCTCAAGGTTGTAGCATCGAGCGCCAGGACAATGATATAGCTGTAAGGGGCAGAGCTGCAGCAGATCAAGCTGGGGAGGTGGTCGCACTTACGGGTGAGCTTATCAGATGTACACTCAGAGAGTGGGCAATGCTCAAGGCGGACTGGAGTGCATGCAGGCTGTGATTTTCAGCTCAATGATTGAAAGCCCTGCCATATGAAAGAGAGAACATAGAGTTCCATTATATGTGAGGCTTCTCAATGCATTTCAACATCTTTCCTTGCACACCAAACCGTCACCCCTCAATAACAGCTGAACACCTCAGCCTCAGTCTTACACAGCCAAGATCTAACATTACACGACTAAGCCAAACAAGAGAACGAGCTCCCTTCCACAGTACACTCTCCTTTAAGGACAAGGCATAACTGATGCTGCAAACGATCTGAGAAAGGGTACACAGTGGGTCAGTTGGCAGCATACAACATTGACCAGAGGCACATGAGAGTGACATCTGGGATAAGTGTTGGGAGGGACTGTGGTGTCACACATGATAGACAACAACACAGCTGATCATAAAGAGGTGGATTACACAAGAGGTTTTGTGAAATGGGTGCTGTACTTCTTACATTTGTGAAAACTATATACGTGTTCAACATCTGTGACACTGATGTGATGCTAATGTTCTTTTGTCTCCCTAACCCAACCACTACGTCCTGATGCTTCCCCAACTTCACCAGCAGAGTTGGAAGCAGCCTGCTGAACGCTACATCCTGTTGTCTGTGATGACTTTGAGCGTCCTTTGGAGGGCTGAGACCTGGAGGGCCCTGGCCTGATTTGGGTGTCCTGCTGTGGGGCAGCTGCGCCCTCCTTGGCCTATGGAGCTAGAGGTGATGGGGTCACAGGAAGAGAGAATTGGGATCAGCTGGACACTGCTGGAGTAACTTAGGTGGAGGCCCAGCTGCTGGTCCTCATCACAATGGGGTGCTCGAGTACCCCGGTTGACTCCCTGAGAAGGGCAAGTTGGAGTGAGATCATGCTGCCCCACCCCCCTCTCACGTAGCTACTGTTGGATGCCACCAATGCTTATACCGATGGAGTGCAGCTCCTGCCACAGTGCAAGGCCTATGTCCTGGACCAAGGTCTCCATGGCAGCCACCATCCTACCAGTGTTGACCTTGGTGCGTTGGCATGCTGGCGCTATCAGATGGACTCCTCCATCGTGCATTGATATCTGAGGAATGCAGTTGACATTCCTTCCAGATGTACTCGTGATTGTCACTGCAGCTCCACCAACCGAGATGGGACTGAGTCAGGAGGCTTGTCATCTGACTTGAACTCTCCAGCAATCCTATGAGTCCCAGCTACCTCGGATGTCTCTGCCTCTGCCTGCCTGAACCAGATTGAGTGTTGTGCTCACCAGTTGTGACCCTGAGGTTGCTCTAGAACTGTGTCTCTGCATTGTAGAGGGTATGGGTGAGTTTCCTCACCTGAGGTGTCATCAGGGCTTGAGCTGAAGACCAGGCTGGCTGAGGGCCTCGGGTGCATGGCAGAGCTGCCTATGAAAGAAAGTAGAGATGATTAGTACATGGTAGGTGACTCGAGAAATACTCAACTGAGTCACAGTATTGTTGGCTGAAGGATGAACTGGTGCAGGGTGATTTGGGTGATTGTTGCCGACCTCTCCATCACAGCAGAAATGATCCACATCCTCTCTGGCCAGTGTATTGGCTTGGTTCCCGTACTCTACGAGGACCTTCATGTTGGGCACCCCACCCCCTAGTCTGGGACCTCTCCCTCTGATTGTATGTGAACTTGTCCTGCATAAAGACAGTTGGAGAGTATGAGAGCAGGACGCATACCAGGGCAGATGATAAGAATGCCTGCCATGTGTGGGTGCTGAGTGGAGCCATGGATAGGATGAGGCCAGATGGAGATGCAAAGGTATGTGTGAGAAAGTGAGCGGTGATGTCCCTTGAGCTGACAATGTGTGAGATCCCTGTGGAGTATCATCCTGCAAATGGCTGATGGGCATGTAGGTTTGAGAGTTGAGAGTGATGACCTGGTTGACTTACCCTTGTGAAATACATGAGATCATGCATTGTTTTTCTGTACTGTGCAGTATTGGTACTGACCACCCCTGCCACTGCCTACCAAGCCAGGGTGGTGATGTTAGTGGACCTCCTCAGCCGGAGCTGGGGGAGGACATCATGGTGACCCTCCACAGCGTCCAGTAGGTGACCAAGGGAGGCGTCATTAAACTTGGGGACTGCCACCTCCTTGCCTTTTGGCAACATCATCAATGCAGTAGTCCTGTGCTGCACGCATGAGACTGCTGTGCGAAGCTGGCGCCCAGAGTGAGATACATAAGAACATCAAGCAATATGAACAGAAGTAGACCATTCGGCCCCTCGGGCCTGCTCCGCCATTCAATAAGATTGTGGCTGATCATCTCGTGATTCGATTTCCACATTCCCATCTAACCCCGATAACCTTTGATCTCCTTGCCTAACAAGAATCTATCTACTTCTGCCTTAAAAGTATTCAAAGACCCTGTTTCAATTGCCTTCTGAGGCAGAGTGTTCCAAAGTCACACAACCCTCATCTTTGCCCTAAAAGGTCGGCCCCTAATTTTAAAATAGTGCCCCCTAGTTCTGGACTCACCCTCAGGTGAGCTCATGACGGGGTGGGCGAATCAGAGGCTGCTATGTGCACTTAATTAACGAGGCAGGTCGCGGATGATACGATGTTAAAACCTGCCATTGTGGCCGGCGAGAAAAACGCCGATTTTCACGCCCACCACTGCACTTGGAGCGTCAATGAGAGAATCCCGCCCCATGGCTGATCCGATTGTGGCCTCAGCTTCACTTCCCTGTCTGCCTCCCATAATCCTTGACTCCCTTGTTGATCATTAAACTATTAATTTCAGGAGCTTTCCCTGACCCATTTACAAATGTTGTGGTATGTGACCATTCAGCCCCTCTCTTTGTGATATTAGCCATGAGACTGGAAGTGGAAACGAAGCCTATTCCCAAAAGAAAGACCGTGATGTGAGCTTCCTTTCATTGGCTGATGGGAAGCCCAGGAGTAGCTCACTCTTTAGACCTCCAAGTGACCTGGGTGCAGGTGATGAGTTGGGTTGGGAGCAAGGGTTGGAGGTGGAGGATTGGCCTCAGGAGATCAAAAGTTAGGTCAAGGAAGAAAATGAGGGGCAGAAGAATGCACAGCTAGATACCCTTTAACTAATGGAATATAACTTTGGTGGTGTTGTCTACAGATGTTGCAGTGGTGGAGATGGCTGACCCTTACTGTCAACCTTCACTCTTCTATCATCTTGGCGTCCGCGAGAGTTTCAGCATGACGAACAACGTGATCCTTTGCTGCAACAGTAACCTGACATTGCTGCAGTCACTACAGGTAAGAGGATCCATATAGCTTGTGCAAGTTGTGTTGCTACCTTTCTGCTTTATAACTGGTTTTTAGATGTGCACTGGAGCTTGTATACTCCAGATTCCCTGTTGTAGATTTGGACTGGGATATTTGTCTGACAGCTGTGTTAAAATTCTCTTCACTGGGGTGTGTCAGCAGCTGTCCACTTGTGTTTTGAGGATGAATATAGCTAAAACTAAAGGACTTGTGATCCCTGACCAACTGATAAGGCAAGTGTAAAATCCATCCCTTGACTTGGACAGGATTCCTCCCTGTTCTCTCTGTTTCTGTATTGTTCCTTGAGTAGAAGGATCTGTGCCAAACCCATTGTCTGACTCTCTCGATGGTCAAACAACCAGAATTGTATATATCCAAAAGGGATAACTGGATCTGCTTTTTCTGTCACGTATCGAAATTTATTAATTCAAGGTTGGGGTCAATTATGAATTGTCATAGCCATTCTCCCTGCTGAATGTCCACCTTTAGCTTGTCTGTGTGAACCCCTCCAGTCCAGTTTCTGCCCTGTCCACCCCACGGTAAGAAGACCAGCCTATACAAAGTCAGCTTTTGTGTTTGTGACCATGGTGCAGTGTCCCTCCTTGTCCGCCACAATTTCTCTGTGTTTGACCTTTCCCCTGTTGTTCTCCTCAGCAGGACTGCCCTCATCAAACTTCAGTTCCACCACGGCCAGCTAATTTCCAACAATGGCTTCCCTTCCTGTCCTCCTTGCTTTGTCCCAACATTCTACCATTGGTCCCATTCTTTTCTTCATCATCTGTAGGATAATGCTATTTGCCACTTAAGATAAAGAAAGAACTTGCATTTACATAGCGCCTTTCACAACTTCAGGGCCTCTTAAAACACTTTACAGACAATGAAGTATTTTTTGAAGTGTAGTCACTGTTGTAATGCGGAAAAATCAGAAGTTCATTTATGCACAGCAAGCTCCCACAAACAGCAATCTGATAATCATCAGATAATCTGTATTTTAGAGATGATGTTTGAGGAATGAATGTTGACCAGGACTCCAAGGAGAACGCTCCTGCTCTTCTTTGAATAGTGGGATCTTAAAGTCTCCAAGTCTCCCCTCAGTACTGCACTGAAGTGTCAGCCAAGATTAGGTGCTCAAGTCTCTGGCACAGGGCTTGAACCGTCAACCTTCTGACGCAGGTAAGAGCGCTACCCACTGAGTCACAGCTACTTGTTTGCTGATGTGGCCAGCTCTGCTTCTCCACCGCGTCCAAAGAATAACTCTGCCCTTTCCTTTCATCCTTCTTGGCACCTTATTCAAGCTGAAAAGATCCCTTGCACCATCATCTGCACAAAAATGAAAATGTTTTGTGGCTGCACTTTGGCTAAAATGTCAATCCCTGTGACTCAGCAGCATTGTAGATGTATTTTTAAGATTTTCAGGAAGTGTGGAGCATGTAGCCAGTGTTTTGTGGTGATGCTGTCTAGAAGATTGATAAAGGTTTATGTTCAGGCGATATGTCAGCCTCGACTCAGTGGAAACACTTGCCTCAGAGATAGGAGGGGTGTTCATTTCCCATTCCAAAGAGCTGACCACAAAGTCTCTGGCGGGCATTCCAGCTCTGAGAGAGTGCTGCAGCATTAAAGATGCTGCAGTTTGGATGAGATATTAAAATGAGGCCCTATATGCCTGCTTGGGGACATAAAAACCCCATGGAAGAAGAGCAGAGGAGCTCCCGCTGGTATCACGGCCAATATTTATTCCTCAGCTAACATCAGTGAAAAACAGGTTATCTGATCATTAACATTTTGCTGTTTGTGGGACCTTGCTTTGTGAAAATTTACTTGTATTTCTTACGTTATGACAGTGGCTACAGTTCAAAAACATTTCATTGGTACTTCATAGTGCAGTGCTTTGGCATGTCCTGAAGGTCATGAAAGGTGCTATATAAATGCACGTCTGAATAGAGGAATTCCAACTCTGCATCAGGTGGATGACCAGAGACATGAATAGTCTCAGCTGCATATTTAGTCCTTGTTAATAAGGTTTCCAAGTTGATGAATAAAATTTCCCAGAATGAACATCCCTTCAGTTGGAGAAGAGATGTCCTTAATGTCCTTCGGTACTGACAATAACCCAAACAGGAATAAATTGGCTGTCGCATTTCCTACGCTGCATCAGTGACTGCACTTCGAAAAGCATGTGATTGGCTCTAAAACACCTTTGGATGTATGGTGTTCATTAATGGCACTATATAATTGCAAGTCCTTTTCAAATTAATATGTTTGACTTCGCAACCACTTGACTCACAAGTCATGTGAGTGATAATGGATTTGTCACTGATGTGCAAACACCATTATCATTTTAGAATTGATATTGTTGGTGTCCAGCTGGCATTATCCCAGCTCTTTATGGCCATGATGTTCTCTGGGGTTTTGATTATGAACCATGTGACGTACTTTCACTGTTGGGAAGCTGATTAATAACCTTCATCTTGGAAGAAAGTGCCAAACTAAATTGTTTTTAACATAGTTGTTCAACTTTCTGAAGGAGCTCTTCAATGAACTTTCTCTCTCACCTAGTTCCCAGGTAACAGCACAATAAGGGACAGCTACTATATCAGTGTTACCAACACAGGAGGTGGAGGTCTTGTGGCGCAGTGGGTAGTGTCCCTGCCTCTGAGTCAGAAGTCCCAGGTTCAAGTCACACCTCAGGACTTGATGGAAGGGAAGATGCATTTATAACATGGCAAACAAGTTGAGTATCAGCTGGAAATCCACATCAATGGTAGATGGTAAGAGTGGGAGAGATTTCTGGTCAGCCATTTGATGGAATGAACTTTGGAGCCTATGCCAGCATTATCCATAGTTTCAGACTGCAACATGCATGTAAAAGTGCATGCTGTCACTGTAACTCAAGCTGAGTTCATCTGAGTAAACTATAATAAAGCTACAGCGCAGGCAGTGTTCAAATTTAAGGTCATTCCAAAGGGTGCCAAGTGTGGCCACAGAAATGGCACCAGCAAGGTTGTACTCCCTTGGCACATGGCTCCCTGAAAGGTGCTCAGGACCACCCTGACAACTGTGGCAGCAGTTTCAGAACCATATTATTTACAATGTAAATGCGATGTGAATCTGGAGATGAGACCTGATTTGACAAGGAGAGAACTGGAAGAGATCTCCTGGAGAAGGCAGTCTCTCCACTTCAATCTGCATTCCAGTAGGGCCTCACTACTTACTATAGACTCACCATTTCTGCCTGTCTGACAAAATGGTTGGTCATTTAATCCTTTGCTAACTGATTAATATTTGTACAACTCCTCAGCAGGCCTATGGCTAAATTATACTTGATATTTGAAAATATAAAATTGAAGCACTAGTCTTCTGTGAAGTCAATTTTTAAAATCACCTTCTGATTGATAATTTTGTGTTTTGTTTGCAGGACATCATTTGCCAGAGAAATATGGTACGTTTCCATGGCAACCTTTCAAGATGAGTATGCTCATTAAAGCTGTGGTATTAATAACGATTAAAGAACAAAATGATTTGGGGGTTAATGCACCTTTTTTTATTCATTCACGGGATGTGGGCTTCGCAGGCTGGGCCAGCATTTATTGTCCATCCCTCGTTGCCCTTGAGAAGGTGGTGGTGAGCTGCCTTCTTGAACCGCTGCAGTCCATGTGGTCTAGGGCTAGGACTGACATCTACCCTGATGAATAGAATGAAAGGTTCTTCTCTCTGGCTGTCACAGTCCGATATGAACTGAATGTGAAGCTGCCTCAGTAGTTCCAAATAGCACAATTAATTGACAGCACAAAATTGTTCAGAGCTTGATTGTTAGTCTTTGTATCTAATGTGTGCTGTTACTCTATAAATGCTTGATGAGACAGTGTAGAGGTAGCTTTATTCTGTATTTAATCCTTGCCATTACTCCCCTCTGGGAATGTTTGATGGGAGAGTGTAGAGGTAGATTTAATGTATCTAACCAGTGTGTAATGATCACAAGGAAGGACATTGTGACATGTGTGCAGGATGGCTGAATCCTAGCCTCCCCAAATGCCTGTCAAAATTACTGCAACGTCTAGGCGTGATTCCCCACTTAATACTCCATGTGACTATGCATTGGGATTCTGGGATGTGTAGTGAATAGGCTGAGTTTCAGATTGGGAATCCACATAGGCACTGAATACAGAACCGACTGTTGGGAGGAGGCATTGGGCAGGGTGAACGCAAACTGCTGCGCCATCAGGGACTAAAGGAGCAGTTAAGCAATGCTTTCCCACTCTCGCACTCCTGCTGGATATAGTTACAAATGGGCATTGGTGGGTACTCAGGAGAGGGTCAGCTCCATGATCTCCTGGTGGCAGGAAAACCCCCCTGTCCCAGGGCAAAGCGCCCTGTCAGTACATGGTGCTGGCAAGAAAAAAATGAGGGTTGTGATAAAGATTTCCCAGCACTGAGTCCAAACCAGCGGCAGGTTACAAATTAAGATCCTATGCATGTGACGCCAGGTAATTTGATATTCTTTATTGTTACATTTCATGCTGTGCACTGGAATGAATGCAGCATGTTAAATGTGAATTGTTTGCAAGTTGGGTTGGGCATTAAATGGGTTATGTTCCTTGGCACATCCTGTGATCTTAGTTTGACATCTCAGTTGAAACTCCAATGTTCTTAACAGGCTGTGACATCTGTGTTTAATTCATTGTGGAGCAGATTCAACAAGTTGAAGGATTCTTTAGTGAGAACTTCAGTTGCTCTGCAAAGGTGACAGCAATTAGAGAACTCTCTCAGCCCGGACTGAGGTAGGGTCTTGTCCAGGGTGGGAAGGGGTAGACCGGGAGGAGAGAAAGAGAGGTGGGGAGGGGGAAGGGAGAGAAAAAGGCATGGGGAGAGAGAGAGAAAAAGGTTGGGGGAGGGAGAGAGAAAAAAAGAGGGAGACAGAGAGAAAAAGTGGGGAGAGAGCAAGGTGTTGTGGGGACAAAAGAGAGAGAGGTTGCAGAGAGAAAGAAAGGTATTGGGGTTGAGAGAGATGGCAGGCAAGAGAGTTAGAGGGGAGGGAAGAGAGCAAGAAGATAGAAGGAGGGCAGGATGAGGAAGACGAGAGAGAGGGTGTGGTAAAATGAAGTACCCTGTCCCTTTAAGAGAATGCAGTTGTACTGATCATGTGACAGCATTGATAAATGACTGTACAGCGTGGGCAACTGGGAACTGTAAATCTAGTTCTGGAGGTTTCTGAGTGACTATGTATGATCTGGTGCTCTGCCCTATGTCTCAATAAACCATCACTGTTTATTCTCACATCAGTCTCTCCCCATTATTGATTGCAAGCAGCAACTGAAGAGAACATAGGAAAGCATGCAGTTAGAGTTTGGTTGGCCAAGGAACTCATTTACCCAAGACATATTAGTGGTGATGAGGATAAAGAACAAAATCAAATAAATTTCAAGACGGGTGAGCAAAACATTGGAAAGATCATCTGTGCTTACTTTGTAAACCAGGTGACAGCCGGCAATCAAAGCAGAAAGCAGTGCTGCAGTTTAAAATGAAAAAGAAACCCCGCAGAATCACGATCACGGGGGTCCTGCCAAAACTCAAAAACAGCGCGAAACTCAGCAGAGAAAAGCCAAGTGTGGCAGAGACAGAGCTAAAAAAAAAAGTGACTGCTCTTGAAGCAGCAATGCGTTTAAACTGGTAAACACATGAAAAATGGCCATGGGCAGAAAATTATAAGAGACCCAGAGAGAGGGCAACTCCGCAGTAATCCAAATACCTATTTTCATCATTACCTGGAAAGCCTATCGGAAGTGCAATCCCCTTGTAGTTGTTAATGATACCGCAGTTTGGGTATGTCAATCCATTCAGCCCCATTTCAGATAACTGGTCTCAGTATGTCGAATGCCTAGTGTTCTTTTTTACGCTAATGACATCGTGGGGGAGGAGAAGAAGAGGGCAATTCTTTTGTTCTCATGTGGGAGCAAAACGTATGGGCTGATCCACAGCCTTACATCATCGAATGCCCCAGATTTTAAGACTTTTGATGAGTTAATAAAAATTGTACGGAGCCACCTGAGACCAAAGCCCTCAGTTACTATGCAACGCTTCAAGTTCAATTCAAGGAACAGGCTTCCAGGGAAGACAATAACTGACTATGCGGCCATTTTAAAGGCATTAACTGAGCATTTGTGAATTCGGAACATCCATTAGTGATATGTTGAGAAACCGGCTGATATGTGGGATTGGAGATGATACTATCCAAAGGCGTTTGCTAGCCGACCCTAGTCTGGACTTCAATAAGGCATTAGAATTAGCTACCATGATGGAGAGTGCTGTTAGAAATTCCAAAGTTATAAAAGAGACACAAAATGGTGCCATCCATCTGGTCGAGCGGGACAATCCAGCAATAAAAGGCGCGAAAACATCAGAATCCACGGAAAGGCGGGAAATGCTCTCGAGCTCCAGACCATTGAAAAACAATGGTACTGCAGTGAAAACCCACAAAATGAATGAGAGAAATACATCCAGGCCTTCAGTGAGTGAACAACAAATCAAACAAGTCGAGTGCTTGATCTGCCACTACTATGGCCACATAAGGCGCACTGCAGAGAAAGGCAAAAACAACACTATAAAAGCAGAAGGAAAAATTATGAAATACACCTCATAGAAGAGCCAGAAGAAATATAATCAGACATCCATTCGTTATATAACCTCAACGTGGGTAGAACCGAAACAATCCAAGTAGTCATTACAGTTAATGGACAACCCATTAAGATGGACGTTGATACAGGAGCGTCGATGTCCATCATTGGAGAGCATACATTTAGATATCTGAGTAAAGGAACCCATCCTTTGAAGTTGGAAGTTTCGGACACAACGCTGAGGACATACAAAGGTGAAGAGATAAGACTGAAAGAGTTATGTCAAGTCTCAGTGACATGGAAATCAATCTGAAAGGCTGTCCTTGTTAGTGGTAGCTGGAGAGGGCCCCAGCTTAATAGGCCATAACTGGCTCAAAAAGATTAAATTGAAATGGGTCAAAACTTTTCAAATTACAATGAAAAGCTTGCAAACTTGTTGCTAAAGTATGTTTCCATTTTCAAACGAGTTAGGAAGGATTCGAGGGCTACAGGCCAAGATCCATGTAGACGCAAACGCAACCCTCAGATTTATGAGCCAGTCCAATCCCTTATGCTGTATGGGACAATGTTGAAGCCAAACTGGACAGACTGGAAAAATTGGGCATCCTACAACCAGTGCAATTTTCTGAGCGGGTGGCACCCATATTGTCGTGAAACTATTAATGTATATAATATTTTGGAAAATATTTTTCTTTTGAAATAGAGGTTTAGTCTGCAGGTATGTCTTAATTGTATTAAAGCCAGCTAGTCTGGGTGTTTTTATATGTGCTAATCTTGATATGTAAGAGAGATAGGGCGCATTTGCATTTTTTGAATAGATCATTCGCAAAGGGAGGTGAAAACTGACCCCTTTCTAGCAGCTACCAAGCAATATGTTTATATTACTAATAAAATTAGTACTATGAAAGGGGTTTCATTGTTAAAAGGTGAAGTTCAAAGAGGTTGTTGATACAATGAGAATTAACATTCAATGGGGCTGGTAGGTATAAATTCAGTAGTTTTCGGGTATGCAGGGCAGAGGCAATGAATGATCAAAAGGCAGCTGCAAGCCTCCAACTGGCTCCACAGTGCAAAGAACCTCATTTTGAATTTGTAAGGTTTCAATGCTTTGCCTGGTGTTTGGTTAAGTCTATGGGTTGCTGTTGTCTTAATGGAGATTAGTTTGGGAATTTGTTAAAAGTTATGATAGCAGTAATTTGTAGCTATCTGTATATATATATGTATTTTTTTTTTAACCTGTGTAAATTAAAAATATGTTTCAATTAGTTTAATGTAAAACCTCAAGAACTGATGGTTTGATTCCTGAATTTAGAGTCACATCTCAAACATACCACTTAAAATTATAGGTTATGACAGTTGTTTAAAGATTCCCTCTGGGATTTTAAAATAACTCTGCTTTACCAACTGCATCGCTCATAACACCTGTACTGAAGCCGGACCAAAGCGTGCATTTATGCGGTGACTGTAAGCTAACTCTCAATAAGGTGGCCAAACTTGGTAGACACCCAATACCAAAGATTGAGGAATTAGATTCGAAGTTGGCAAGGGGCATCACATATTCAAAATTAGGCATGAGCCATACCTACCAACAGGTAGAATTGGAAAAGGATTCTAGGGAATTCATCACTATTAATACTCACCGAAGATTGCATTAATACACATGCCTACCCTTTGGGGTCTCCTCGGCATGTGCTATTTTCCAAAGAACGATGGAAAACTTACTCCGAGGATTGCCCGGTGTTATCATTTACTTGGATGATGTATTGGTCACAGGACTGACCGATGATGAACACTTGGAAAATCTAGAAGAGGTGCTCAAACGCTTTGCACAAGCGAGGTACGTTTAAAACAAGAGAAGTGTCTGTTCTAAGCTAAGGAGGCAGTTTGCTTGAGCCACATGGTTGATGCGCAGGGCCTGCATCCTGTGGAAGAAAATGTCCAGACCATTCATGAGGCACCTACCTCGAGGAAAACCACAGAGCTTAAGGCCTCCTTACGCATGTTAAACTACTACGGCCGATTCCTCCCAAACCTCTTGACTGTGCTGGCCCCATTGTACAGCCTACTTTAGAAAACCCAGAAATGGAGTTGGCAAACCCTGCACCAGGCTGCCTCCCTGAAAGTGAATCAGTTGTTCAGCTCGTCGGCCTTGTTGGTCTACTTTGACCCCAAGAAGGAATTAATTTTAACATGTGATGCGTCCCCTTATACAGTAGGGGCTGTCCTTTCACATCGGATGGCTTTGAACGACCCATTGGTTATACATCTCGCATGCTCCGTGTCACAAAGCAATGATATTCCCAGACTGAAAAGGAGGGCTTATCGATTGTGTTCAGTGTCTGGAAGTTTCATCAATATCTTCAAGGTCCCTATTTCCATATTATAACCGACCATAAGCCCCTACTGGGATTATTTGTAGAAGATAAAGCAATCCCACCTATTGCATTGGCTTACATCCAGAGATGGGCACTAATATTAGCTGCCTATGAGTATGCTTGTTCACGGTTCGGGAACTCAAATCACACATGCTGATGCACTAAGCTGCCTTCCCCTGCCAGCTAATAACAGGGAGGCTCCGATTCCCCAGGAACTGGTCTTAGTGCAAAATTTTCTGCATTCATCCCCTGTTCAGACCAGACAAATCCGTGAGTGGACAAGCCGGGACCCACTATTGTCTAATGTCTGGGAGCAGGTCTTGAATGGTTAGTCAGGTGGATCAAAATCTGAGGAGATGAAGCCCTATTCTGATCAGAAATATGAACTCTCCTGCCAGGATGGCATATTACCCTCGGAGCAAGGGTTATCATGCCCCTGAGGGGGCGAAGGCCATTATTAGCTGAGCTACATAGCGCTCAGCCAGGCATTAGCAGAATGAAGATGCTCGCACGCAGCTACTTGTGGTGGCCAGGCATAGACGTGGATATAGAAACCCTGGTCAAAAGCTGTCCTCAATGCCAGCAAGTGCGCAAGCTCCGCCCCTCTGGCTCCCGTGGGAATGGCTGGGATGGCCATGGGTGCGCCTCCACATCGATTACGTGGGAACCTTCTTGGGCACAATGTTCCTTTTACTGACTCCCATTCCAAATGGATGGATGTCTATGAAGCCCGGTCGCCCATGTCGGCTGCCACCATAGACCAGCGGAATTTGTAGTGCATGGGTTGCAGGAGGCCCTCACATCTGACAATGGGACTGCTTTTACCAGCAGGGAGTTCCACAGGTTCACGATCCTTCACAGCATTACCCATATCAAAACCTCACCCTACCATTCAGAACTGAGACGCTCAACATGCCTGAGAAAACCTCCTGAGAGAATTGACATATAAATAGTTATTGTGTAAATAGTTGATGTGTTTTAAACTTGTTAGCTGTACTCTTAAGTAAAGGGGTAGGAGCGTGGTAAAATGAGGTACCCTGTCCCTTTAAGAGAATGCAAGTGTACTGATCATGTGACAGCACTGACAGATCACTGTGTAGTGTGGGCAACTGGGAACTGTAAGTCTAGTTCTGGAGGTTTCTGTGTGAGTACGTATGACCTGGTGCTCTGCCCTATGTCTCAATAAACCATCACTGTTAATTCTTACATCAGTCTCGCCCTGTTATAGATTGCGAGCAGCAACTGAAGAGAACATAGGAAGGCATGCAGTTAGAGTTCAGTTGGCCAATGAACTCATTTACCTAAGACATAAAAAGGGGAGCGAGAAAGACAGAGACATTTCCAACTTAATTTGAATATGTGCTTTTTGGTCGGTAACGAACAGGAAGAGAGAGAGCAATTTGTGGCTTTCAATGGGCTCATTTAAAGCTGCAATGCTTTTTTCTTATGAACTGACTATGGGTGAAGGAGCCAGTTTGCAGACAGGAAGGTGAGCCACATTCCTGACTAAGCTTGAAGATACTTTTGTCAGCACTGTGCTTGGCATATTTACAGTGTCTGTCTCTCTAACTGTGAAAATAATGCCTCCTCCCATCCAAACTTGTGGAATGGGGCTGAGGTGGGTGATGTGAGAGAGAGGAAGGTTTAGTGAGGGCATTGGCAGGTGAATGCAATTTGGTAAACAGCTCAGTTGAAAAGGCATTGGTGCCACACAAACTGCAGCAATGTTAGGGCTGTGTGTGGGAACTAACTTGTATAACATGTATAAGGTCCTGTTCCTGTGCTGGTGTGTTTGACTGTAGCATATTTGTGTTACAGCAGTTGACCTACTTCAACATCTCAGTAACCGTTGCCAACTAGATGTTGCTGGCAGGAGCCCTTATAATATCACTGCTCATTAACAAAATCAAGCGACTTGTCTCATCCTGAACAGCCAAGCCACCTTTTTTCTCTGTTAAATTTAATATTTAGCCATGTGGTGGATTAGACAGTGCACCATTTTATGCTATCACCCTCTGAGAACTGGGAGCTGGTTCTTGGCTTGGCCATTTTGTTCTGATTATTGTCTTGCTCCATTTGGTGGTTGCATTAAAGCTTGAAGTTTTCACCTATATACTGTTGATATTGTGACCCGGTTTATGTGCCAACCTAAAGGTAAACGCAGCCTACTGACAACGTGGCAGCATCAGAACATTTTCATGCCTCTCCTCAGTGGAAATTCGTGAGATTATGCCCACATGCACACAGATATTGACCTGTACTTAGTCCATGGTATTACCATAAGGTAACGTGGCTATGGCCGGCACACATCAGGTACCGAAGCTGTGGTGCTCAGGGAAGATTGAGACTGTCAGTTCATTCGAGGGTTGGCATCAGAACCTAATCTACAGGTTGATACTTGATCCTAACCTGCCCCTTTCCTCGTCGACGGCTTCACCTGGGAGAAGAGAATAAAGGAGAATTAATCCTTCTCATGGATTCAGAGACAGAGAAGGTAATGGGACATCGCCAGGACTCACCGCTCAACAGAGGGTGAGTTTATTGGACCTGATGCTAGGGCAGATAGAGCATTTTCACCCCATTATATCATGCAGCCCCATAGTTAAAGCAACAACATCGCTTGCTTCGATGGGAGGTGGTCTGTCTATATGATCTCCAGGCCACAGGTGGGTCTGTCTATATGATTTCCAGGCCAAGGGTGGGTCTGTCTACATAAAGATTTCCAGGCCACATGTGTCCACCTTAGACCTGTTTAATTTCAGGATGCAGTCAGATGAATGGCATGAGGATCTGTATCACTGTTTGATGGCCTTCTTTGAGGATAGGCTCTTGCTGAAAGGTGAGCTTAGTCCTCACAGTTTACCTCTTGATGAGGTTGAAGAGATGTCATCCTCATTAGAGAACATAGTGGTCCAATGTTGGCTACAAGTCATTCATCCTAGCCTACCATTTCTAGTGAAGCAGATGTACAGCACCAAGCTCAGGTCACGCATCCTGACATCCATCAAGCCAGAGATCCCCCAAGCCTTGAATTCGCTGCTAGATGAGATTCACACATATGCCATGCCAGGGTTCTCCGTACTGCCACTTCCTCCTTCCAGAAGCACCAAATGGTTTCACCCTTGCTTAACAAGACCTGACTCCATGACGACCTCCCTTCATGTCCATGACAGACGTTGTGCCCATTATGTAAACAAGTGGCTAGACAAGTAAACATTTCCTGAGCAAGTGTAATTTTCTGCCAGATCAAGAGCCCTCCCGTATGTGGCTAAAGCTCCTGAGATAGCTGCTACTCTGGATGATGATGATATCATCTCAAACGCTTGTTTAATAGAAGGAGATGAGGAAGCTGCAAATGTTTAGTTGGAATGAGCTGCGCTCCATGTACAGATCCATCAATCACCCGCCTTGGACACATCCTTTGAGCACCTAGTGACCATTGTGATAATGATCCTAGTGACCATTGATGGTGGGACAACGTGATCCATGCTTCCACAGCTATGAGGCTCAGGATCCCAGTCAAGAGTATATCCCGATCTGCGCACCAGGCTGATGGCTCAATGCCGTTACATGTGGTTGGTGAAACATGCTTCTCTCTGTCCAGAGGTCATCACAACCTTGCCTTTGATGGCCTGCTTGTGGAGAACCTTGATGCTGAGGTACTGGCAAGCATTCTGTTCATGGAAACGAATGATGTGTCAATTCGACCAGCCAAACTCCTAGTGATAGTCGGTGACTACACCAGCCATGTTAATGCATCTCATCCTTCCTCTAGCCCATGTAGAGTGAATTGAGCCCATCGACTTTGCACTTCCTCAAGGTCAATGACAATTTGACCAGGGGATTTCGTCGAGACGACCCTACCAGATGATTTTGCAGACTTCACAGCATTCGCAATTGAAGCATCCTCTCTTCCTTCAGGACCAAAATGTGCCAAGCTGTCTAACACTTGGCTTCCACTACATGTTTTGACTAGTGTTGCTGACAGGATTCACAACTTGAACCTCTCCTATGAATTTCAAGTCTTGTCTTGCAATGAACGGATATGACCTGTCTCCACTCCAAAAACCAAGACTCCCAGCCTTCCCATGATGACATGACACAGCCACTTACCAAGCAATGCAAGCATAAGCACCATCAGCTGTTTTCAGAGTCTTTCTTGTGGATCCGGATTACACCCTGCCTCTACGCCATCCAGGACAAATCAGTCCATGTGATCGGCACCCCATCCACCACCTTAAACATTCACTCCCTCCCCCACCGATGCACAGTAGCAGCAGTGTGTACCATGTACCAGGTCCACTGCAGGAACTCACCAAGACTCCTTTGACAGCACTTCCAAACCCACAACCGCTAACACCTAAAAAGACAAGGACAGCAGATATGTAGGAACACCACCACCTGCAGGTTCCCCTCCGACCCATACACCATCCTGACTTGGAAATATATCGCTGTTCCTTTACTGTCGCTGGGTCAAAATAAGACCATAAGACATAGGAGCAGAAATTAGGCCATTCGGTCCATCGAGTCTGCTCCGCCATTCAATCATGGCTGATAAGTTTCTCAACCCCATTCTCCCACCTTCTCCCATAACCTTTGATCCCCTTACCAATCAAGAACCTATCTATCTTGATCTTAAATACGCTCAATGACCTGGCCTCCACAGCCTTCTGTGGTAATGAATTCCATAAATTCACCACTCTGGCTAAAGAAGTTTCTCCTCATCTCTGTTCTAAAAGGTCTTCCCTTTACTCTGAGGCGGTGCCCTCGGGTCCTAGTCTCTCCTACTAATGGAAACATCTTCCCCACGTCCACTCTATCCAGGCCTTTCAGTATTCTGTAAGTTTCAGTCAGATCCCCCCTCATCCTTCTAAACTCCATCGAGTATAGACCCAGATTCCTCAAACGTTCCTCATATGTTAAGCCTTTCATTCCTAGGATCATTCTCGTGAACCTCCTCTGGACCCTCTCCAGGGCCAACACATCCTTCCTGAGATATGGGGCCTAAGGTTGCTCACAATATTCTAAATGTGGTCTGACCAGAGCCTTATAAAACCTCAGCAGTACATCCCTGCTTTTATATTCTAATCCTCTCGAAATAAATGCCAACATTGCATTTGCCTTCCTAACTACTGACTCAACCTGCAAGTTAACCTTAAGAGAATCCTGGGCTAGGACTCCCAAGTCCCTTTGCACTCCAGATTTCTGAATTCTCTCCCCATTTAGAAAATAGTCTATGCCTCTATTCTTCCTACCAAAGTGCATGACCTCACTGGAATCCTGGAACTCCCTTCCTAACAGCACTGTGGGTGTACCTACACTACATGGACTGCAGCGGTTCAAGAAGGTAACTCGACACCACGAGTTAGGGATGGGCAATAAATGCTGGCCTAGCCAGCGATGCCCGCATGCCATGAAAGAATAAATTTTAAAAAGTTCATCAGTTGCCAGCTATGTGGCACAACTTGTCAAGTTGAGATCTGAATGCTACAAGGCCCTTTCCTTCCGTGCTGGCTTTTTGAGCTGCTCCACTTCAGGCTGTAGTTTTAACAACCATGGTGAATATTCCCAACCATTTAACCCATTCCGGCAAACCGTAATGAACTGGCTGAGCTGTCTGCGCCTTCCACAGTCCAGTGCTGTCAGCTGTGGGGTTATGCGTGGAAACTCCACAGCCTATGATAAGTTCCCCGGTCCTGTCCCAATCATAGATTTTGGGACAGATCCCTGAGCTATTCGCCGATGCGGAGATGCCAAAACCTGATTCAGAGCCACAGTGTTTATTGCCTAGTCAAGTCTTGCAGTCCCCAGCGCAGGCCCCTGCTCTGATGCAGCTTCTGATCCAGTCTTATAGCCCTCAGTTCAGGCTTTTAGCACACTTAGCCAGCCATCTATGTGTACCACTAGCCCTGTTCACTTAGTGTTGGCTCTGAGATACACAACTCATCAGAGACACTTGCCAAATCATCGAACAGAACTTACACTTCAGGATTGATGCTAATATTTGGGAGCTGTTCCCATGTGGGTATGGCCATTTTGGTAATGCCACCAGATGGTGATAACGTATAATGGTGGGATCTTTCTTCTTCGCTGCTCTGTACATCAAATTCCCTTCTTGTATTAATTAACAATTGCATAGAATAACCAAGATGAAAATCTGCAAACATTTCTTTGTTCAAAACGTACTCTCAAGTGAACATCGGTTGCATAAGAGCTCAATGTTTTCACCTAAACACTGATCCAGTTTAATACCAACCTGAAGGTAAACACAGCCTACTGGCACTGGGACTGAGAGGTCAAACATCTCCTTATGTCGTCTGGTTGGACATCAGGCTTGGGTTGAGTTACATGTCAGCTCTGATCTATTATAATGGCAGAACAGGCTGAAGGGGCTGAATGGCCATCTCCTGTTCCTGTGTATAGATCTGGTATGGAATAAGTAGATGTTCTGAATTGTGTCTCTTGCGGACATGGGATCAGGGGGGCAAAAGTGAACCTAAATTGACACCAGATTGACAATGTTTTTGAGTGCTAACACATTTTAAATGATGGACATCTTAAATGGAGAATAAAAAAAAAGCACAGAGTTAAAAGACAGGAAGCAAAACCATTTTGGCAAAGAATAAGCTGGAATGGTCACTCAGTCACAAGACAACATGACCGACACTTAGTGGAGTTTTCAGTCAGGGCGGAAAGAGATCACTGATCCTTGCAAATAGGAACTGAAGTGATTTCCTACCTCTTTTTTCTCCCCAGGGGTGTTATGGCAGCTACACCTTCATTCCGTATATCGTGACGCCCAGTGGTAAGGTCTTCTGCTGTGAAGCCAGTGTAATGAAATGTCTGACAGAGATGTTCCAGCCACACTTTAACTTGGAGCCTCTCCTCATGCCCTTGGTTGAACGTCTCACTAAACTGCTGGAGGAGACCCAGATCAACTCCTGGTGAGAGAATTTTATTTTTTATTCTTTGATGGGATGGAGTTGTCACTGACAAGGCCAGCATTTCTTACCCATCCCTAACTGACTGGCTTGCTATCCCATTTTGGAGAACAGTTAAGAATCAACCACATTGCTGTGGGTCTGGAGACACATGTGGGCTAGGTCAGGTAAGGATGGCAGATTTCCTTCCCCTAAAGGACATTAGTGGACCAGATGCATTTTTACATTGATGATAGCTTCACTTTCACCATTACTGAGACTAGCTATCAATTCCAGATTTTTTTTTTTAAATTGAATTTTAATTCCACCAGCTGCCATGGTGGGATTTGAACCCATGTCCCTATTAAGCCTGGGCCTCTGAATTACTTTCCAGTGACAACACCACTACACCACTGTTTCCCCAGTGGATCCCACCCCTTCAGCTGTACTGCTTGTTGTCGGGGGAATTGGCTCTGACCTCATTTTGGGGAATGTTCCTGGTTTCTGGCCTTTTTGTTTTGAGTTTATATAGTGAGTAACTAAGGCTAGGAAAATAACAGTTTCAGTTCTTGTTCTGTTCCGAATGAGCTGATCTCAGCCTTGACAGTGACGTGAGTGCTAAAATTAGCAACAGAATCTCCTGAAATTGGTGTAGTGTGGAAAGATCATGACCAGAGAATTACTTGTTAAAAAATTGCAATAAATCTTACGTTGTAAAAGATTTTAGCTAATAAATAGCCTTACTGAACAGGGGAGGGTGGCTGGGAGAGCGGTGGTTAATGGGGAGAACAGAAAATACTTTGAATCCTTTCCTGTCCTGCTATCAGCACTCCAACCAGGCTCCTGTATTAACTTTAGGTATGGTGTAAAATTAAAAAGTGACAGTATGCTCACCTCATCACTAGGCGATCTGACTGCCTGCCCCCATTTCTACCAGTACTTTGTCTTGTTTATTGGTTGCCGTTAGCTGAGTCTGTTGGAATTGTTCCAGTCGCCTCTTCCCTGCATGACATTCAGTAACTTGTTAGTTCAGTTCTCCCTGCAAGAAGAGCAGGATTTGGAACTGCAGTAGAGGTGAAGCCCAGGAGGAGGGACTATCAGGCCCTGTATCTGGTCTCAAGGAGCCCCAGGTATTGGCTGAGTTGGCTGAAAGATGCTCACTTGGTGATGGGGAAATGACCATTTGTCTCAGTGTCGTACCCGTAACTGTTTTGGCTTGGGAGGAGGGAAATGAGCCAGTGATTGACATCGGGAATTGTTTGTAGAAGAAACTGTTTTCACTGGTGGGAATGTCAGATACCACAGGGCCCAGATTTGGCTGATTGGCAAAAGAACCAGAGGGGTGATTGTGAGCTGTTGATGCAACAAGTTTTGTTGTGATCGGGAATGCACTGCCTGAAAGGGTGGTGGATACAAATCCAGTAATAAACTTCAAGGAATTTGGATGAATACTTGAAGGCAAACATTTTGCAGGACTTTGGGAAAAGAACAGGGAAGTGGGACTAATTGGATAACTCTTCCAAAGAGCCGATATAGGCATAATTGACCAAATGGCCTCTTTCTGTGCTGTAAGATTCCGTGATTCAGTGTTTGTGTTGGGTGACATTGGGGTCAGCCACTGCTACAATTAAACAAGCTGCCAAACTTACCATATTGTTATTCATTCATGATATTTGGGTGTCGTTGGCGAGGCCAGCATTTATTACCCATCCCAAATTGCACATGGCTCTAATTTTGTATGTGGCAGAAGGGCAGTTGAGGGTAATAGTATCTGTGAAACTATGCCCCAGGGTGGGTCAGTGTCAGTAGGAGAGGAGTGAGTGTAAATAAGCATTAAAAAATGGACACCCATGACACCCATCTACTCGAGGCATTTTTGAATGAGGATTGGTTGGCATCACAGCAATACGAACATACGAACAAGGAATAGGAGTAGACCATTCAGCACCCCGAGCCTGCTCTGCCATTTAATAAGATCATGGCTGATCTGATAGTAATCGGAAATATGCATCCTACCTACCCCTGATAACCTATCACCTCCTAGCTTACCAGGAATCTATCTATCTCTGCCTTAAAAATATTCAAAGACTCTGCTTCTACCGCCTTTTCAGGAAGAGACTTCCAAAGACTCATGAACCTCTGAGTGAAAAAATTCTGACTCATCTCTGTTTTAAATGGGTGACCCCTTATTTTTAAATGGCAACCCCTAGTTCTAGATTCTCCCACAAGAGGAAACATCCTCTCCACATCCACCCAGTCAGGACCCTTCAGGTTCTTTTATATTTCAATCAAGTCACCTCTAACTCTTCTAAACTCCAGCGGATACAAGCCTAGTCTCTCCAACCTTTCCTCTAAGACAACCTATCCATTCCAGGTATTAGTCTGGTAAACTTTCCCTGCGCAGCTTCTAATGCATTTACATCCTTCCTTAAATAAGGTGACCAATACTGTACACAGTACTCCAAATGTAGTCTTACCAGTGCCCTGTACAACTGAAGCATAACCTCCCTACTTTGGATTCAATTCCCCTCACAATAAATGATAACATTCTATTAGCTTTCCTAACTACTTGCTGCATTTGCATACTAGCCTTTTGTGATTCATGTACCAGGACACCCAGATCCCTCTGCACCTCAGAGCTCTGCAATCTCTGTATCTCTGCAATTTAGATGATATACTTCTCTTTTATTCTTCCTGCCAAAATGGATAATTTCACATTTTCCCACATTATTCTCCATTTGCTAGATCTTCGTCCACTCACTTAACCTATCTATATCCCTTTGTAACCTCCTTATGCCCTTTTCATAGCTTACTTTCCTACATCCTTTGTGTCATCAGCAAATTTGGCAACCATCCCATCCATTCCTTCATTGAAGTCATTTATATAAATTGTAAACAGTTGAGATCCCAGCACTGATCCCTATGGTACGCCACTTGTTACATCTTGCCAACCTGAAAAAGACCCATTTATGCCTACTGTTTGCTTCCTGTTAGGCAACCAATCTTCTATCCGTGCTAATATGTTACCCCCATACTCTCTGCCCTCAAACCTCACCAACCCAAGCAATCCATTGAAAAGGGCCGGCTAGGGTTGAGTGAGTAGAATTGATAGCTGTCCAATTTTGAAAGAGACTGAGATGTCTGAGTATAATAGATGCTGCAGCAGTGAGATTGATTTTGTTTCCTGTCTTTACTGAGCAGAGGCTTTTACTTCTTCTGTTCTGCAGTGAGTATTTTCGAGAAACTATTCAGAATGAAATCCGCAAAGTGAGGGAGATGTACAGTGGGAAGGAGCTGCGGGATGCGCTTGCACGGATACAACAGCGCCTAGACAGCGTAGAGCTTCTGAGTGCCGACATTGTGATGAACCTGCTGCTGTCATACCGTGATGTACAGGTGCGTCAAAAGATAAGCCCTTAATCCCAGGAATGAGTTAAGTAAACCTTTTCTGAACTGCTTCTAATGCAGTTACCTCCTTGTTCAAGTGAGGACACCAAAACTGCCACATTGCTCCAGATGTGATCCCACCAATGTTCTTTACAACTGCAGTAAAACCTTCTTACTTTTATATTCCATTCCCCTTGCAATGGACACCAACATTCCATTTGTCTTCCTAATCACTTGCTGTACCTGATTCATATACCAGAACACCCTGATCTCTCTGTTTCACAGAGTTCTGCAATCTCCAGCCATTTAAATAATGTGCTGCTTTTCTATTCTTCCTGCCAAAGTGGACTAGTTCACATTTTCCCACATTATACTCCATTTGTCAGTTTTTTGCCCACTCACTTAATCTGTCTAAATCATTTTGTGGATTCTTTACCTCTTCTTGACAGCTTATTTCCCTACCTATCTTGGTGTCGTCGGCAAATTTAGCTACCATAACATTCAGTCCTTTCATCTACAACACTCCCTGCTGCACAAGCTTTTCCACTGTAATACTCTGTTACATGCCCCGCTGAGCACAAGGCTTCTGTTAATAATCTAAGGCTGCCAGCCAGTATTTTGCATGTTACTACATGTTTTGTAGTAGATTGTGTGAGAAACAAGTCACAACCCACTCCAGGATGTGTTGCTGTACAGCAGAAGAGTGAATTATTCAAGTAAATGACATTGAATTCAGTTATCAAACTGGTTGAGTCAGAAAAATCAACAGTTGCTCTGCTTGTCCTCCTTCTCCCTGCTACTCCACAACTGCAGGCTTGCCACCTGTATCTTAGAATTGTTTTCTGAGTTCTCATTCTGCCCATAGTTTGACAGCAGAATACAGTTCCCTTTTGCTGCTACCCACTTTGCCAGGGACAGCTGGTCTGTTGTCAACTGTGACTTAGTGGAAGCACCCTCACTTTTGACCCAAAAAGTTGTGGATTCAACTTCCACACCCAGAGACATTAGCACAAAACCCAGGCTGACACTTCAGTTCAGCACTGAGGGAGTGCTGCACTGTCAGAGGTGCCGTCTTTCAGACGAGATGTTAGGTCAGATAGGGCCTTGGCTTATCAGGTGGATGTAAAACATCTTGCATTATTGGAAGAAGGACAGGCTATTTCTCTCTGGTGTCCCAGCCAATACTTATCCCTCAGTCAACAACACTAAAACAGATTATCTAGTCATTGTCACATTACTGTTTGTGGGAGCTTTCTGTGCACAAATCAGATGCATTGTTCCCTACATTGCAGCCGTGACTACATTTCAGAAGTACTTCATTGGCTGTAAAATGCTTTGCAATGTCCTGAAGGTGTGAAAGTTGCGATATAAATGCAAATTCTCCCTCTCTGAGTTGTTGGCATTGTTTGAGAGAAACTGGTGGGACAGTATAAAACAAAGGAGCACAACCTTAAAATCAGAACTATGTAAATCGAGGGTGATGTCAGGAAATGCTTCTTCACATAGAATGGTGGAAACCTCTTACCCAAAAACCTGTTATTCCTTGGGAGGGTCAGTTGAAAGTTGTAAGATTGAAATCAATGGGCTTTTGTGAAGTTATTAATGCAGAAAATGGAGCTGAGATCCGGATCAGTCGTGATCTAATTGAATGGCAGAATGGGGTCAAAGGGCTGAATGGTCTCCTCCTGTTCCTAATGTGTCTTTATTCTCTGTTGATTCTGATTGTAATCATTGTTCATGTTAAGTTCACTGTACCTTTGAAAATATTCATTACAGTCAAAACACATGGCAAGAAAGTGGGCTGTCCTTGTTCGTGGCTGCTTTGCTTTTGCACAAACAAACTAACTCAACTCCCCCTCCTCTCTGCACCCTCCCACCCCAGCCTTGGTGAGTCATACGGTCCTAGTCCATCTCAATGTCCAATCTATCCATGCAGAGCTGCCAAACATTGTCTGAACAACGTGTACAGTGAGTTAGCCAAACATGTAATTCTTCTTGGTTCAATGTAAAAACTGAAGTTAGCTTTGGAAACAGGGTTATCAGGTTAGGAGTATGGTAGTGTAGTGGTTATGTGACTGGACTAATAATACAGAAGTTTTGGAATTCAAGTTGCACCATTGCAGTTTGAGAATTTGAAGTCAGTTTCAAGTATTTGGAGATTAAAATGTTGGTATTGGTAAAAGTAACCATGAAGCTAATGGATTGTTGCATAAAACCTCGTTAGGGAGGGGAAACCACCATTTACTACCTCTGGTCTATGTGTGACTCCAGACCAAACCAATGTAGTGGACTTGTAACTGGACTCTGAAGTGCATCAGTTGCATCAAACCTACTATGACGAGTGGTTCAAGGAGAAAGTCCATCAGCAGCTTCTCAGGGCAACCAGAGATGGACCATATAAATACTGCCTATGCCACCAATGCCCATATCCTAAGAATGAATTTATAAGGTTAAAAGTGGAATCTGGAAAGGCGTTCAGAAGATATTTTTACACTAAACTTCATTTTCTTTTTTTTTCATTTCTTTTTCAGGCTAGTAAATGGTTAGCTAATTCCCCTCGCCTGCAAAAGTACATTATTGTATTCTAGGTCCTCTCTGCTTCTGAGGCTGCCAAGGGCCTTCATTTCACAAAGGGCTACTGCAAGCCTGACTTTATTTATTTGCACGTTGTTTTTGTTGGACAGCGTTGATTCTTGTGACGATTCGCGTCTTGCTGAAAACAAAAAAAGACGAATGAGAAATCTTTTAAAAATATGTTTTAAAAGGCTGTTCAATTTTGGGATTTTGCTGGTAGTCATTAGCTCTGCTTCAGTGACACTCACCATTTGCACAAGTGGACCTCATGTGCTTTGCATTTCCTGTCAAATACCTAGTTGGACTAGAGTGGAACTCCATGATCATGACAAAGAACTCTTTCTCCGCACACTGGAATGTATCCCGTGTACCATGTGATTAACTCTCCTTCAACAAATTGACAAAATTTGCACCCTTATCAAACCAGCTCTCCGGCCCTGAACCAATATTTGGTTTTATTTACAAAAAATGAACGAATGAACGGTGTGAATCTTGTGCTTTATTCCGTATGATAAATAAACTAATTCACTTCTTTTTAAAACATATGTAGGTTTCTTTATTGTGGGGTATAGCTGAACTGGAGCTTGCTCAGTTTCTGTACCAGCTGGAACCGTTTTAAAAACACAGAACTTTCGGGCCTCTGGCTACAACCTGTTCCTTTTCTCAGACTCCTTCCTTTGGCAAGCTGGCCTACGGAAATTTTTCATTTGTCCATGGAATGTTGGTGTCGCTGGCAAGCCCAAAATTTGTCACCCATCTCTATTTGACCATCAGAACAGTTAAGAGTCAACTACATTACTGTGGATCTGGAGTCACACATAGGCCAGACCAAGTAAGGATGGCAGATTTCCTTCCCTAAATGGACATTAGTGAGCCATTTAGGTTTTTACAATGATTGACAATAGCTACACAGCCACCATTACTGAGGATAGCTATCAATTCCAGATATTTTTAAATTCAGTTTAAATTCCCTCAACTGTAATAGTGGGATTTGAACCCATATCTCCACAGCATTAGCCTGGGCCTCTGGATTGCTAGTCCAGTGACATTGCAACTGCACCACCATCTAACCCCCCCCCCCCCCCACCACTCCCCCACTCAAATACAATGGAACCAAAGAAGCTCATATTATGAAAGAACGCCATTCAGCCCATTCTGCTTGTGCTACTTCTCTGCTAGAGCCATTCAAGATGAATCCCTCTGTCCTGCTCTCTTTCCACATGTGTGTGACTTCCTCCATCAAGTATATGAATTCAAATTTCCTTCTACTGAGAGTTTTAATGCCCTCTACTACCAACAGTCTATGCTTCAACAACCCTTTCAGTAAAGACATTTCTCCCAACATCCCTCCACTGTCTCAGTGAGAGTTTTAAACTGATGTCACCTCATCACTGATTCCCTAACTAGAGACCCGAGCTTTCAAAGCCTTTCATAACTTAAAACCTTAGTTAAATCATTTTTTTTAGCCTGTGCTGTTCCAGTGGAAATAATCCCAATATCTCAAGCCTTTCTACAGAACTATAGTTTTCCAAGCTTGGCATCATCTTAGTGAATCTATACTGCACGCTCTCGATGGCTTTAATGTCCTTCCTGTAATGGTGTGTCAAAATTGCATAAACAGACATAGATGATGCATCATAAGAAAAGCAATTTTACTCCACGAGATCTGTGCACTCATTTATGAAGTCTGAAGTGCTTGAAGTTGGCTCCTTTTTTATCATCTAATCTGCTTGCACTCAAACTTTTCAGGGAATGGTGCATTTGAATCCCTTGGACTTGGATCATCAACACCCTTCAGTGTCTTTCCATTGAGGATATACTCCCATTTCGTGAATGTTTTCCCAAATGCTTTGCCTCACACTTGTCCTCATGGAACCTTAATTCACCAGGATTGTTTTTTTATGTAGGTAATGTGCGCTCACATGCAGACTACCCAATTCTGCCTGTGTTTTTATTTGGATGTTGACCCAAATTTTCCTGGCTTTCTTATTTAACATTTTGATATCCCTTGCCCCCTTGGCCAAGAGTGATAAGAATGCAGAACTCCCTACCACAGGGAGTGGTCAAAGCGAATAGTAAAGATGCTTTTAAGGTGAAACTAGACAAGCGTATGAGGGAGTATGGAATAGATGTTTATGATGGTAGATTTAGAGAGAAAAGATAGGAAGAGGCATAAGTGAAGCATGAGCACCGGTATGACCTGATTCTGTGTCATGTAATGTAATCCTATGTCATAAAAATGGTTTTATCTCAGGGTCTCTTTCTTTCATTCCCTGCTCTGATTGAATTTCCTTTCTGTTTATTTTTGGCTGTGTGTTTTGCTTCCATTCCAACAGCTTTTTCAATCCAGCTTGCACCCGCTTGTCATAAGCTTGACTTCATGTATAATTTACAGCACGAAAATGGACCAGATGGCGCAACTGGTCTGTACCAATGTTTATTCTCCACTCTAACTTCCTCCCGCCTTAACTCATCACACCCTATCAACATATCCTCTGTTCCTTTCTCCCTCATGCATTTAAGCTTCCCCTTAGATGAGTCTGTTATTTGCCTTTTCCACGCCATGTTGTAGTGAATTCCACATTTGGCCCACTCTCTGGGTAAATATGTTTCTTCTGAATCCCCTATTGGATTTATTGGCAACTATCTTATATTGATGACCCCTAGTTTTGGACTCACAACAGATGGAAACATTTGTCTATCCTATTATAATTTTGAAGAATTCTATTTGATCACCCCTCAGTTCTGTTTGAGAGAAAAGAGCCCCAACCTGTTCAGCTCTTACCTGATAGTTGTACCATCTCAGTTCTGGTATTATGCTTATAAGTCCTTTTTGCACGTTTTGCAGTGTTGTCATCTTCGTGATATCTCGACCCAGAGCTGAGCACCATACTCTAAGGCTGGGATTTTGTAGTCCTGCCCACGGTGGGAATTGTCGTGGGTGGGACAGAAAATTTGACGGATTGACCAAAGGTCCGTTGACTTCGGGCTGTGAGACCAGAAAACCCCTGCCCAAGCGTGGGCCAACCAAGCTTCTATAAATTTTGACATGAATTCGCTTTTCCAACACTGTTTTTTCAGAACCATACTTTTTTAATGCATGCTTCTTATTTCACGAAGTCCCTTATTTGCTTTCTGCCTTCATTGAGACATGAAAAGGCTTGCTGGAATTGGCAGAGTGCCGCTATTTCTGCAGTTGCCACTGCTGATGCTAACCTATACTGTCATCATCAAGGCTAAGATTTCAGCGCGTCATCCAGCCTGGCACTCCAGTTGCAGCACTGAGGGGGAGGTGTTGTCTTTTGGATAAGAGGTTAAGTTGAGGTCCTGTCTACTGTCTCAGATGGGTTGATATAAAAGATCCTATGACATTATTTTGAAGAATGGCAGATGACATCTTCCCACTGACCAACTGACCTGACCAACATTTGTCCCCTACCAGATACACTAAAACAAAAATGCTGGAAAAACTCTGGCAGCATCTGTGCAAAGAGAAACTTTTTGAGTCTGTATGACTCTTCTTCAGAGCTTATCAGTATCACAGTACTGTTTGTGGGAGTTTGCTGTCCAGATTTTAGCTGCTACGTTTCCAATCTTAAAACAGCGATTACACTTCAAAAGTAAGTAATTGGCTGTAAAGTGCTTTGGGACATCCATTTTTATATATATTTGTTTATAGGATTTGGGCATCATTGACTAGGCCAGCATTTATTGCCCATCCCTAATTGTCCTTGTTCAGGGGGCATTTTAAGAGTCAACCACGTTATGTGGGTCTGGAGTCACATGTAGGTCAGACCAGGCAAGGACAGCAGATTTCCTTCTCTAAAGGACATTAGTGAAGCAGGTGGGTTTTTACAACTATCGGCAATGGTCATCATTAGAGTTTTAGCTCCAGATTTTTATTGAATTCAAATTCCATCATCTACCATGGTGGGATTCGAACTCCGGTCCCCAGAGCATTCCCCGGGTCGCTGGATTACCAATCCAGTGACAATGCCATTACTTCACTGCCTCCCCTATAACCCAGGCTGTGAAAGGCACCATATAAATGCAAATATTTGCACTCTTCAATTTTTGGTTGTCAGACCTACCCGTTGCTTCTTACTGTTTAAACAAAGTATGTAATTCAGTAAGAATTTCAGTGAAACACAAATGGCAATGTTGAGCAATACAAACACAGTACTAGGCTCAGTGCCATTCTCAGAGATTCGGAATGAGCTAATCAGGCTGCTGAACTGGTTTGAAACCTCTCTACAGTGAACTTGCCGGGAGGCAGAACTGTCGAGTTAAGAGAATGTGTGGGAGATTCTGAGGCAAGATAGATGGAATCTCCTAGTCCAGGAAGCTAAAAGGAGGAATTAGAAACAGATAGCATGGCAGAGTTAATAATGAGAGAGAGAAGGGGTAATAATTTTTGGCAATAAAAGAATAAATGGAACCTACAAAGATCATAGTCATAGAAAGAGATAGTACAGAAAGAGGCCATTCAGCCCCAGACTCCTGGACCTTTGAAAGACCTATCCAATTAGTCCCATTCTTTGCATCTGTTGCCTAACCTTAATATTGTTTTTCCTTCAAGTATTTGCCTCATTTCCTTTTGAAAGTTACTCTTGAATCTGCTTCCACCACCCTTTTAAGGTAGGTGGAGGAGATGGTGGTGTAGTCTCTGGACAATAATCCAGAGGTCCAGGCTAATGCTCTGGGGACATGGGTTCAAATCCTACCACGGCAGCTGGTGGAATTTGAATTCAGTTAATAAATCTGGAATTGAAAACGAGTCTCAGTAATGGTGACCATGAAACTATCACTGATTGTTGTAAAAACCCATCTCGTTCACTAATATCCTTTAGGGAAGGAAATCTGCCATTCTTACCTGGCCTGGCCTGCATGTGACTCCAGTAACTGCACTTTGATATGGCCTAGCAAGCCATTCTGTTCAAGGGCAATTAGGGATGGGCAACAAATTAAATGTTGGCCTTGCCATCGATGCTCACATTCCATGAAAGAATAAAGAGAAAAAGTGTATTCCACATCATAAATTTCCTCATGTCACTTCTAGTTCTCTTACCAATCTCATAAACATAAGAAATAGGAACAGGAGTAGGCCACACAGCCCATCAACCCTGCTTCACCACTCAGTATAATGATGACTGAATTTCAACATCAACTCCATTTTTCTGCACTATCGCCATATTCCTTGATCCTATTCCAAACATTTATTGACCTTAGTCTTAAAAATACTCAACTGAGCATCCACAGCCCAAAGAATACTAAAACTTCACGACACTCTGAGCGAAGAAATTTCCCCTCATTTCAGTCTTAAATGGCTGACCCCATATCCTGGAACTATGACCCTAGTTCTAGACTCACCAGGGGAACCAGCCTCTCGAGCATCTATCATGTCAAGTCTTCTAAGAATTTTGTACATTTCGATGAGATCACTTTTTATTCTTCTAGACTGAGAGTATAGTTGGTTCTTCCTAATCTCTCTTCGTAGGACAGCTCCCTCATTGCAGGAATCAATTAACCGAGCCTTTTTTGGAACCCCTTTTCAGGGAAGTCTATCCTTCCTTCAGTGAGGAGATCAAAACTACAAACAGTACTCCAGGTATGGTCTTATCAAAGCCCTATGTAACTGCAGCAAGATTTCCTTATTCTTATACTTCAATCCCCTTGCAATAAAAGCATTTCCCTTGCCTGCTGCACCTACATGTTAATATTCTGTGATTTGTGCACAAAGACCCCCAAATCCCCCTTTATGCCAACATTTACTCATCTCTCACCTTTTGAAAAATATTCCGTCTTTTAATTCTTCCTACTGAAGTTGATCATTTCACACCTCCTCAGCTATTGCCCCATTTGCCACTTTCTTGCCCAATACCTAAACAACCGATGTCCCTTTGCAATCTCTACATTCTCTTCACAGCTCAATTTTCCACTCAGCTTTGCATCGTCCACAAACTTGAATATAATACACTTGGCCCCTCGTATAAGTCACTGATATAGATTGTTAATAACTGACCCCAAAACATAGATTATTGTGGCACAATTACATGCTGCCACCCAGAAAGTGACCTTTTATTCGTACTCTGTTTTTTGTCCATTAACTAATTCTCAGTCCAAGCTAATGCATTACTCGCAATCCCATGATCCCTAATCGTGTAAAAACCTCTCATGTAGAAACTGATTGAATGTCTTCTGAGAATCCAAATACACTACATTCACTGATTTTCCATTATCCACCTTGCTAGTTATACTCACACCATAAATCTATGTCCTCTGAATATTGATACTTCTGCCACTGGAAACAGTTTCTCTGTATTTAGTCCATCAACACCATTAATGATTTTGAGCACCATTATCAAATCTTCTCTTAACCAGCTCCGCTTGAAGGAGAATAACCCCAGCTTCTCCAGTCTCTCCATCTGGTTCCTCAGCCCTGATATCATTTTAGTAAATCGCTTCTGCTCCCTTTTTAAGGCCTTGACATGTTTCTTAAAGTGGGGTGCCCAGAATTGAACTTCAGCTGAAGCCCAACCAGTCTTGAGTAAGGCTTTAATGTAAATTTGTTGCTTTTGTACAGTGAAAGACTAAGACTTTACACTGTATACCTTTATACAATATATATAGATATGCTAAAATGTTAAAACTGAACTAAGACCTTTAAATTGGATGATCCTATGTCTGCCTATGACCCCCGAAGAAAAGAAGCTACTTGGTAGCTTTTGCAAAACTCATACCTTGTTATCTCTGAGGAGCCACTAGCAACCACCTGTGGACTGTGCTGTCCAACTTCAAAGAGAGCTGTATAAAAGCTGTCTGCATTTAATAACTCAGGCTGGCCAGAAGGAGATGGATCGTCTGCTAAAGCAAAGACCCCACAACCTTCCTTTCAATTCCTAATGGCTGAGACATTTAACAGTCTTTGGAATCCAGACAGTGGATATACATCATTTGTCAAAGACCTGGTGGACAGGTGGGAGTTATGTGACATAGGCCTCTGGCTTGTGGAACAAGTAATATTGTATTGCTGAACTGTAAAGCTCAGGCTGATTTTTACCATCTAACTAGCAGCCTCACAGACCAGGAGCTCTGCCTGAGTGGAATACCTGGCTCCCATCTACACTGCTTCTGTTAGAAATTCTGTACCATCGCCGACAAGATTGATTCATCTCTGCATACCTATCTCATTCTGTGAAGTCAACAACTCCAGAAAAGTGAATTATCCAGCATCAGGTTTCAGCCCACTGACCTCATTGGACTTTGATTCTGGACTCTGGAACCCACGTGAAACAATATTTATTTTCTCTGCAGCCTCTGTACTGTGAAACCTTCTTTTCTTAATCCCTTTCTTTATTGTCTGAATGTGAAGGCAATATTGCGACTCTCCTTTTGCGTTTTGAGCGTGTGCAATAAATCCTTTTTTAGTTCATCCTATCTCGAGTTTGCTGTGGGGTTATTAATAGAGAATTGGATCACACCAAAACTGAGGGGTTGGGAAAGAGGGAAACAAATCAAACACCTTTCTGTTTACGGATGGGCGCTGAGAGGAGAAACTAGTGCTTTTTAACTTAACCCCCTCCTGTCCATAACAGTACTCAATGCCTCCATTGATAAAGTCAACGATCTGAAATGCCTTCATTGCAGTTTGATGGGAAAGAGAGAGAGAGAGAGGAAGGGAGAGGAAGGGGATGAGGAGTGAGGGGGAAGAGAACTCAGACAGACAAACTCGAATACAATATTTCTTGAAGAGAGGTCACACTGACTGAATGTGTAATAGTAAAGATGGTTTTCATGACAAGTTGATACCTGTGCCAGTTAGAGGCAGCTGATCATTAGCCCTTGATGAATAATACTTTTTGAGGATTTTTACACAAGATTAATACCTAGAATGGGCAGGTTTTCCTATGAGGAAAGGCTGGACAGGCTAGACTTTTATCCACTGGAGTTTAGAAGAATGAGAGGTGACTTGATTGAAACATATAAGATCCTGAGGGGGCTTAACAGGGTGGGTGTGGAAAGGGTGTTTGCTCTTGTGGGAGAATCTGGAACTTGGGGTCACTGTTTAAAAATAAGGGGTTGCCCATTTAAAACAGAAATGAGAAAAAATATTTTCTCTCTCACATCTGTGACTCTTTGGAATTCTCTCCCTCAAAAGATGGTTGAGGTAGAGCCCTTGGGTATCTTTAAGGCAGAGGTAGTTAGATTCTTGATAAGCAAGGGGGTGAAAGGTTATTGGGGGTAGGCTGGAATATGAGATTAAAATCAGATTGACTACGAACTTATTAAATGGCAGAGCAGGCTTGAGAGGCTGAGTCATATGAGGCCTAATTCATATGTTTGCATAATGTTGATTCTGTGCTTTTTTGTTTCAAAGGATCTCAACGCAACCATCAAGCTGGTGGAGACTCTGCAAAACCTGCCGACATGTAATGTGGCTGAGCTTCCGAATATCAAATTTCATTACTGCTTTGCATTAAACAGGTAGGTGGCACATAACCACTTGCTCACAAACACTTTTCCTTTCACTCAGTTGTATGATGATGACCTACGACAGCCTTTTCTCAACACTTCTCAACAGGTAGCTCCATGTGACACCCTGGGATGTCTATAATTAGCACCCTCTTTTATGTCCTGTGTGTATGGGGTGGGTGGGTGCACAGTGAGGGGATGGGGGCATTTTTGTTTTGAGTCACCGGTGTCAGTCGGGGCTCAGTGATAGCTCTCTCCTCAGAGTCAGAAGTCATGGGTTCAAGCTTCACTCCTGAGATCTGAGAGAATGTAATCAAAGCTGACAGTGTGACACAGTACTAAGAGATTGCTGCACTGGTGACGGAGCTGTCTTACCAATGAGGCATTAAACTATGGCCCTATCTGCCGTTATTACTTAGTGGTTTGTGGGACCTTGCCACATTTCCTGATTTACAACTGTAACTACACTTCAAGAATTATAACATTGGTTGTAAAGGGCTTTGGGACATCCTGAGGTTGTGAATGGTGCTATTTAAGTAACAGAACTGTGGGTGTACCTGCAGCACACGGATTACAGTGGTTCAAGAAGGCAGCTCACCACCACCCTCTCAAGGGCAATTAGGGATGGGCAATAAATCTGGCCCAGCCTGTGAAGCCCACATCCCATGAAAGAATTAAAAAAAGCATCATCGGGCTGCACCTTCCAGTAGAGTGACGATTGAATTGGATTGCCACTCTGCTCATAGCTCCTTACCTGGAAATCCAGCCATTCCCATCTCGTCCGACTTTCGATCTCGAGCCGAACAAGATCCATGCAGCACAGTGGGTTCCTACGGACGCCTGTACAGAGCTGCAGCGTCGGAGGACACGTCCCCTTTTTTTATGGCACCAACTGCAGCCTGGGGGGGAGGTGGAGGGCAGGGGGTGGGGGGGGAGGGGTTCAGGGTGTGGGGAGGACAGTTGGGGGTCGTGGGGTGTAGTTTTGGGGTTCCCATAGGAGGTCAGGTGTTCCAGTGGGTGTTCAGGGTTTGGGGGTCTACTTGGTGAGGTGGGGGGTGGGGGGGGATGCGGGGGTTAATCAGCTAGTTGGGGGTTCCCAGGAGGGTCAATGGGTACTCTGGAGGGGGCTAATGGAGGGGTGGGGGTAGTGGGGCGAGTTCCGTAGCCTTGGGTAGGGGGGTGGTGTCAGGAGGTTTGGAGGGAGTCTGTGGGGGGTGGGTGTCAGGGTGGGTTAGTGCAATAGTAACCCAGAAGCTAGAAATGGTTTTAATTCTTCTAACTTTTCCTGGGTAACTATTGCTGGAGCACAGTCAGAACTATCCGAAGTTTGCAATTTAAATTGCATTTTTGGATGGTTCCCAGTGCAGGGCAATTGCCCATCAGAAGTTTGAACTTCTCGGGCAATTGCTGTGAAATCCTTACCTGCATAACACTGGTGGGGGTTCCCCTGCATATCTTTGGAGTACCCCCCTGAAACACTGCCCTGGAGCTCGGAAGTTATGGGCCAATATCTTCTAGAATTCCTTAGATTCTAGAACAGTTTGCTAGGATTGAAAAGAAGCAAATTTAACCTCACTATTAAAAAAGGAGGAAGAGAGAAAACCGGGAACTATAGACCAGTTAGCTTAACATCAGTTATAGGCAAAATGCTAGAATGGATTATTAACGATGTGGTCACAGGGCAGTTAAAAAATCATAATATGATTAAGCGAAGTTAACATGGTTTTATCAAAGGGAAATCATGTTTGACAAATCTGTTAGAGTTCCTTGAGGCTGAAACTAGTTAGACAGATAAGGGGGAACCAGTGGATATGTAGTCTATTTGGATTTTGAAAAAGCGTTTCATAAGGTGCCACACAAGAAGTTATTGCATAAAAATAAATTGCATGACAGTGGAGTAATATATTTGCATGGATTGAGGATTATACTGTCCCTTTTGAGGGAGTTTGCTGTGTGCAAATTGGTTTCTGTGTTTCCTACACTTCAAAAAAGAGCACTTTGGGATGTCCAGTCATTGTGAAAAACACTTTATAAATACAATTTCATTCTTTCCTTGATATTATTGCCTCTATTTACAGGTTGTAGTGAATGTAAGGTGATGTTTCTTGTTTTATCCCTGGGTTTAAAATTAGTGTCCAGGGGATAACTTAGCCTTTAATTAACATTTCCAAGTCCGTGTAATTCTCAATTTTTACAGCTTCAGCGGGGAAGGCAGAGGAGGAATGGAATGATTCGGATCACTGTTTACATTGCATTGTGGTGCTGCTAGAATCCTCCTATGTATCCCCAGGGCTGGGATCTCTCACCTGATGAGAAATTCAGTCAAATAGCGGCTTGGAATGTGGTGACTAAATGTATCAGCTGAATGCAGACAAATATACAACCATTCCACAGTGTATGTGAGTCTAGCAAAACCCCTGGACATAGTAAAGTGAAGTAGGCGGCCCAACAAGGCAAAAGGAGGAGCGAGAAACAAGCAGCAAGGCAGGTTTAAAAGCAGGGAGAACAAGAAACTGAGGGTAGGAACTTTCAGTAAGAAAAGGAAGAGTAATTAGAACCTACAGAGATATTGTCACCGCTGAGGGAGGGAGGGGGATCGGAGGGGAGGAGGGAAAGCATGGGAGGAAGGGAGAGAGGTAGAGGTGGGAGTGATAGAGCAAAAACGGTGAGAGAGAGAGAGGAGGAGAGCAAAAGAGAATGGAACTCAGACAATATCCTTTTCTGAGTAGATTTGTTTTCTGACCTTTGGAAATGTTTTTCTGTTGTGTTCAGTAGGCTGCAGTTTAGCAGTTGGCCAACATGAATCTTGATAAGCAGTCACATTTGAATAATATTTAAACATTAACCTGGGGACATTTATTTGCTCAAATAAGCAAGTGCCAGACTACTTCCTAATGAGCTGTAAAGGTCCTGGGCGTGACCTGCTGTGGACTGTAACTTGATCTTCCCTTACTTTGTGGTTACTGATGTGAAAGATGAAAAATCAATTCATTTTGGCATGGAGGAAGTGAAGGATTGGAGATGCCTTGCACTGGGGAAAGGATGACTTGCTCATTTCAAACAGTAATAATGAACTTGTACGAAGCATTAACAAAAACAAAAATACACAGTTGACGAAATGTCGATTCTGCTCCTCTCCACCGATGCTGCCAGACCTGCTGAGTTTTTCCAGGTATTTTTGATTTTGTTTTTGTTTTGGATTTCCAGCACCTGCTGTTCTTTGTTTTTATCTTTGTACAAAGCATTGATGAGGCCATGGTTAGAGCACCATGGTCAGTTTTGGTGGCTGCAAAATATAGGAAGAAGTCAAAGCCTATAGAAGATGCACATTCACCAAGGTCATACCAGCTATAAGAAGATAAGGGAGATATTAGAATTACTTACATCACAAAATGGAAGGTTAAGTGATATACGGTAGAGGATTTTAAAATTATGAATGGCTTGATGGGGTGAGCATGGGAAGACTATTTTGTCTAACAACCCCTTGGTACTACAGAACTTGAATATTGCTGAAAAGAGAGACATTTGCTGAAGCTTTTCGTCTTGCACTCATCAGGAGAAACACAAGAATGTCAAATTTCAAACAGTCACAACAATTCATACTACAGGAGAAAAGAGCTAGATGCTGATTGGTTGGTCAGCCAACTTTGATTGGCCAAGGCATTGTCATGGAGAAAGCAGCAGGAAACCATTGGTTACCCAAGCCTCTGGGTAATATTAAGAAGGTGCAATGGTTGAACATATTCCCTTTGTTTACAGAGAACAGGTCCCTGCGTATGCCGCATGTTACATTGTATGAATGTTTGCCTCTTTTGAATTATCTGGAGGCTTGGGGAGCCTATAGCCTACCACTCTTTCTCCATGATAATTCGGTCAATCGGAGTCGACTTGCCAATCAATCAGCACCTTGTTCTCATATAGTATAAATTATTGTGATCATTTGAAATTTGGCATTTTTGTGCTTGTCCCGATAAGCACAAGACAAAAAACTTCAGCGACATATCTCTCTTTTTGGCAACATTTTGACTTGTTGGGAAGTGACTGACAAAGGATCATCAGTTTGAAATCCTCACTAAGAGAGTGAACAGACAGCTTAGGAGGGAATGCTTTACACAAAGGGCTGTTGGAGCATGGATTGGTTGAGACAGAGCACCATTTTATTGGAATTTAGGGCAAAAATTTGAAATTGAGGAACATACAGGTGTATGGGAAGGAGTAGAGTAGTACAGTTGGCGTTGAATTGATCTAGCAAAGAGCTGACATATACTTGATGGATCAAATAGCCTGCCTCTGCTATCTCGTCTCATTTGTCCCGGGTGAGTTAGAGCTACACTTAACAATCCACCAGTGTAACATCTTCCATTTCCCACACCAACCAGTCTGAGGGAGTCTGGGACCATAATTGACTGCTCTTTCAGCCACCATTCTCCACCCTTTGGAACTTCTCTCTCAAAACCACTATCTGCTTAAGACATTCCTTGTGGACCAGGCTTGTGAATCTTCCTGACCCTCCCCTCCCTGCCCCCGCTTTCCCAACTCAATGTTCCCTTACATACAAATGCACAAACTAGGAGCAAGACTAGGCCATTTGATCACTTGAGCCTGCTCCGTCATTCAATAAGATCAGGGCTGATCTGGTTGTGGCTTCAACTCCACATTCCCACCTAGCTGATAACCTTTGATTCCCTTGTTTGTCAAGAATCTATCTACCTCAGCCTTAAAAATATTCATTGACCATGCCTCCACTGCTCTCTGGGCAAGAGAGTTCCAAAGATGCACAAACCCTTGAGAGAAAAAAATTTCTCCTCATCTACATCTTAAATAGGAGACCCCTTATTTTTAAACTGTGCCCATTAGTTCTAGTCTCTCCTAAAAAGGGGAACATCTTTTCAGCATCCACCCTGTCAAGTCCCCTCAGGAGTTTATATGTTTCAATAAGATCATCTGTCATTCTTCTAACTTCCAATGGATACAGGCCCATCCTGTCCAACCCTTCCTCATAACACCACTCCACCCCCCCCGCCCCCCCATCCCAGATATCAGTCAAGTGCACCATCTCTGAACTGCTTCTAATGTATTTATATCCTTTCTTAAATAAGGAGATAAAAACCGTACACAGTACTTCAGATGTGGTCTCACCAACGCCCTATACAGCTGATATTCACCAACATGTAAAGCATTCTGCTTGTAAGCAACAAGCAAAGTAAAATTGTAGGGTTGCAAACACTGTTTGGATGAATTCCAGAAGTTTTTTTCACGCAACCTCCCACCTCCATGTCTCCTCTGTGTCAAACAAACAGAAGAGTAGAGAAAATAGAAAAATCACATGCTTTATTTGGACATCCCAATGATTTTTCTCCAGGGTTGCTCGCAGCAATGTCTCAGAGATTAACCTTCAATTTCTAAAGACTCCAGGGAAACCTGGCGGGTTGGCATCCTTATATATCGAAGTCGTTAACAGTCCATCTAGCTTGCTCAAGGTGTAGTTCTGGAAGAGAAATGTTAGAAAGAGAGATTTTCATTTACATGGCGCTTTTCATAACCTCATGACGTCCCAAGTGCTTTACAATCACTGGTGGTCTTCAGCCAATTCGATTTACTCCATGTGATATCAAGAAACGGCTGAAGGCACTGGATATTTCAAAGGCTATGGCCCTGACAACATTCTGGCAATCGTACTGAAGACTTGTGCTCCAAACTTGCCGTGCCCCTAACCAAGCTGTTCCAGTACACCTACCACACTGGCATTTACCCGGCTATGTGGAAAATTTCTCAGGTATGTCCTGCGCACAAAAAGCAGGACAAATCCAACCAGGCCAATTACCACCCCATCAGTCTACTCTCGATCATTAGTAAAGTAATGGAAGGGGTCATCAACAGTGCTATCAAGTGGCACTTGCTTAGTAAACCTGCTTACTGATGCCCACTTTGGGTTCCGCCAGGGCCACTCAGCTCCTGACCTCATTACAGCCTTGGTTCAAACATGGACAAAAGAGCTGAACTCCCGAGGCGAGGTGAAAGTGACTGCCCTTGACATCAAGGCAGCATTTGACCAAGTGTGGCATCGAGGAGCCCAAGCAAAACTGGAGTCAATGGGAATCAGGGAGAAAACTCTCCACTGGTTGGAGTTATAACTAGCACAAAGGAAGATGGTTGTGGTTGTTGGAGGCCAGTCATCTCAGCTCCAGGACATCTCTGCAGGAGTTCCTCAGGGTAGTGTTCTCTGCCCAACCATCTTCAGCTGCTTCATCAACGACCTTCCTTCCATCATAAGGTCAGAAGTAGGGATGTTCACTGATGATTGCACAATGTTCAGCACTGTTTGCGACTCCTCAGATACTGAAGCACTCCATGTCCAAATGCAGCAAGACCTGGACGACATCCAGGCTTGGGCTGACAAGTGGCAAGTAACATTCGCGCTACACAAGTGTCAGGCAATGACCATCTCCAACAAGAGAGAATCCAACCATCGCCCCCTGATGTTCAATGGCATTACCATCACTGAGTGCCCCACTATCAATATCCTTGGGGCTTACCATTGACCAGAAACTGAACTGGACTAGCCATATAAATACTGTGGCTACGAAAGCAGGTCAGAGGCTAGGAATCACGTGATGAATAACTTGCCTCCTGACTCCCCAAAGACTGTCCACCATCTACAAGGCACAAATCTGGAGTGTCTTGGAATACTTCCCACTCGCTTGGATGAGTGCAGCTCCCATAACACTCAAGAAGCTGGACACCATCCAGGGCAAAGCAGTCTGCTTGATTGGCACCCCATCCACAAACATTCACTCCCTCCACCACTGACGCACAGTAGCAGTAGTGTGCACCATCTACAAGATGCACTGCAGGAATTCACCAAGGCTCTTTAGACAGCACCTTCCAAACCCATGACCACCACCAACTAGAAGGACAAAGGCAGCAGATAGATGGGAACGCCACCACCTGAAAATTCCCCTCCAAGCCACTCACCATCCTGACTTGGAAATATATCACAGTTCCTTCACTGTCGCTGGGTCAAAATCCTGGAACTCCCTTCCTAACAGCTCTGTGGGTGTACCTACACCACATGGACAATAGTGGTTCAAGAAGGCTGCTCACCACCACCTCCTCAAGGGCAATTCGGGATGGACAATTCATCCCATGAATGAGTAAAAAAAAAATCAGTGAAGCTCTTTTGAAGTGTAGTCACTTTGCAATGTAGGAAGTTTTGGCTGCCAATTTGTGCACAGCAAGATTCCACAACCAGCAGTGTGATGTTTGCCAGATAACCACTGTTCCTGAATTTGTCCAATATGAAGCTGAACTGCGTCATGCCCCTAATTCTCTCTCACACCCAGACTTTAAGTTGCTGGACTCTAGGATTATCCATCCCATAATTTAACTGATGGGGGAAGGAAACACCTCTCCCCCCTCCAACCTCCCCCCCACCGTCCCCCCCCATCCCCTAACCATCCATTTGAATGATTGGCCAAAAGGCTGGACTATCTGCCTTTCTCTCTCTCCTAATGTGGAGAAATTTTCAGTCACTACTACAAAATAACAGATCACTCTTACTGAGCTTGTGCTTTGTGTGTGATAGCCAAGCTCCACAGCTGTAGCTGTGAGTGTGATAGGGCCTGGCCCCATCCCAAAGGTCTTGCGAAATATGTTTCAAAATCTCCACTTTGGGACCAGTGATTGGGTACCTTGCAGCAATTTTGCTTCACTTTTTCCACTGGGTTCCGACGCCAGCCCAATCTGAGATGTGCCATATACTGTGATCCAGCAGAAAATCGTCCACTTCATCGGCACCCTATCCATCACCTTAAACAGCCACTCCCTCCACCACCGGACACAGTGGCTGCATTGTATACCATCAAAAGATGCACTGCCACAACTCACCAAGGCCTCGCCCAGAGCACCTCCCAAGCCAGTGACCTTCACTACATAGAAGAGCAAGGGTGGCAGCCACTTGGGAATGCCAGCACCTTCAAATTCCCCTTGTTGTTTCACACAGCCCTAGCTTGGGACTTGCGTAAGCAACCTTCATCGCTATTGGATCAAAATCCTGGAAATCCCTATCTAACAGTGCCACAGGTACTGCAGCCATTCATGAAGAAGACCTACACCTGCCTTCTTAAGGGCAACTAGGGACAGACAATAAATTGCATCCTTGCCAGTAAATCCCATATCCCAAAGTTTAATTTGAAGAAAACATGCCAACCATGCTTCAATGCACTCCTAGTGAGATAACCATGAAGAGGTGATCCCTGGAAAAACTTAGCAGGTCTGGCAGCATCTGCGGAGTGGAACACAGTTAACGTTTCGAGTCCGCATGACTCTTCAACAGAACTAAGTAAAAATAGAAGAGACGTGAAATATAGGCTGGTTTATGGGTGGGGGGGGGTGGGGGTGGGACAAGTAGAGCTGGAAAGAGGTGATAGGTGCAGTGATAGGTGGAGATATCCAAAAGATGTCATAGACAAAAGGACAAAGAGGTGTTGAAGGTAGTGATATTATCTAAGGAATGTGCTAATTAAGGGTAGAAAGCAGGACAAGCAAGGTGCAGATAGCCCTAGTGGGGGTGGGGTGGGGTGAAGGAATTGAAAAAGGCTAAAAGGTAAAGATAAAACAATGGATGGAAATACATTTAAAAATAAAGGAAATAGATGGGAAAAGAAAAATCTATATAAATTATTGGGAAAAAAGGGGGGGATCGGAAAGAGGATGGGGATGGAGGAGAGAGTTCATGATCTAAAATTGTTGAACTCAGTATTCAGTCCTGAAGGCTGTAAAGTGCCTAGTCGGAAGATGAGGTGCTGTTCCTCCAGTTTGCGTTGAGCTTCACTGGAACAATGCAGCAGGCCAAGGATGGACATGTGGGCATGAGAGCAGGGTGTAGTGTCGAAAAGGCAATTGACAGGGAGGTCTGGGTAATGCTTGTGGACAGACCGAAGGTGTTCTGCAAAGCGGTCACCCAGTCTGTGTTTGGTCTCTCCAATGTAGAGGAAACTGCATTGGGAGCAACGAAAGCAGTGGACTAAATTGAGGGAAGTGCAAGTGAAATGCTGCTTCACTTGAAAGGAGTGTTTGCGCCCTTGGACGGTGAGGAGAGAGGAAGTAAAGGGGCAGGTGTTGCACCTTCTGCAGTTAGAACACCTTCGGTCTGTCTGCAAGCATTACCCAGACCTCCCTGTCGCTTGCCATTTCAATACTCCACCCTGCTCTCATGCCCACATGTCCATCCTTGGCTTGCTGCATTGTTCCAGTGAAGCTCAATGCAAACTGGAGGAACAGCACCTCATCTTCCGACTAGGTACTTTACAGCCTTCCAGACTGAATATCAAGTTCAACAATTTTAGATAATGAACTCACTCCTCCATCCCCGCCCCCTTTCCGATCCCCCCACTTTTTTTTCCAATAATTAAATAGATTTTTCTTTTCCCAACTATTTCCATTATTTTTAAATGTATTTCCATCCATTTTTTTATCTCTACCTTTTAGCCTTTTTCGATTCCTTCACCCCACCCCACCCCCACTAGGGCTATCTGTACCTTGCTTGTCCTGCTTTTTACCCTTAATTAGCACATTCCTTAGATAATACGCCACCTTCAACACCTCTTTGTCCTTTTGTCTGTGACATCTTTTGGTTATCTCCACCTATCACTGGCCCTCTATCCAGCTTTACTTGTCCCACCCCCCCCTTAAACCAGTTTATATTTCACGTCTCTTCTATTTTTACTTAGTTCTGTCGAAGAGTCATACGGACTCGAAATGTTAACTGTGTTCCTCTCTGCAGATGCTGCCAGACTTGCTGAGTTTTTCCAGGTATTTTTACTTTTGTTTTGGATTTCCAGCATCTGCAGTTTTTTGCTTTTTTCTTAAGAGGTGATCCCTTGCAGGTTAGTATAAGCACTAACAGCAATGAGAAAGTGACTAGTGAAAAGTCCATGAGAACAAAAAAGAACTGTAATTTTAAAAGCACTCTACACCAGCCTGCTGCACAATTAGTCACATTTTAATGATTGCAGGTCTAGCCGCCCTAGTCAGTTAAAATGTAGGTAGGCAGTCAGGGTGGTAATAGTATGTTACTTATATTGCTAAGGTTCATAGATGAAGGGCATTGTTTAATTAAGTACTTAGAGCACTTATTAAGTCAGACTGCTGAGACACGGGTGTTGTAGGTTGGAGCAGACGTGTAATGCTGCATTCTGTAAATAAACCTATTATCAAGAAAAGTATTGGTGTCTATTTTCAGACTTCACCAACTGACTTGGCTTCGAATTAGCAAGGGGATACCAGATAACACTCAATGCATGTGTACAAGAATGATAAGGGGCTCTGTCTATCCTGATGTGAGGGATCAGTCACGTAGAGACACTAGAGAAGCTGGGATTATCCTCCTTAGAGTTAAAGAGAGATTTGATAGCGGCGTTCAAAATTGGATTTTTTTTTTCCAATTAAATAGTCATAAGGTCATTATGGCACAGAAAAAGGCCATTCAGTCCATCAAATTTATGTCAGCCCCCGGTAGACTGACCCGGTCAGTCTTACTCCCTCACTCTATCCCAGAGCCCAGAAAATTTATTCCCTTCAAGTGCCCATTCAATTTCCTTTTGAAATTATTGATCATCTCTGCTTCCATCACCCTCATGGGTGGCGAGTTCCAGGTCATTATCAGTCACTGTGTGGAAAAAAAGTTCTCCCTCACATTCCCCACACCTCTTACCTAAAACCTTAAATCTGCATTCCCTAGTCCTTGCACCATCAGCTAATGGGGACAGCTTTTTTTTTGTCTACTTCATCTAAACCTTTCATAACCTTGAAGACCTCTATCAAATCTTCCCTAAAACTCTTTTTCTCCAAGGTGAACAAACCCAGCTCCTCCATCCAAACTTTTTAAATAAAACCCCTCATCCCTGGAACCATTAAGAGAAAAACTGTTTCCACTGACAGGAGGGTCAGTAACCAAAGGGCATAAGATAATTAGCAAAAGAACCAAAAGGAAGAAGAGCAGAAATGATTTACATAGAAAATCATAATGATCTGGAATGCACTGCCTGAAAAGGGAATTGCTAGCATTGCTGATAGTAATTTTCAAAAAGGAATTGGATACATACTTGAAACTTGTGGGGCTGTAGAAAAAGAGCAAGGAAGTGAGACTACTCTGATAACTCTTTCAAAGAGCTGGCACAGAAACAATGGGCCAGATGTTGTCCTCCTGTGTATTTTGTGAAGGTACAGCAATTGTGCTGACACAAAGCATTGCTGTTGCTGGCCAGGATTCTCTGACTGTGGAGATGTTTTTGTGAATCTTTCCAATAGGCGGAACCAACCTGGAGATCGGGAGAGAGCCCTCTCGGTGATCCTGCCAGTTGTGGAGACTGGGCGGCAGATCTCGTCTGATCTTTACTGTCTGTGCGGGCGTATATACAAGGATATCTTCATCAACTCTAACTTCACGGACTACGAGAGTCGAGACAAGTCTTGTTACTGGTAAGAAGTGAGTTTGTTCTGGACGTTCTTGCTTGTGGTTACAGAAATTTAGTTTGTATTGTTGGGTTAAACACACTGATGTGATAAAAAAAAATCCTCTGAGACCATTCAGTGCTTTACTTAGAAAGGGAGTTCTTGCCCTTTGTGTCTGAATTTCATTCCGGATCACTGCCAGTGTTGTACGCGCTTGTCCCAGTTAGACAGCGAGATAAGGACTTGACCTCTCATCCTGTCCTAGTTAATCTGTTCCAGAGCCCACCTTCAGATGGTAGCACAGTGATTATGTTTCTGGGTTATTGATCCAGAGACCAAGACTAACAATTTGGAGACATGAGCTCAAATCTAATCATGGCAACTGGGGAATTTAAATTCAGCTAAGAAATAAATTTGGAATAAAAAGCTAATAGTGGTGACCAGATTGTCATAAAGATCCAAATGGTTCATTAGTTTCCTTTAGGAAAGGAAACCTGCTTTGCTTACCTGCTCTAGCTTATATGTGACCCACAGCAATGTAGGACATGGGGACACATTCAAGCCTGTAAATGGTAACTTTAGTACTGTTCTCAGGAGGCTGTACTCACAGAGAGTGATCAGTATTTGGTAGAGTGCGAGAAGTGAAGTCTCTGGAATAATTTAAAAAACAACTAGAGATGGCAATAGAGGGAGTGTAGTGTTACTCTGGAATTGACGGATTAAGATGGATTGAACAGCTTTCCTCTTCTGGTGAACTGTTGGGGATTCCTGCACACTTAGGACAATCCTATTTTGACTGTAAAGAGTTAGAATTTTTTTTTCTTTATTCTTCCAGGGGATTTGGGTGTTACTGGCAAAGCCAGCATTTGTTGCCCATCCCTAACTGCCCTTGATCTGAATGGCTTGCTAGTAACTATTTCATAGTACAGTTAAGTGTCAACCACATTGCTGTGGGTCTGGAGTCACATGTAGGCCAGACCAAGTAAGGGTAGCAGATTTCCTTCCCTCAAGGGCATTTGTGAACCTGATGGGTTTTTACAACAATCGATGATGACATTTCTCTATTTTTCCTTGGTTCTGTTGAAGAGTCATACGGACTCGAAACGTTAACTGTGTTCCTCTCCGCAGATGCTGTCAGACCTGCTGAGTTTTTCCAGGTATTTTTGTTTTGGATTTCCAGCATCCGCAGTTTTTTGCTTTTATCTTAAGGTTTAGAAGAGATTTACTAGAATGCTGTCAGAAATGAGTAACTTCAATTTATGTAGAGCGACTCTCCAAGAGCTCTGCTCCACCAATTCTTGTGCGCAATTTTAATGCTCTGCCATTGGCAGTCATGCCTCCAGCTGCCTAAGCCCTAAACTCTTAGGAAATGAAAGCAGATTATCTGTCAATTATCTCTGATGATTGTGGATCTTGCTGTGTGCAAATAGGGATCAACTCATCAAAAGTACTTAAAACACTTTGGAATATCCAAGCAGTTTTAAAAGGCACTGTATGAGATCTTTGTTTACATTTACTCCGCAAATTATTTTGCTTTTAAAGTTCCCCATCCGCCTTCACCTTAGTCATTCAGCATTTTAACGCAGAGCTAACACCCAATTTCTGCTTGGCTGAACACTATCTTCCACACACAATTGGGAGACTCAAGGTTGAGGTATGATGAGTTTTAGTTTTACAGCCATCCTGATTGCTGCTCCAGTGACCTCATTGCAGGTGTCAGCACAGCAAAGGGGAGTTTTAGTTATCAAGGGTTAAGAGAATCCATTCTTCACCGAGACACATTTCCCATCCCTCCCCCATCCCCACCCCTCAATCTAGGCCCTCCACCACTCGATAGATGTGCATGTTCCAACTTGGAGCCAAGCAATCCATGATATGTTAACCATAGATAATAGAAGCATTATTGAAAGAACATTGGTGAGTTTTTATTTTGCAAATTTTAACCACAATATTTATAGACTTAATGTTAGGCTGTCTCATGTTTCATTAAAAAAATTATCTTGCCAGCTTTCACCTCACTAGTTGACAATTAGTGTGACAGGTTAGTGGCTGAATCCCAATCTCCAGACATTACATTCCCAGCAACAATCACTGGATAGTGATCAGTAAAGGGATCACTGGTGGATCTCTTTTGATCTTATTTTCCTCTCCCCTCTCCAACAACTCATAAGCTGTAATTGTGACGCCCCTTATGCTCTAGTTAAGATAGGCCAAGCACAGGCCAGGGATTGGATTTGTGACCTCTGTGAACTGTACATTTTACTCATCTGAACGACCATTACCCTGTTCTTAATGGTTCAGACGATTGAAAGCCAAATATAAACATAATTCCAGTTTGGAGTTAAACATGCAGATTTCTGCCTGGCCAGTCAACATGGCTTCTTGTTTGTCACTCAAAAAGGCCACATTAATCATTTAGCAATCAGCACCATTAATATTCTGACAGTGTTGAGCGGGATTCAGTGTGTGTGCTCTGTGGCTCACTCATCAAACATGTTTTTCTCAAGAGGAAGAATGCAAACTAAGTTATATTCACCAGCGCTGAGTGACAGCTCTCAGCCTCACCAAGCAATTATCACACACTCAGCAGGTCTTGACAGTATTCAGAACCCTCTGATAAAAGCTGACAGACCTGAAATCTTATGTTTTCTCTCTCTATGGCTGCCTGACCTGCTGAGTATTTCCAGCATTTCTGGTTTTATTTTAAATTTCCAGCATCTGCAGTGCGTTAGTTTTGTGTTTGAGTTATTTCACACTGCCTGATTATCCGAATGAATTTGACTTTGCCTGTTGTGAAGAGATGCATGTGGATGTCGCAGTCATATTGTACATGACTGTTATGAATTTATGAGGCACGGTCTCAATTTATAACACTTTGTCATGCCGGAGTCCCTGTAGTTTTGTGCTCTTGGGAGAGATTGAAAAGGAACCAAATTGGAAATGCCGGTAAGTAGAAGTGGAAGGACACATCACATCAGCGTAGCACTAGGAGTTAGAAAAGGGGTCAATGTTTCACAGAAGTATTAATATATTTTCCCAGAATTGGGTGGAGCCCCTTTGCAAGACCTTTAGTGAAAGATCGCCCCTCGCCCGTGCCCCATGCCCCTCGCTCCATGCCCCACGCCCATCACCGCTCCCTGTTACTGCTTGCCTGTCGCCGCTAGCCCTGTGCCCCACGCCCATCGCTGCTCCCTGTCAATGCTCGCCTGTCGCCGCTCGTCCTGTGCCCCACGCCCATCGCCGCTCCCTGTCATTGCTCGCCTGTTGCTGCTCGCCCTGTGCCCATCGCCGCTCCCTGTCACTGCTCGCCTGTCACTGCTCACCCCGTGCCCATCACCGCTCCCTGTCACTGCTTGCCTGTCACTGCTCACCCCATGCCCATTGCCGCTCCCTGTCACTGCTCGCCCCGTGCCCCGTGCCTATCGCCGCTCCCTGTCACTGCTCGCCTGTTGCTGCTCGCCCGTGCCCATCGCCGCTCCCTGTCACTGCTCGCCTGTTGCTGCTCACCCCGTGCCCATCGCCGCTCCCTGTCATTGCTTGCTTGTCGCTGCTCGCCCCATGCCCCATGCCTATCGCTGTTCCCTGTCACTGCTTGCCCCATGCCCCGCGCCCATCGCCGCTCCCTGTCACTGCTCGCTTGTCGCTGCTCACCCCGTGCCCATCGCCGCTCCCTGTCACTGCTCGCCTGTCACTGCTCACCCCGTGCTCCGCGCCCATTGCTGCTCCCTGTCACTGCTCGCCTGTCGCTGCTCACTCCATGCCCCACGCCCATCGCTGCTCGCCTGTCACTGCTCGCCCCATGCCCCACGCCCATCGCTGCTCCCTGTCACTGCTCGCCCCATGCCCCACGCCCATCACTGCTCCCTGTCACTGCTTGCCCCATGCCCCACGCCCATCGCTGCTCGCCTGTCACTGCTCACCCCGTGCTCCGCGCCCATTGCTGCTCCCTGTCATTGCTCGCCTGTTGCCGCTCGCCCCGTGCCCATCGCCGCTCCCTGTCTGCTCGCCTGTTGCCGCTTGTCCTGTGCCCTGTGCCCATCGCCGCTCCCTGTCACTGCTCGCCTGTCGCTGCTTGCTCTGTGCCCATCGCCTCTCCCTGTCTGCTCACCTGTTGCCGCTTGTCCTGTGCCCTATGCCCATTGCCGCTCCCTGTCGCTGCTCGCCCTGTGCTCATCGCCGCTCCCTGTCACTGATCGCCTGATGCCGTTTGACCCATGCCCCACGGCCATTGCGGCTCCCTGTCATTGCTCGCTGGTCGCTGCTCGCCCTGTGCCCATCGCTGCTGCCTGTCACTGCTCGCCCCGTGCCCATCGCCGCTCCCTGTCACTGCTCACCTGTCGCCACTCGCCCTGTGCCCCGTGCCCATCGCCGCTCCCTGTCACTGCTCATCTGTCACTACTCACCCCGTGCCTCGTGGCCATTGCTGCTCCCTGTCATTGCTCGCCTGTCACTGCTCGCCCCACGCCCATCGCCACTCCCTGTCACTGCTCGCCTGTCACTGCTCGCCCCGTGCCCCGCGCCCATCGCTGCTCCCTGTTACTACTCGCCTGTCACTGCTCGCCCCGTGCCCCACGCCCATCGCCACTCCCTGTCACTGATTGCCTGTTGTCCCAGGTCTGTCTTCTCCTAGATAGCGCTCGGCCTACTGTGCTCCAACATTTTTTGCTATTTTTTGCAATTGTAGGGAATTCAGAGACCAACCCTCCCCCTGTGACTTTGTTTCCAAATGTTAGCAAACCTATGGCAGGATTAGGCGGGCAGATAACTTGGGTACAAATATATCTAATAACAAGCTGGTAATCTTCTGGGAGGAATTCAGTTGAACGGCTGTTACTGTGTCATGAACCATTCAAGCTCAGCGCTCCTACTATCAGAAACCATAAGATTGAATTCCTGGCTTTATTCCAACCTTTATAATCTGTTACCCAACTGCTGCCAGCAGCTTTGTAAAACAGCCTTGAGGAGTACACTTAGAGGTGACTTCAACACTGCCTTGTTCATGTTATCTCTCAGTACCCCCTTTCCTCCTGGCTCACTGCACTCCCTCTCTCCTGAACGAGCTGACTCCTGCTGCCCTATGGCTGCAAAGCTGCTGAAACTCTCCAATAAAGAAAGAAAGAAAACTTGCATTTATGTGGTGCCTTTCATCTCCTCCACACATTTCAACGTGAATTACAACCAGTGAAGTACTACTTGAAGCGCAGTTGCTGTTGTAATGCAAGAAGCATGACAGCCAATTGATGCACTGCAAGCACCAACAAACAGCAATGTGATAATGACAAGAAAACCTGTTTTATAGTGATGTTAGTTGAGAGATAAGTATTGGCAGGGGCACTGTGGAGAACTCTCTTTTGTGAAGTAGTGCCATGGGATTGTTTATGTCCACCTGAGAGGACTTCAGCTTAGTGTCTCATCTGAAAGACTGCACCTTCGACTGTGTGGCACTCCCTCAGTACTGCATTGGGAGTGCAAACCCTAGATTATGCTTACATTTCTTGTGTGGGACCTCAACCCATGGCCTATGACATGGAGTAATAGTGTTACACTGAGCCACAACTGACACAGGTACCTTCCCTGAGCTGTGAATTTTCATTTGTGAACGCGCTCTGAGATTGGGGGCAAGCACAGGGTCTTGGCCAAGCAGAATCTTGTCTGTACACGGGTGTATTTAAATATATACAGGATTGTGTACTTCACATAATCCTAGAATGCTTAAGTTCTCCTTCCCCCTTTCTCGCTTTAGATTCTCCAGCTTTCCTTTCCTGTTCATCGTTCATACATTTCATGTTCCTATTCTTTTCATATTACCAAGCTTGTAAATATGAGGAATTTTGCTTGATGGCGACCTGCAGGGCCTCGCTTCCACCATTATTGTCCTTTGACAGAGCTCCCTGTCCATGCCAATGGTGTTTATTTGTGCTGACGTCACCCTGAACCATTTTCTTGGCTATTTTCAGTGGCGATTCGCTATTGCCTTCCACTCTGCTGTCGGTTTAGTCACCGACAACTTGACCATTGTGACAGGTAGTATTGGGCCACAGTGATACCAGTAGCAGGCCTCACACATCTGATCTGACCAGTTACTTACACTGCACAGTTATTCAGGAATTGGGCCTTTTATGCTGCATCTGGGAGTGTTTGCTACTGTCGCTGGTTATGAAAGGCTGAAAATACTATCGTTCTCAGGTACCTTGATGGGAACAAGAATTGAAGCTAATCTTTGCTTCTCCTTAAAAAGTCATATATGACTCGAAACATTAACTCTGTTTCTCTCTCCACAGATGCCAATAGACCTGCTAAGTATTTCCAGCACTTCCTCTTTTTATTTCAGATTTCCAACAGCTGCAGTATTTTGCTTTTATTTTGCTTCCCCTGACCTGTCATCACCTCCCTCCTGGTTTGAAAAACTATCCTTTTCTTAAACTCAGGAGGAGCTGGTAGTCAAAGAGCAAGTTAACTGTTAACCCTGCTAACTGCTGCAGATTAGGATGAATCCTGCAATGACTTTATGCGCTATTTACTGGTTTCTGATGTTAGTTATTGGTAGGAGACAAACGATAAATTTCTCACTCCAATACAGGCACGCCAATCTTAAAAAGGTTTACTGTGTAAAAGAGGAGGGAACATTAGGAGTGTTTACCCTGCACCATATTGACATAAATGATGGACTTTGCATTCCTTCCTGATAACCTGACTCTGCACCTAACCAACACTATAAAGTGTAGATTCAAGTGGATGGATTCATTCCAACCTAGGTATAGAAACTGTTGCTCCCTTCTGCAGAATGGAGCCTTCATTCCATCTTGGAGTCTTATTCAGTTCTGCAACATGCAGGGAAGCAGTGGCATAGTGGCATCCCAGAGATCCAGGGTAATGCTCTGGGGCCCCAGGTTCAAATCCCACCACGGCGGATGGTGAAATAAAAAAAATCTGGAATTAAAAGCCTGGTGATAGCCACGAAACCATTGCCAACTGTTGCAAAAACCCATCTGGTTCACTAATGTCCTTTAGGGAAGGAAATCTGTTGTCTTTATCTGGCCTGGCCTACCTGTGACTCCAGATCCACAGCAATGTGGTTGTCCTCTGAACAATTGCAATTGGGGATGGGCAATAAATGCTGCCCTAGACAGTGTTGCCCACATCCCACGATAATTTTTGATAAAAGGTTTATATAGCACCTTCATGACCTCAAGATGTCCCAAAGCGCTTGTATAATGAAGTACATAAATGATGGACTTTGCATCACTTCCTGATAACCTGACCTGAACTTCAGAAATAAAAGCAGGAGTAGGCCATTCGGCCCCACAAGCCTATTTCACTATTCAATAAGATCATGGCTGATCAATAAGATCTGGTTGTGGCCTTAACTCTACTATCTTGTTGCCCCCATAAACCTTGACTGCCTTGTAGATCAAAAACCTGTCTAACAGCCTTGAATATATTCAATGACCCAGCCTCTACTGCTGCCTGGGGAAGAAACTCCAAGTCTAATGCCCATCTGAGAGAAGAAATTTCTCTTCGTCTCTGTCTTAAATAGGAGAGCCCTGACCTTGAAACTGTGCCCCCTAGTTTAGATTGCCCTGTAAGGGGAAACATCATCTCAGCATCTACTCGGTCAAAGCCCCTTGGAATCCTATGTTTCAATAAGATCACCTCATATTCTTCTAAACTCCAATGACTATGGCCCAACCTATGCAACCTTTCCTCATAAGACAACCCCTTCATCCCAGAAATCAACCCAGTGAACCTTCTCTGAACTGTTTCCAAAGCAACTATATCCCTCCTTTAGTAAAGAAAGCAAAACTACACTCAGTACTCTCGGTATGATCTCACCAATACACTCTTCAGCTGTAGCAAAACTTCCCTATTTTTATACCTTCTTCTTTGGGTCAAAATCCTGGAACTCCCTCCCTAACAGCATTGTGGGTGTACCTACACCACATGGACTGTAGCGGATCAAGAAGGTGGTTCACCACCACCTTCTCAAGGGCAATTAGGGATGGGCAATAAATGCTGGCCTAGCCAGTGATGCCCATGTCCCGTGAATGAATTAAAAAAAACTCCATCCCCTTCACAATAAAGGCCAACGTTCTGTTTGCCTTCCTATTAATTCAGACATGACACTTCTTCAATATCAATTGCGAGGTCATGTATTTTTGCTCCTTGCATGCGCCCCCCCCAAACATATTTGCAGGTAGAGCTAAACGATCCCATATTCAACGGAGCAGATCTAAGCTCTGCAGTCCTGCCACATCTAGTCGTGAATGGTGGTGGACAATTAAACAACTCACTGGAGGAGGAGAACATCCTATTGGACTGTAACAATACTCTGCAGATTGCAAGGGACATGGGGCCCGCAAACAGAAGTGACAGATGATCTCACTTTAAAACATGGAGTGGTCCATCACCATCTTTCCCTTTTCAATTACTTCTTTCATCAGTGGCTCCATGTAATGCTTTGTGCTGTCTTGTGACCGTAAGCTGTACTGATTGTAGAGGAGAACATACTGAATCATTTAGTCAGTCACATAATGATGACATCAAATGAGCAACATGACATGCTTAGCCCGTTTGCAAACCCATTTTGCTGGGTTCATATTGTTGCTGAGATGTTATCTTTGGCACCAGCCCTCACTTAACCACAAGTGGCAGGTTTGTAGTTTGAATTGTTGGGTTTTTATTTGCTTTGCATGGAATTGGTAATGGAAATCTTGTGGTGCAGTGATAGTGTCCCTAGGTCTGGGCCAGAAGCTCTGGGTTCAAGTCGCACTTCAGGACTTGATGGCCGTGGAAGATGTGTTCATAACATGGTCAAACAGGTTGATTATCAGCCTGTAAATCCTTCCAATATGTCTGATGGCAGACGGTAAGAGAGGGAGAGTTTCCTGGTCAACCATACTGCAGAAGGCAATGGCAAACCATTGCAGTACTTTGCCAAGCATGATCGTAGACCAATCTAAAGGAAGTCCGTGGTCACCAATGTGTTTTTGGGGCATGGGACCTAGAGGAGGATCTTTTGGTAATAAGGGAACCATAAACAAATGGAGGGAACATTGGGCTGAAAGAGCCACTTTGTTCTTCACTGACAGAGAGATTTAATGGGGACTTTCAAAATCATGAAGTGTTTCAGCAGAGTAGATAGGGAGAAGCTGTTTCCACTGGCAGCAGAATCAGTAGCCAAAGGACACGGATTTAAATTAATGGGCAAAAAAGACAAGGGGCAGCGAGTTGTTATGTTCTGATTGCATTGCCTGCAAGAGCGGTGGAAGCAGATATAATAATATTCAAGAGGGCATTGGAAGGTTATTTAAATAGAAACAATGTGCAGGGCTACACGGAAAAAGCAGGAGATTTGGCACTAAGTTAAAATGCTCAGAGCTGGTGCAAACATGATGGGCCGAATGGCCTTCTACACCATAATAATTCTGTGATTCAAAAAGGATTTGGACAATTTTTTTTTTTAAAAGCTTTCAGGGTTCTGGGGAACAATGGCAGTATGGGATTAATTGGATAACTCTTTCAAAGCACCAACAAAGCACAAATACAGGGTATGGCAACCCCATCGAATGCCCAATCTGTGCTATGCGCGACCTCCAGGACTTCACGTAGCCTGGACAACCACGTGTTCAGGAAGTGTCATCAGCTGGAGGAGCTCGAGATCTTGGTGTTTGGAGCATGAGCCGCAGCTGATATCACTGAGATGCAGCCATGAGGCTCAGAGCCGCATGGATAGCACATGGAGAAGGTCACCCTGCAGATTTCAAGAGTGTGCAGGCAAGACAAGGAATGGTTGATTGCTGGACAGACAAAGAGCACCAGGCAGCCAGTGCAGGAATCCCCTGAAAGCGTTTTACTCTGTAACTGCTATTTACACTTTAATTACCAGTCAGTCACAAGCAGTATCTGCATTCAAATAAGAATTTAACCATCCTTGAGCATAGTGGAACCTTGTTATGAAGTCATTTGTGCAACACAAACAAATGCACAAAGGTTGTTGGATGGAACAATAAATTGAATTGTATTATGGGGGTGTAACACAGGCCTAGGATATGATGTAACACGATTGTAGTGCAGACGTGCTGCTTAATGTAACATGGGTTTACTGTGCTGTATAACTCAGGCTTGCTGCGTTGTGTAACTACAGCATGCAGCGCAGTGTACCTATAGAGATTAACAAAAGTTTACTGGATAGTCTGCTGATGATTGTTACTGACTGTTTCTTAGGGAGGACTTGACCCTTTGTTAGTGCCTTCGCACAGCTCTTGGAATCGCCTGGTAGATAGTCTGCTTCTGCCCTTTGTATTCTATAGAACTGTAAACCAGCAGACAGCTCTTGCCTATTGATTGAGGGTTAAAAGTTCACTTTTGGATCTGGGTTGTGTAATTGTGTGGAGGGCTACTTATTGAGCAGGATAGAGATTAAACACCAACGCTGACATTCTAAAATAGTGAATATAATTTTCAGCCAGTTTACAATGTGTACTGCAGATTCATAGGTCCAGTGCATAAATGTAATTTGTTTACCAGCACTAAGAAACAGCTCACAATACCAGCTGTTTGACACCAGAGAAGTTCAAATATTGTTAAGAACCATGTATAAGTAATTTTTCTAAATGCGGATGGTAGCTTCTGTCGCCAAATTATGTTTGTTTTAAACCTTGCCATTTCCTGGTTACAGCTAATGTGCCCCAGACAAGCCTATCAATAATAATACAACATTTAGTTAACATGATCATTACACCAACATCCTGCCAGTGATTGTTTCTGTAGCAAATGAATTAGGAGTAGATTGTCTCTCTGGCCCTGCTTCATTCCCACCCAAATGATAGCAGATTTACGAGTTGAGAATACTGCAGCTGGAAAAGGAATTGCAATTCCCACCGGAATTGAGAGCAAATTAAATGTACTTTTTTAAATAAACTCCCTTGCTGAGGACAGATAACTTCCCCTGAAGCAGATTCACTTGATCTTGATTTACAGTTTGCACACAGACTCTGACTAGAAGCGTATTAATCCATCTGACTTTCTGAGGTAAAATGAGAGGTTAATTTGAAGACTTCCTTAGCTGTGTGCAAACAGCCAATTATTTAAAAATCCCAGTCAAAAGCCCACAAGGGGCCTGGCCATGCTGTTGAGAAGCATAGCAACCAAAGTAGTGATGGTGCACCGCTGGCAACAGCACAAGAAACGATGGACAACTTAGAAGGATGGATAGTCTTGTTTGTTTCATCAAACCAGCACATGGACTGCAGCGGTTCAGGAAGGCAGCTCATCACCATCTTCTCAAGGGCAATTAGGGATGGGCAACAAATGCTGCCCTAGCCAATGACACCCACATCCCATAAATGAATTAAAAAAATGGAGGGTAAGACATTTTTAGAAGGTATACCAAACCTGAGCTCTGAGTTCAGTACTCCACCAGTTCCTCTGGTGAAACTTCCATACTTTATTTCAAGAATTATCATCAGAACAGGAGTGAACCATTCAGTCTCTCGAGCCGGTTCCACCATTCAAATGAGGTCATGGTTGCTCTGTGGCCTAACTCCATATACCTGCCTTTTTAATACCTTTGATTAACAAAAATCTATCAATCTCAGATTTAAAATTAACAATTGATCCAGCACCATTTTCCATTTATGGAAGAGTTCTAAACTTCCAACACCCTTTCACTTCAGAAAGGTCTGGCTGTAAGTTTTATACCCCTCATCTTCAGATTCCCCAACCTGTGAACCTAGTTTCTATCCACCCTATCTGTTAGGAATATAGGAACAAGAGTAGGCCAGCCAGCCCAGTTGAGCCTGCTCAGCCATTCAACTAGATCGTGCTGATCATTCTCAACGCCGCTTTCCCTTACCATCTCCATATCACTCGGTTCCCCTAAATATCTTGTAAACTTCAATTACATCAGTCCTTAGTCTAAATTTCAGGGTAAACAGCCCTACTTTATGTTAAAAACAAAAAAACTGCGGATGCTGGAAATCCAAAACAAAAACGAAGGGTCATGAGGACTCGGAACGTCAACTCTTTTCTTCTCCGCCGATGCTGCCAGACCTGCTGAGTTCTTCCAGGTAATTCTGTTTTTGTTCTCGTTTATGTTATCTCTCCTCATAATTTAACCCTTGAAGTCCAGGTATCATTTTGGTAAACCTGCACTGCATTCCCCTCATGGCCAACATATTCTTTGTAAAGTGTGGTGCCCAGAACCGCTCTGTGTTCCAGGTGTGCTCTCACCAGGGTCTTATATAACTGAAGCATGACTTCTATCCCCTTACATTCTCACCCTCTACATATAAACACCATCATTCCATTAGATTTTTTGATTATTTTCTACACCAGTTCATGACATTTTAATGTCCGTGTACCTGGACCCCAAATCTCTTTGGACCTCCACTGTTTCTAGCTTTTCACCATTTAGAAAGCCCTCTATTCTATCCAGTTTAGATCCAAAGTAGATGGCCTCTTATTTGCCTACATTGAAACCTGTTTGCCACAGTTTTGTCATTCGCTGAATGTATCAATATCTGTTTGTAATTTTAATGCTTCCATCTATACTGTTTACAATACCGCCTGCTGATCTTTGTACCATCAGTAAACCTGGACATGTGTATTTCTATTACATCTTCTAAGTCATTAATAAAAACAGTAATTAGTTGAGGTCCCAACACTGATCCTTGCAGACACTTCCTGCCAATTAGAGTACCTGCCCTTCTGATGGAATTTCTGTACTCTACCTGCAGAATTAGCAGCCCCTCTGATGAGAGTACAGCACTGGATTTAATTTCTCACTTTAGGTTATTTCTATTTATTTTTAAATAAAATCGTATCATTAAGATCTTGGAAGGTACATTGACTATGAAAGAAGAAATAAGCGTGGGCTGGAAACCACTTGTAACAAATTGATGGGGGTAATTTTGATTCTGAGTCGGCAACCTGTTCATTCACGAGGGAAATGAAAGTCAGTTTAGGTGTATAATAAGAGGCTGATTTCCTTTCACCCAGTTTGCAGTATCACACAGAGATGAGACCTTCCCTGTGATACTCAAGTTGAGTGCCATGAGTATGAAATTCTTAGCAAGCTAAGCAGCCATCTGTGTTGCCCTTAGAAAGCTCAGAGGAAAGCTGGGCAGGAAACTATGTAGAAAGGAATCGTTTTAAGAGGACTATATGATTCATCCCTAATGATTAATGATTCTTTGAGAGCACTCTTCAGCGTCTCCATTTGCATTGCAGCCAAGTCAAAGAGGAAAGTTGGAAGCACTTAAGTTACTTTTTAACCATATGTCTAATTGTGTTACTCTGTGGTGTAAACAGAATTGATAATGAGCTTGTGTGGTTTAATCAATCTTCAGTAGTCCTCGATGCACTCTTGACTTTGCCATGAGTCATCCATTTAGTTAATTCATAGGTCCAAATCACACCACATCAGTCTTTGAAAGGAACCTCTCAGAAAGTGTTATGTGGTCATTAAAATAGAGGGAAGCATCATTAAAAAAATTACAGAGTAGTCCTGGTGGAGTTATCGTTATAAACAATCCATATGCCAGAGATGCCGGTGTACAAAGTCAGGGTCATAGTTAGGAGGAGCAGGCTGGGAAGTGTGACTTAGGATCAGGGCAAAGCTGAGCCATCGTTAAATAAAAACTAATGGTTATTTGTTAATTTAAAATTCAAATGATTGGGTAAACTTACTGTGGATGGTTAATTGGAAGATATTAGTGCCCTGGAGATGCAACAAGATCCAAGTAAACAAATGACTTGCTTGACAGAGAATGTCCTTAGATCATGATTTCCAAACTGCAAACATAAGCCACAGCTGCTGCGCCATTGCATTACAGTAAACCCTCATTTAATCAAAACATTTGTGGAACATGGAAATAAGTAACATGGGAGTGTAGTTACAGCCATTTCTCAGCTCATTGACTCATCAAGTTGTGGATGTGCTGGAACTCTGCAGTTTAACACCAGCACTACCAAAGCAATCCAGCTTAACTCCCAGCAAAGACACCACACCTTCACCACTGACATCACCACCAACACCACCAACACCACCCCCCCACCCCCGCCACCCACCAACTCCATCCTCTTCCCCAGCCAAAACAGTAAAATCATCGAATGCCAGGGGACCCGCCCCAAAATTTGTGTCATAAAAGCCAAGGAGCCCTCATCCCCAATAAATGCATCATCACTATGTAACCCGATATGCCTACAAGCGTGGTCTCAGTCAAAAACAACAGATTCAAATGTCATCTGGAAACAAAGCAAAAGCAGTAAATGTATGTAAAATTCTTTATTCAGTTTGTTCACACCTTACATTGGTCTGACCTTGCAAAAGACCAGGGCTTTGCATTGAAAAATGTCAGGAGTCAGCTCTGGAAAAACTCTGTCATCTTTCCCTGTCTAGCATCCTGTTTTCAGACATGCACAATACAGTCCAACATGTTATTAATGCAGACACACATGTCTTTGGTGCTTTCATGCTGTAGTGCAAAGTCCTGGAGCATCTCTACAACCTTTGCGGTATTGGCTAGAGAAACAGGTGGGTCATCGGACTCTTCAGGGTCATCAGGCTCTTCAGGCTCCTTGATTGAAGAATGACTTGCAATTACCATGGCATCATCTGTCCGTCCTGTCATGCTTCATACTGCATTGTCCGCCTCTGCATTCATTTCCATGGATGTCTCTGCTGGAATAGCCATGCAGGCCTCTTGCAGGCGAGTGGAAAATACCCTTTCATCAGATTGATTGGCCTCTCCTTGCTCCTCCTCGATCCATGCCTCAAAGAAATGCTGGTGTCATCAGTTGGTTTTGTTAGCCACCTACTGTGTGGCTAGTGTCTTGACAATCGTGAAGATTACAAAGTGGCTTCTTTGGGTTTCCTATCACAAGATGCAGCAGCTTTTCGGTGCCATCTATGTTGGCGCAGACCATAGCAGTGACACGTTCCTTGCTCCACTTTCCACCATTACATGCTTCACCTTTGAACATCTAAGACTGGTCTGGCAAAAGAAGGTAATACAGTCCGGTTTCGTCTGCATTAAAAACATGCTGAAGTTCTTGAGCTTGGAAAGCTAGGGCCTAGTCATCGGCATACAAGGAGAGCCATGACTTGTGGGAGGGAGGTCACTGATATATATACTGCAGAGAGCTAGTTTGAGGACTGATCCTTGTGGGAGCCAGTTGCTGGTTATGCGAGGGTGTCTAGTTTGATCGCTAAGGTGCACACGGATTTGTTGATAGTTGATCGTGGAGTTGGTTCGTTGCAATGTTTTCACACAACAGTTGATTTTGGAGAGTCCCAGCAGCATGCCTGTGTGCCACACTGTGTCATAGGTGGTTCCTGTCTTCAGGTCTTTCTGGAAACCGGCCTCAATATGTTGAGGATTATTTCTGGGATGTTGAGACTAACACAGTTCAAGTGGCTTCCTGTGCTAGTTCACTTGAATCTCCTGAAATCCACAGAGAAAGCTTGCTCCTCAAAGAACGACACTGGCTGACGAAGCAGTCCCATTGACACAGGACCTTAAAAAAGAACCTACACACTTATCTGAAATCCCATAATCCTTCCTGGAACACACTTCACACCCAACAAACTGATGACAGCCACACCTCTGAAAGGCACAGCTCCTGATTGACGGCAAATACCGCCAACCTGGTATCTGACCCAAGTGGTGAAGTCCCAGATTTCAACCTTCTGCGGAAAATCTGGACAACTATCGATCTTTTGAGGATGGGCTGGGGAAGATGTGGTTGCTTTCTCCACAAGTGGAGCATGAGGAACAGCTCAGATTGTGACTGGGGCCATCCAAGTCAGACCATCGTCCACATACTGAACTCCTGCCCCGAGAGACCCATTCCTGGTGGCATCACACTGTGTCTGCTGAAGTTGTTGAACGGATTGTTAAGCAAAGCATCGAAGTATAACTGCTTCCCCAGCCATTTGTGTAAAGAAAAGCCTCTGTATTGGATGTTATCCCAGATTTTGTGTTCAAGTCTCTGGAGTGGGACTTGAATCTGCAAGTGTGTGATTCAGAGGTGGGAGTGTTACCTACTAAGCCATACTGATGCCCAAAAGCTTTATAAAGAAGTGTCATAGTATCATTACGTCACCTAACAAGGCTGTTCAGTCCACCAACTCCATACTGGCTCTCTGTAGTGCAATCCAGTCAGTCCCATTCCCCTGCTCTATTCCGCCTAGTCCTGCGAGTTTATTTCCCTCAAGGACCCATCCAATTTCCTATTGAAATTATTGGTCATCTCTGCTTTCACCAGTCTTGTAGATAGCGAGTTCCAGGGCTTTGCCACTCGCTATGTTAAAAAAAGTTCTTTCTCACATTCCACCCCCCCGCATCTCGTACACAAAAGCTTAAATCTGTGTCCCCCAGCCCTTGTACCATCAGCTAATAGGAACAGCTTTTCTCTGTCTACCTTATTTAAGCCTTTCAATACCTTGTACACCACTATCAAATCTCCCCTAAATCTCCTTTGCTCAGAGGAGAACAGCTGCAGCTTCTCCAACCTAATCTTGTAGCTAATCCCTGGAACCCTTCTGGTAAACCTCCTCAAGGACCCTCGCATCGTCCCTTTACTTTGCACAGAAGTGATGCACCATAGTTCTGCATGAGCTAGGTTTGGTCAGAATGTGGGGTCATTGCACATTTATTTTTCTTGTGGTTAGTCTATAACTGTGTTCACTGAGGCATCTGTACTAAATATCAAACCAATTGTGTTGCCAAGTTCCAAAGTCTGCCATTCAGCTGGACTAATTTTCATATTTGATAGAATTCTGCATTCTCAAAATGACCAACCCAGATTATTTAAGAGTTATGTTTGGAAAAAACACTAAACAGATTTGCATTTTTCAAAACGCCAAATAATTTACTTTGAAAAATCTATTTCTCAAGTTACAGGAGAATGGAAAAACTTCTGTGTATAAATGCCCCTTGAGAGATGCTTTCCTCTCATTTGTGAAACACACTGGGACCAGATGTCATGTTGTATAAAAGCTGGTCCTTTGACGCAGCTTGGTAAAGGGAATGTTGCAACACTTAGAGGGACAGGATTTATTGAACTGTCTGCCTGAGAGCTTCCAGACTATGTGGGTGAGTGTGGAGGTGGTCAGAGCCATGGCTGATTGGGCTGCTAGCTTTTCATGCTCTTTGCTTTCTACTCACCTTGATGACAATTAAATTCTACAAGTTCCAAAGAATGCTCTCTCCAAGATACAAGCATGGAAATGTTCAATTGGCTCAAATTGTTTATGCTCTTTATCTCTGTGGCTTGCTCTTCCCTTCCACCCCGTTTGGTACACTTCACCCCCATCACCACCTCCCATATCACTTTTTAGTGACACCCTGTCTCTCTGAGTAATAGAAGGTCTTGTTGAGCAATGGGTGGCATCTGAGCCAGAAGTTCTGGGCTCGCATCCAACCCCAGGACTTGATGACCAAGGAAGGCCAGAACATGGCCAAGCAGCTTGAGTATCAACCTGTAAATCCCTCCAACACACGTCAGTGGCAGGCGGTAAGAGCAGGAGAGATTCCTGGTCAGCCATGTGATGGAAAGAACATTGGAGCCCCTACCATCATTATCCATAGCTCCAGACTACAACATACATATAAAGGTTGGACTTTGCCACAGCAATATAGATTTCCTGAGTGAATTGTAACGCACCAATTGAGTAAAACCAGGTAGATCAAGGACTGCAGTAGACCATAGTACATAGGGTACTTACCATTAGCTTCATTCAGATACGCACCCTTCATATGATTTACGTAAACAGTGAATGATAGGGTACCCAAGGGATTCCACTAGAGAATCAGTGCCAACTATTGCATTTAGAAAGCAGAAGGTGGATTTGAAATTTTGACACCATTCCATAGTTCAATGGTGCAGCTGGAGGAACCCACCCCCACCACACCCCCCACTTCAGGGAGGGGAAGAGAAATGATTGGTAAATAATGGAGGCTATTGAAAATAAAGACTTGGTACAACCTAGAAGCTATGATTTGTGACTCCTTATAAAACTGATTTGATGATCAGTTATCTCAATTAATATTTTGTCAGACATTCTGGCACTAGGGGAAATGTTTGTGGGCAGAGTGCTTAGCTGTTTAAGAGCCAGCACAGGGACAATGGACTGAATGGGCCTTCCCCTGTGCTGTATCATTCTGTGGGTTCAGTGGGTACCAGCACTTTGCAGCAACAGAGACACTGATGCTTATTGGTCATCGTTGAGCAGCCTTCTGATCTACACCATTCACTTGCACATGCTGCAAAAAGGAACTTCCAGTGAAAAGCCTACAGCTAGCGCAACTCAAAACGTGAACTCAGCAGGTCTGGCAGCACCTGTGGAGTGAGAAACATAGTTAATATTTTGAATCTATATGACTTTTTTTTTCCAGACTGCTAAAGCTTCTTAAGAGCTCTGAAGAGTCCTCAGATCCTGCCAGACCTGTTGAGCTTTTTCAGCACTTTGCTTTTATAAAAACTTAAACTTGTGTGTGTAGTAAAGGGGATGCATGAGTCTCACGCTGAATAACCTGCCCGATTATGCCAGATATAATCTCAAAATACTGCAGGTGTTGGAGATGTGAAATAAAATCAGAAAACACTGGAAACCCTAAGCAGGACAGGCAGCACCTGTGGAGAGAGAAACAAAGCTAACACTTCAGGTTGATGACACTGTATGTTGTGCATTAAATTTCATTGCAGAAGAAAGAGGGAAATCCGACCAATAGCAGAATGCTACTTAAATCTCTGGAATCTTAATCAAATTAAATAATTCCTTAAATTTTCAAAAATTTCAACAGATTTTTTCACCAATTTTTTGAGATATGAAACTGACCAAGACATAACAAATAGCACTCTAGTAACACCGAGCGCCGACTGTCCGGTAACACTGAGTGCCGACTGTCCGGTAACACCGAGCGCCAACTGTCCGGTAACACCGAGTACCAAATGTTCAGTAATACTGAGCTCTGACTGCCCAGTAACACCGAGCACTGACTGTCCAGTAACACTGAGAACTGAATGTCCAGTAACATTGAGCACTAACTGCCCAGCAGCACTAACTGTCCAGTAACACTGAGAACTGAATGTCCAGTAACACTGACTGTCCAGTAACACCGAGCACTGACTGTCCAGTTACATTGTCTGCCCAGTAACACTGAGCAGTGTCTGTCCAGTAACACCGAGCACTGACTGTCCAGTAATAATGGCTTCCCAGTAACACTGAAATGTGCCTGTACAGTAACACTGAGCACCGAATGCTCAGTAACACTGAGCAGTGCCTGTCCAGTAACACTGAGCAGTGCCTGTCCAGTAACACTGAGCAGTGCCTGTCAAGTAACACTCAGCACTGACAGTCTAGTAACACTCAGCACTGATAGTCCAGTAACACTCAGCACTGACAGTCCAGTAACACTCAGCACTGACAGTCCAGTAACACTCAGCACTGACTGCCCAGTAACACTCAGCACTGACTGTCCAGTAACACTCAGCACTGACTGTCCAGTAACACTCAGCACTGACTGTCCAGTAACAATCAGTACTGACTGTCCAGTAACACCGAGCACTGGCTGTCCAGTAACACCGAGCACTGGCTGTCCAGTAACACTCAGCACTGACTGTCCAGTAACACTCAGCACTGACTGTCCAGTAACACTCAGCACTGACTGCCCAGTAACACTCAGCACTGACTGTCCAGTAACACTCAGCACTGACTGTCCAGTAACACTCAGCACTGGCTGTCCAGTAACACCGAGCACTGGCTGTCCAGTAACACCGAGCACTGGCTGTCCAGTAACACCGAGCACTGAATGTTCAGTAACACCGAGCACTGGCTGTCCAGTAACACCGAGCACTGGCTGTCCAGTAACACTCAGCACTGACTGTCCAGTAACACTCAGCACTGACTGTCCAGTAACACTCAGCACTGACTGTCCAGTAACACTCAGCACTGACTGTCCAGTAACACTCAGCACTGACTGTCCAGTAACACTCAGCACTGATTGTCCAGTAACACTCAGCACTGACTGTCCAGTAACACTCAGCACTGACTGTCCAGTAACACTCAGCACTAACTGTCCAGTAACACTCAGCACTGGCTGTCCAGTAACACCGAGCACTGGCTGTCCAGTAACACCGAGCACTGGCTGTCCAGTAACACCGAGCACTGAATGTTCAGTAACACCGAGCACTGAATGTTCAGTAACACCGAGCACTGAGTGCCCAGCAACACTGACTTCCTAGTAACACCGAGCACTGACTGTCCAACAGCACTGACTGCCCAGCAACGCTGAGCACTGACTGTCCAACAGCACTGACTGTCTAGAACACTGAGCACTGACTGTCCAGAAACACCGAGCACTGACTGTCCAGTAACACCAAGCACTGAATATTCAGTAACACCATGCACTGATTGCCCAGTAATACTGAGTATTGACTGTCCAGCAACACTGACTGTCCAGCAGTGCTGACCACTAACTGTCCAGCAGCACTGACCACAGACTGTCCAGCAGCACTGACCACTGACTGTCCAGCAGTGCTGAGCACTGAATGTCCAGCGACACTGAGCACTGAATGTCTAGTGACACTGAATGTCCATTGACACTGAGCACTGACTGCCCAGAAGTATTGAACACCGAATGTCCAGCGACACTGAGCACTGACTGTCCAGCGACACTGAGCACTGAATGTGTAGTGACACTGAATGTCCATTGACACTGAGCACTGACTGCCCAGCAGTATTGAACACTGAATGTCCAGCGACACTGAGCACTGAATGTCCAGTGACACTGAATGTCCAGTGACACTAAGCACCGACTGACCAGTAACACTGACTGTTCAGTAACACTGAGCACTGAATGTCCAGTAACACAGAGCACTGGCTGCCCAGCAGCACTGACTGTCCAGCAATGCTGACCACTGACTGTACAGCAGCGCTGAGCACTGACTGTCCAGAAATGCCGAGCACTGACTGTCCAGAAACACCGAGCACTGCCTGTCCAGTAACACCGAGCACTGACTGTCCAGTATCACTGAGCAGTGTCTATCTAGTAACACCTAGGATTGACTGTCCAATAACACCGAGCACTGACTGTCCAGTAACACTGAGCACCGACCGTCCAGTGACACTGAACACCGACCGCCCAGCGACACTGAGCACCGACCGCCCAGCGACACTGAGCAACGACCGCCCAGCGACACAGAGCACCGACCGCCCAGCGACACTGAGCACCGACCGCCCAGCGACACTGAGCACCGACCGCCCAGCGACACTGAACACCGACCGCCCAGCGACACTGAGCACCGACCGCCCAGTGACACTGAGCACCGACCGCCCAGCGACACTGAGCACCGACCGCACAGCGACACTGAGCACCGACCGCCCAGTGACACAGAGCACCGACCGCCCAGCGACACTCAACACTGACCGCCCAGCGACACTCAACACCGACCGCCCAGCGACACTGAACACCGACCGCCCAGCGACACTGAGCACCGACTGCACAGAGACACTGAACACCGACTGCCCAGCGACACTGAACACCGACCGCCCAGTGACACTGAGCACCGACCGCCCAGCGACACTGAGCACCGACCGCACAGCGACACTGAGCACCGACCGCCCAGTGACACAGAGCACCGACCGCCCAGCGACACTCAACACTGACCGCCCAGCGACACTCAACACCGACCGCCCAGCGACACTGAACACCGACCGCCCAGCGACACTGAGCACCGACTGCACAGAGACACTGAACACCGACTGCCCAGCGACACTGAACACCGACCGCCCAGTGACACTGAGCACCGACCGCCCAGCGACACTGAGCACTGAATGTCCAGTAACACTGACTGTCCAGTAACACCAAGCACTGAATGTCCAGTAACACCGAGAACTGACTGCCCAGCAGCACTGACTGCCCAGCAATGCTAACCACTGACTGTCCAGCAGCGCTGACCACTGAATGTCCTGCAGCGCTGACCACTGACTGTCCAGCAGCGCTGACCACTGACTGTCCATTGACACTGAGCACTGAATGTCAAGTGACACAATGTCCATTGACACTGAGCACTGACTGCCCAGCAGTACTGAACACTGAATGTCCAGTGATACTGAGCACTGACTGCCCAGCAGTACTGAACACTGAATGTCCAATGACACTGAGCACTGACTGCCCAGCAGTACTGAACACTGAATGTCCAGTGACGCTGAGCACTGACTGTCCAGCGACACTGAGCACTGAATGTCAAGTGACACTGAATGTCCAGTGACACTGAGCACTGACTGCCCAGCAGTATTGAACACTGAATGTCCAGTGACACTGAGCACTGACTGTCCAGAGACACTGAGCACTGAATGTCCAGTGACACTGAATGTCCAGTGACACTAAACACCGACTGCCCAGTAACACTGACTGTCTAGCAACACTGAGCATGACAGTCCAGCAACACTGAGCACTGACTGTCCAGCAACACCGAGCACTGACTGTCCAACAACACCGAGCGCTGAATGTCCAGTAACACTGAGCACTGACTGCCCAGCAGCACTGACTGTCCAGTAACACTCAGCACTGACTGTCCAGTAACACTCAGCACTGACTGTCCAGTAACACTCAGCACTGACTGTCCAGTAACACTCAGCACTGACTGTCCAGTAACACTCAGCACTGACTGTCCAGTAACAATCAGTACTGACTGTCCAGTAACACCGAGCACTGGCTGTCCAGTAACACTCAGCACTGACTGTCCAGTAACACTCAGCACTGACTGTCCAGTAACACTCAGCACTGACTGTCCAGTAACACTCAGCACTGACTGTCCAGTAACACTCAGCACTGACTGTCCAGTAACACTCAGCACTGGCTGTCCAGTAACACCGAGCACTGGCTGTCCAGTAACACCGAGCATTGGCTGTCCAGTAACACCGAGCACTGGCTGTCCAGTAACACCGAGCACTGAATGTTCAGTAACACCGAGCACTGAATGTTCAGTAACACCGAGCACTGAGTGCCCAGCAACACTGACTTCCTAGTAACACCGAGCACTGACTGTCCAACAGCACTGACTGCCCAGCAACGCTGAGCACTGACTGTCCAACAGCACTGACTGTCTAGAACACTGAGCACTGACTGTCCAGAAACACCGAGCACTGACTGTCCAGTAACACCAAGCACTGAATATTCAGTAACACCATGCACTGATTGCCCAGTAATACTGAGTATTGACTGTCCAGCAACACTGACTGTCCAGCAGCGCTGACCACTAACTGTCCAGCAGCACTGACCACAGACTGTCCAGCAGCACTGACCACTGACTGTCCAGCAGCGCTGAGCACTGAATGTCCAGCGACACTGAGCACTGAATGTCTAGTGACACTGAATGTCCATTGACACTGAGCACTGACTGCCCAGCAGTATTGAACACTGAATGTCCAGCGACACTGAGCACTGAATGTCCAGTGACACTGAATGTCCAGTGACACTAAGCACCGACTGACCAGTAACACTGACTGTTGAGTAACACTGAGCACTGAATGTCCAGTAACACAGAGCACTGGCTGCGCAGCAGCACTGACTGTCCAGCAGCGCTGAGCACTGAATGTCCAGCGACACTGAGCACTGAATGTCCATTGACACTGAGCACTGACTGCCCAGCAGTATTGAACACCGAATGTCCAGCGACACTGAGCACTGAATGTCCAGCGACACTGAGCACTGAATGTCCAGTTACACTGAATTTCCAGTGACACTAAGCACCGACTGCCCAGTAACACTGAATGTCCAGTAACACCGAGCACAGGCTGCCCAGCAGCACTGACTGTCCAGCAATGCTGACCACTGACTGTACAGCAGCGCTGAGCACTGACTGTCCAGAAACACCGAGCACTGACTGTCCAGTAACACCGAGCACTGACTGTCCAGTATCACTGAGCAGTGTCTGTCTTGTAAAACCTAGCATTGACTGTCCAATAACACCGAGCACTGACTGTCCATTAACACTGAGCACCGACCATCCAGTGACACTGAGCACCGACCGCCCAGTGACACTGAGCACCGACCGCCCAGCGACACTGAGCACCGACCGCCCAGTAACACTGAACACCGACCGCCCAGCGACACTGAGCACTGACCGCCCAGTGACACTGAGCACCGACCGCCCAGCGACACTGAGCACCGACCGCCCAGCGACACCGAACACCGACCGCCCAGCGACACCGAGCACCGACCGCCCAGCGACACTGAGCACCGACCGTCCGGCGACACTGAACACCGACCGCCCGGCGACACTGAGCACCGACCGCCCGGCGACACTGAGCACCGACCGCCCGGCGACACTGAGCACCGACCGCCCGGCGACACTGAGCACCGACCGCCCGGCGACACTGAGCACCGACCGCCCGGCGACACTGAACACCGACCGCCCGGCGACACTGAGCACCGACCGCCCGGCGACACTGAACACCGACCGCCCGGCGACACTGAGCACCGACCGCCCAGCGACACTGAGCACCGACCGCCCAGCGACACTGTGCACCGACCGCCCAGCGACACTGAGCACCGACCGCCCAGCGACACTGAACACCGACCGCCCAGCGACACTGAGCACCGATCGCCCAGCGACACTGAGCACCAACCCCCAGCGACACTGAGCACCGACCGCCCAGCGACACTGAACACCGACCGCTCAGCGACACTGAGCACCGACCGCCCAGCGACACTGAGCACCGACCGCCCAGCGACACAGAGCACCGACCGCCCAGCGACACTGAGCACCGACCGCCCAGCAACACTGAGCACCGACCGCCCAGCGACACTGAACACCGACCGCCCAGCGACACAGAGCACCGACTGCCCAGCGACACTGAACACCGACCGCCCAGGGACACTGAGCACCGACCGTCCAGTGACACTGAACACCGACCGCCCAGCGACACTGAGCACCGACCGTCCAGCGACACTGAGCACCGACCGCCCAGCGACACTGAGCACCGACCACACCGCGACACTGAGCACCGACCGCACAGAGACACTGAACACCGACCGCCCAGCGACACTGAACACCGACCACCCAGTGACACTGAGCACCGACCGCCCAGCGACACTGAGCACTGAATGTCCAGTAACACTGACTGTCCAGTAACACCAAGCGCTGAATGTCCAGTAACACCGAGAACTGACTGCCCAGCAGCACTGACTGCCCAGCAATGCTAACCACTGACTGTCCAGCAGCGCTGACCACTGAATGTCCTGCAGCGCTGACCACTGACTGTCCAGCAGCGCTGACCACTGACTGTCCAGCGACACTGAGCACTGAATGTCAAGTGACACTGAATGTCCATTGACACTGAGCACTGACTGCCCAGCAGTACTGAACACTGAATGTCCATTGACACTGAGCACTGACTGCCCAGCAGTACTGATCACTGAATGTCCAGTGACACTGAGCACTGACTGCCCAGCAGTACTGAACACTGAATGTCCAGTGACGCTGAGCACTGACTGCCCAGCAGTACTGAACACTGAATGTCCAGTGACGCTGAGCACTGACTGTCCAGCGACACTGAGCACTGAATGTCAAGTGACACTGAATGTCCAGTGACACTGAGCACTGACTGCCCAGCAGTACTGAACACTGAATGTCCAGTGACACTGAGCACTGACTGTCCAGAGACACTGAACACTGAATGTCCATTGACACTGAATGTCCAGTGACACTAAGCACCGACTGCCCAGTAACACTGACTGTCCAGCAGCACTGAGCATGACAGTCCAGCAACACTGAGCACTGACTGTCCAGCAACACCGAGCACTGACTGTCCAGCAACACCGAGCGCTGAATGTCCAGTAACACTGAGCACTGACTGCCCAGCAGCACTGACTGTCCAGTAACACTCAGCACTGACTGTCCAGTAACACTCAGCACTGACTGTCCACTAACACTCAGCACTGACTGTCCAGTAACACTCAGCACTGGCTGTCCAGTAACACCGAGCACTGGCTGTCCAGTAACACCGAGCACTGGCTGTCCAGCAACACCGAGCACTGGCTGTCCAGTAACACCGAGCAGTCAATGTTCAGTAACACCGAGCACTGAATGTTCAGTAACACCGAGCACTGACTGCCCAGCAACACTGACTTCCTAGTAACACCGAGCACTGACTGTCCCACAGCACTGACTGCCCAGCAACGCTGAGCACTGACTGTCCAACAGCACTGACTGCCCAGTAACACTGACTGCCCAGCAACGCTGAGCACTAACTGTCCAACAGCACTGACTGTCTAGAACACTGAGCACTGACTGTCCAGAAACACCGAGCACTGACTGTCCAGTAACACCAAGCACTGAATATTCAGTAACACCATGCACTGATTGCCCAGTAATACTGAGTACTGACTGTCCAGCAACACTGACTGTCCAGCAGCGCTGACCACTGACTATCCAGCAGCGCTGACCACTAAATGTCCAGCAGCACTGACCACTGAATGTCCAGCAGCGCTGACCACTGACTGTCCAGCAGCGCTGAGCACTGAATGTCCAGCGACACTGAGCACTGAATGTCTAGTGACACTGAATGTCCATTGACACTGAGCACTGACTGCCCAGCAGTATTGAACACCGAATGTCCAGCGACACTGAGCACTGAAAGTCCAGCGACACTGAGCACTGAATGTCCAGTGACACTGAATGTCCAGTGACACTAAGCAACGGCTGCCCAATAACACTGACTGTTCAGTAACACTGAGCACTGAATGTCCAGTAACACCGAGCACAGGCTGCCCAGCAGCACTGACTGTCCAGCAATGCTGACCACTGACTGTACAGCAGCGCTGAGCACTGACTGTCCAGAAATGCCGAGCACTGACTGTCCAGTAACACCGAGCACTGACTGTCCAGTATCACTGAGCAGTGTCTGTCTTGTAACACCTAGCATTGACTGTCCAATAACACCGAGCACTGACTGTCCATTAACACTGAGCACCGACCGTCCAGTGACACTGAGCACCGACCGTCCAGTGTCACTGAGCACCGACCGCCCAGTGACACTGAGCACCGACCGCCCAGTGACACTGAGCACCGACCGCCCAGTAACACTGAACACCGACCGCCCAACGACACTGAGCACTGACCGCCCAGTGACACTGAGCACCGACCGCCCAGAGGCACTGAACACCGACCGCCCAGTGACACTGAGCACCGACCGCCCAGTAACACTGAACACCGACCGCCCAGCGACACTGAGCACCGACCGCCCAGCGACACTGAGCACCGACCACACCGCGACACTGAGCACCGACCGCACAGAGACACTGAACACCGACCGCCCAGCGACACTGAACACCGACCGCCCAGTGACACTGAGCACCGACCGCCCAGCGACACTGAGCAATGAATGTCAGTAACACTGACTGTCCAGTAACACCAAGCGCTAAATGTCCAGTAACACCGAGAACTGACTGCCCAGCAGCACTGACTGCCCAGCAATGCTAACCACTGACTGTCCAGCAGCGCTGACCACTGAATGTCCTGCAGCGCTGACCACTGACTGTCCAGCAGCGCTGACCACTGACTGTCCAGCGACACTGAGCACTGAATGTCAAGTGACACTGAATGTCCATTGACACTGAGCACTGACTGCCCAGCAGTACTGAACACTGAATGTCCATTGACACTGAGCACTGACTGCCCAGCAGTACTGAACACTGAATGTCCAGTGACGCTGAGCACTGACTGCCCAGCAGTACTGAGCACCGACCGCCCAGAGACACTGAGCACCGACCGCCCAGCGACACTGAGCACCGACCGCCCAGCGACACAGAGCACCGACCGCCCAGCGACACTGAGCACCGACCGCCCAGCGACACTGAGCACCGACAGCCCTGCGACACTGAACACCGACCGCCCAGCGACACTGAGCACCGACCGCACAGCGACACTGAGCACCGACCGCACAGCGACACTGAACACCGACCGCCCAGCGACACTGAGCACCGACCGCCCAGCGACACAGAGCACCGACCGCCCAGCGACACTGAGCATCGACCGCCCAGCGACACTGAACACCGACCGCCCAGCGACACTGAGCACCGACCGCCCAGCGACACTGAGCACCGACCGCCCAGCGACACTGAACACCGACCGCCCAGCGACACTGAGCACCGACCGCCCAGCGACACTGAGCACCGACCGCCCAGCGACACTGAGCACCGACCGCCCAGCGACACTGAGCACCGACAGCCCAGCGACACTGAGCACCGACCGCCCAGCGACACTGAACACCGACCGCCCAGCGACACAGAGCACCGACCGCCCAGCGACACTGAACACCGACCGCCCAGCGACACTGAACACAGACCGCCCAGCGACAGTGAACACCGACAGCCCAGCGACACTGAGCACCGACCGCCCAGCGACACTGAACACCGACCGCCCAGCGACACTGAGCACCGACCACACAGCGACACTGAGCACCGACCGCCCAGCGACACTGAGCACCGTCCGCCCAGCGACATTGAGCATCGAGCGCCCAGCGACACTGAGCACCGACCGCCCAGTGACACTGAGCACTGAATGTCCAGTAACACTGACTGTCCAGTAACACCAAGCGCTGAATGTCCAGTAACACCGAGAACTGACTGCCCAGCAACACTGACTGCCCAGCATTGCTAACCACTGACTGTCCAGCAGCGCTGACCACTGAATGTCCTGCAGTGCTGACCACTGACTGCCCAGCAGCGCTGACCACTGACTGTCCAGCGACACAGAGCACTGAATGTCAAGTGACACTGAATGTCCATTGACACTGAGCACTGACTGCCTAGCAGTACTGAACACTGAATGTCCAGTGACACTGAGCACTGACTGCCCAGCAGTACTGAACACTGAATGTCCAGCGACACTGAGCACTGACTGCCCAGCAGTACTGAACACTGAATGTCCAATGACACTGAGCACTGACTGCCCAGCAGTACTGAACACTGAATGTCCAGTGACACTGAGCACTGACTGTCCAGCGACACTGAGCACTGAATGTCTAGTGACACTGAATGTCCATTGACACTGAGCACTGACTGCCCAATAGTATTGAACACTGAATGTCCAGCGACACTGAGCACTGAATGTCCAGTGACACTGAATGTCCAGTGACACTCAGCACTGACTGCCCAGTAACACTGACTGTTCAGTAACACTGAGCACTGAATGTCCAGTAACACCGAGCACTGGCTGCCCAGCTGCACTGGCTGTCCAGCAATGCTGACCACTGACTGTACAGCAGCGCTGAGCACTGACTGTCCAGAAACACCGAGCACTGACTGTCCAGTAACACCGAGCACTGACTGTCCAGTATCACTGAGCAGTGTCTGTCTTGTAACACCAAGCATTGACTGTCCAATAACACCGAGCACTGACTGTCCAGTGACACTGAGCACCGACCGCCCAGCGACACTGAGCACCGACCGCCCAGCGACACTGAGCACCGACCGCCCAGCGACACTGAACACCGACCGCCCAGCGACACTGAGCACCGACCGCCCAGCGACACTGAGCACCGAACGCCCAGCGACACTGAGCACCGACCGCCCAGCGACACTGAGCACCGACCGCCCAGCGACACTGAGCACCGACCGCCCAGCGACACTCAACACCGACCGCACAGCGACCCTGAGCACCGACCGCCCAGCGACACAGAGCACCGACCGCCCAGCGACACTGAGCACCGACCGCCCAGCGACACTGAGCACCGACCGCCCAGCGACACTGAGCACCGACCGCCCAGCGACACTGAGCACCGACCGCCCAGCGGCACTGAGCACCGACCGCCCAGCGACACTGAGCACCGACCGCCCAGCGACACTGAACACGGACCGCCCAGCGACACTGAGCACCGACCGCCCAGCGACGCTGAGCACCGACCGCCCAGCGACACTGAGCACCGGCCGCCCAGCGACACTGAACACCGACCGCCCAGCGACACTGAGCACCGACCGCCCAGCGACACAGAGCACCGACCGCCCAGCGACATTGAGCACCGACCGCCCAGCGACACTGAGCACCGACCGCCCAGGGACACTGAGTACCGACCGCCCAGTGACACTGAGCACCGCCCGCCCAGCGACACTGAGCACCGAGCGCCCTGCGACACTGAGCACCGACCGCCCAGAGACACTGAACACCGACCGCCCAGCGACACTGAGCACCGACCGCACAGCGACACTGAGCACCGACCGCACAGCGACACTGAACACCGACCGCCCAGCGACACTGAACACTGACCGCCCAGTGACACTGAGCACCGACCGCACAGCGACACTGAGCACTGAATGTCCAGTAACACTGACTGTCCAGTAACACCAAGCACTGAATGTCCAGTAACTCCGAGACCTGACTGCCCTGCAGCACTGACTGCCCAGCAATGCTAACCACTGACTGTCCAGCAGCGCTGACCACTGACTGCCCAGCAGCGCTGACCACTGACTGTCCAGCGACACTGAGCACTGAATGTCAAGTGACACTGAATGTCCATTGACACTGAGCACTGACTGCCCAACAGTACTGAACACTGAATGTCCATTGACACTGAGCTCTGACTGCCCAGCAGTACTGAACACTGAATGTCCAGTGACACTGAGCACTGACTGCCCAGCAGTACTGAACACTGAATGTCCAGTGACACTGAGCACTGACTGCCCAGCAGTACTGAACACTAAATGTCCAGTGACACTGAGCACTGACTGTCCAGCGACACTGAGCACTGACTGTCCAGTGACACTGAGCACTTAATGTCCAGTGACACTGAATGTCCAGTGACACTAAGCACCGACTGCCCAGTAACACTGACTGTCCAGCAACACTGAGCATGACAGTCCAGCAACACCGAGCACTGACTGTCCAGCAACACCGAGCGCTGAATGTCCAGTAACACTGAGCACTCACTGCCCAGCAGCACTGACTGGCCAGTAACACTCAGCACTGACTGTGCAGTAACAATCAGCACTGACTGTCCAGTAACACTCTGCACTGACTGTCCAGTAACACTCAGCACTGACAGTCCAGTAACACTCAGCACTGGCTGTCCAGTAACACCGAGCACTGGCTGTCCAGTGACACCGAGCACTGGCTGTCCAGTAACACCGAGCACTGGCTGTCCAGTAACACCGAGCACTGAATGTTCAGTAACACCGAGCACTGACTGCCCAGCAACACTGACTTCCTAGTAACACCGAGCACTGACTGTCCAACAGCACTGACTGCCCAGTAACACTGACTGCCCAGCAACGCTGAGCACTGACTGTCCAACAGCACTGACTGCCCAGTAACACTGACTGCCCAGCAACGCTGAGCACTGACTGTCCAACAGCACTGACTGCCCAGTAACACTGACTGCCCAGCAACGCTGAGCACTGACTGTCCAACAGCACTGACTGCCCAGTAACACTGACTGCCCAGCAACGCTGAGCACTGACTGTCCAACAGCACTGACTGCCCAGTAACACTGACTGCCCAGCAACGCTGAGCACTGACTGTCCAACAGCACTGACTGTCTAGAACACTGAGCACTGACTGTCTAGAACACTGAGCACTGACTGTCCAGAAACACCGAGCACTGACTGTCCAGTAACACCAAGCACTGAATATTCAGTAACACCATGCACTGATTGCCCAGTAATACTGAGTACTGACTGTCCAGCAACACTGACTGTCCAGCAAAACTAACTGTCCAGCAGCGCTGACCACTAACTGTCCAGCAGCACTGACCACTGACTGTCCAGCAGCGCTGAGCACTGAATGTCCAGCGACACTGAGCACTGAATGTCTAGTGACACTGAATGCCATTGACACTGTGCACTGACTGCCCAGCAGTATTGAACACCGAATGTCCAGTGACACTGAGCACTGACTGTCCAGCGACACTGAGCACTGAATGTCTAGTGACACTGAATGTCCATTGACACTGAGCACTGACTGCCCAGTAGTATTGAACACTGAATGTCCATTGACACTGAGCACTGAATGTCCAGTGACACTGAATGTCCAGTGACACTAAGCACCGACTGCCCAGTAACACTGACTGTTCAGTAACACTGAGCACTGAATGTCCAGTAACACCGAGCACTGGCTGCCCAGCAGCACTGACTGTCCAGCAATGCTGACCACAGACTGTACAGCAGCGCTGAGCACTGACAATCCAGGAACACTGAGCACTGACTGTCCAGTAACACCGAGCACTGACTGTCCAGTATCACTGAGCAGTGTCTGTCTAGTAACACCTAGCATTGACTGTCCAATAACACCGAGCACTGACCGTCCAGTGACACTGAGCACCGACCGCCCAGCGACTCTGAGCACCGACCGCCCAGCGACACTGAGCACCGACCGCCCAGCGACACTGAGCACCGACCGCCCAGCGACACTGAGCACCGACCGCCCAGCGACACTGAGCACCGACCGCCCAGCGACACTGAGCACCGACCGCCCAGCGACACTGAGCACCGACCGCCCAGAGGCACTGAACACCGACCGCCCAGCGACACTGAGCACCGACCGCCCAGCGACACTGAGCACCGACCGCCCAGCGACACTGAGCACCGACCGCCCAGCGACACTGAGCACCGACCGCCCAGCGACACTGAGCACCGACCACCGAGAGGCACTGAACACCGACCGCCCGGCGACACTGAACACCGACCGCGCGGCGACACTGAGCACCGACCGCCCAGCGACACTGAGCACCGACCGCCCGGCGACACTGAGCACCGACCGCCCGGCGACACTGAGCACCGACCACCCAGCGACACTGAGCACCGACCGCCCAGCGACACTGAGCACCGACCGCACAGCGACACTGAACACCGACCGCCCAGCGACACTCAACACCGACCGCACAGCGACCCTGAGCACCGACCGCCCAGCGACACAGAGCACCGACCGCACAGCGACACTGAGCACCGACCGCCCAGCGACACTGAACACGGACCGCCCAGCGACACTGAGCACCGACCGCCCAGCGACACTGAGCACCGACCGCCCAGCGACACTGAGCACTGGCCGCCCAGCGACACTGAACACCGAACGCCCAGCGACACTGAGCACCGACCGCCCAGCGACACAGAGCACCGACCGCCCAGCGACATTGAGCACCGACCGCCCAGCGACACTGAGCACCGACCGCCCAGGGACACTGAGCACCGCCCGCCCAGCGACACTGAGCACCGAGCGCCCAGCGACACTGAGCACCGACCGCCCAGAGACACTGAACACCGACTGCCCAGCGACATTGAGCACCGACCGCACAGCGACACTGAGCACCGACCGCACAGCGACACTGAACACCGACCGCCCAGCGACACTGAACACCGACCGCACAGCGACACTGAGCACTGAATGTCCAGTAACACTGACTGTCCAGTAACACCAAGCACTGAATGTCCAGTAACTCCGAGACCTGACTGCCCTGCAGCACTGACTGCCCAGCAATGCTAACCACTGACTGTCCAGCAGCGCTGACCACTGACTGCCCAGCAGCGATGACCACTGACTGTCCAGCGACACTGAGCACTGAATGTCAAGTGACACTGAATGTCCATTGACACTGAGCACTGACTGCCCAGCAGTACTGAACACTGAATGTCCAGTGACACTGAGCTCTGACTGCCCAGCAGTACTGAACACTGAATGTCCAGTGACACTGAGCACTGACTGCCCAGCAGTACTGAACACTGAATGTCCAGTGACACTGAGCACTGACTGCCCAGCAGTACTGAACACTAAATGTCCAGTGACACTGAGCACTGACTGTCCAGCGACACTGAGCACTGACTGTCCAGTGACACTGAGCACTTAATGTCCAGTGACACTGAATGTCCAGTGACACTAAGCACCGACTGCCCAGTAACACTGACTGTCCAGCAACACTGAGCATGACAGTCCAGCAACACCGAGCACTGACTGTCCAGCAACACCGAGCGCTGAATGTCCAGTAACACTGAGCACTGACTGCCCAGCAGCACTGACTGTCCAGTAACACTCAGCACTGACTGTCCAGTAACACTCAGCACTGACTGTCCACTAACACTCAGCACTGACTGTCCAGTAACACTCAGCACTGGCTGTCCAGTAACACCGAGCACTGGCTGTCCAGTAACACCGAACACTGGCTGTCCAGCAACACCGAGCACTGGCTGTCCAGTAACACCGAGCAGTCAATGTTCAGTAACACCGAGCACTGAATGTTCAGTAACACCGAGCACTGACTGCCCAGCAACACTGACTTCCTAGTAACACCGAGCACTGACTGTCCCACAGCACTGACTGCCCAGCAACGCTGAGCACTGACTGTCCAACAGCACTGACTGCCCAGTAACACTGACTGCCCAGCAACACTGAGCACTAACTGTCCAACAGCACTGACTGTCTAGAACACTGAGCACTGACTGTCCAGAAACACCGAGCACTGACTGTCCAGTAACACCAAGCACTGAATATTCAGTAACACCATGCACTGATTGCCCGGTAATACTGAGTACTGACTGTCCAGCAACACTGACTGTCCAGCAGCGCTGACCACTGACTATCCAGCAGCGCTGACCACTAACTGTCCAGCAGCACTGACCACTGAATGTCCAGCAGCGCTGACCACTGACTGTCCAGCAGCGCTGAGCACTGAATGTCCAGCGACACTGAGCACTGAATGTCTAGTGACACTGAATGTCCATTGACACTGAGCACTGACTGCCCAGCAGTATTGAACACCGAATGTCCAGCGACACTGAGCACTGAAAGTCCAGCGACACTGAGCACTGAATGTCCAGTGACACTGAATGTCCAGTGACACTAAGCAACGGCTGCGCAATAACACTGACTGTTCAGTAACACTGAGCACTGAATGTCCAGTAACACCGAGCACAGGCTGCCCAGCAGCACTGACTGTCCAGCAATGCTGACCACTGACTGTACAGCAGCGCTGAGCACTGACTGTCCAGAAATGCCGAGCACTGACTGTCCAGTAACACCGAGCACTGACTGTCCAGTATCACTGAGCAGTGTCTGTCTTGTAACACCTAGCATTGACTGTCCAATAACACCGAGCACTGACTGTCCATTAACACTGAGCACCGACCGTCCAGTGACACTGAGCACCGACCGTCCAGTGTCACTGAGCACCGACCGCCCAGTGACACTGAGCACCGACCGCCCAGTGACACTGAGCACCGACCGCCCAGTAACACTGAACACCGACCGCCCAACGACACTGAGCACTGACCGCCCAGTGACACTGAGCACCGACCGCCCAGAGGCACTGAACACCGACCGCCCAGTGACACTGAGCACCGACCGCCCAGTAACACTGAACACCGACCGCCCAGCGACACTGAGCACCGACCGCCCAGCGACACTGAGCACCGACCACACCGCGACACTGAGCACCGACCGCACAGAGACACTGAACACCGACCGCCCAGCGACACTGAACACCGACCGCCCAGTGACACTGAGCACCGACCGCCCAGCGACACTGAGCAATGAATGTCAGTAACACTGACTGTCCAGTAACACCAAGCGCTGAATGTCCAGTAACACCGAGAACTGACTGCCCAGCAGCACTGACTGCCCAGCAATGCTAACCACTGACTGTCCAGCAGCGCTGACCACTGAATGTCCTGCAGCGCTGACCACTGACTGTCCAGCAGCGCTGACCACTGACTGTCCAGCGACACTGAGCACTGAATGTCAAGTGACACTGAATGTCCATTGACACTGAGCACTGACTGCCCAGCAGTACTGAACACTGAATGTCCATTGACACTGAGCACTGACTGCCCAGCAGTACTGAACACTGAATGTCCAGTGACACTGAGCACTGACTGCCCAGCAGTACTGAACACTGAATGTCCAGTGACGCTGAGCACTGACTGCCCAGCAGTACTGAGCACCGACCGCCCAGAGACACTGAGCACCGACCGCCCAGCGACACTGAGCACCGACCGCCCAGCGACACAGAGCACCGACCGCCCAGCGACACTGAGCACCGACCGCCCAGCGACACTGAGCACCGACAGCCCTGCGACACTGAACACCGACCGCCCAGCGACACTGAGCATCGACCGCCCAGCGACACAGAGCACCGACCGCCCAGCGACACTGAGCATCGACCGCCCAGCGACACTGAACACCGACCGCCCAGCGACACTGAGCACCGACCGCCCAGCGACACTGAGCACCGACCGCCCAGCGACACTGAACACCGACCGCCCAGCGACACTGAGCACCGACCGCCCAGCGACACTGAGCACCGACCGCCCAGCGACACTGAGCACCGACCGCCCAGCGACACTGAGCACCGACAGCCCAGCGACACTGAGCACCGACCGCCCAGCGACACTGAACACCGACCGCCCAGCGACACAGAGCACCGACCGCCCAGCGACACTGAACACCGACCGCCCAGCGACACTGAACACAGACCGCCCAGCGACAGTGAACACCGACAGCCCAGCGACACTGAGCACCGACCGCCCAGCGACACTGAACACCGACCGCCCAGCGACACTGAGCACCGACCACACAGCGACACTGAGCACCGACCGCCCAGCGACACTGAGCACCGTCCGCCCAGCGACATTGAGCATCGAGCGCCCAGCGACACTGAGCACCGACCGCCCAGTGACACTGAGCACTGAATGTCCAGTAACACTGACTGTCCAGTAACACCAAGCGCTGAATGTCCAGTAACACCGAGAACTGACTGCCCAGCAACACTGACTGCCCAGCATTGCTAACCACTGACTGTCCAGCAGCGCTGACCACTGAATGTCCTGCAGTGCTGACCACTGACTGCCCAGCAGCGCTGACCACTGACTGTCCAGCGACACAGAGCACTGAATGTCAAGTGACACTGAATGTCCATTGACACTGAGCACTGACTGCCTAGCAGTACTGAACACTGAATGTCCAGTGACACTGAGCACTGACTGCCCAGCAGTACTGAACACTGAATGTCCAGCGACACTGAGCACTGACTGCCCAGCAGTACTGAACACTGAATGTCCAATGACACTGAGCACTGACTGCCCAGCAGTACTGAACACTGAATGTCCAGTGACACTGAGCACTGACTGTCCAGCGACACTGAGCACTGAATGTCTAGTGACACTGAATGTCCATTGACACTGAGCACTGACTGCCCAATAGTATTGAACACTGAATGTCCAGCGACACTGAGCACTGAATGTCCAGTGACACTGAATGTCCAGTGACACTCAGCATTGACTGCCCAGTAACACTGACTGTTCAGTAACACTGAGCACTGAATGTCCAGTAACACCGAGCACTGGCTGCCCAGCTGCACTGGCTGTCCAGCAATGCTGACCACTGACTGTACAGCAGCGCTGAGCACTGACTGTCCAGAAACACCGAGCACTGACTGTCCAGTAACACCGAGCACTGACTGTCCAGTATCACTGAGCAGTGTCTGTCTTGTAACACCAAGCATTGACTGTCCAATAACACCGAGCACTGACTGTCCAGTGACACTGAGCACCGACCGCCCAGCGACACTGAGCACCGACCGCCCGGCGACACTGAGCACCGACCGCCCAGCGACACTGAACACCGACCGCCCAGCGACACTGAGCACCGACCGCCCAGCGACACTGAGCACCGAACGCACAGCGACACTGAGCACCGACCGCCCAGCGACACTGAGCACCGACCGCCCAGCGACACTGAGCACCGACCGCCCAGCGACACTGAGCACCGACCGCCCAGCGACACTCAACACCGACCGCACAGCGACCCTGAGCACCGACCGCCCAGCGACACAGAGCACCGACCGCCCAGCGACACTGAGCACCGACCGCCCAGCGACACTGAGCACCGACCGCCCAGCGACACTGAGCACCGACCGCCCAGCGACACTGAGCACCGACCGCCCAGCGGCACTGAGCACCGACCGCCCAGCGACACTGAGCACCGACCGCCCAGCGACACTGAACACGGACCGCCCAGCGACACTGAGCACCGACCGCCCAGCGACACTGAGCACCGACCGCCCAGCGACACTGAGCACCGGCCGCCCAGCGACACTGAACACCGACCGCCCAGCGACACTGAGCACCGACCGCCCAGCGACACAGAGCACCGACCGCCCAGCGACATTGAGCACCGACCGCCCAGCGACACTGAGCACCGACCGCCCAGGGACACTGAGTACCGACCGCCCAGTGACACTGAGCACCGCCCGCCCAGCGACACTGAGCACCGAGCGCCCTGCGACACTGAGCACCGACCGCCCAGAGACACTGAACACCGACCGCCCAGCGACACTGAGCACCGACCGCACAGCGACACTGAGCACCGACCGCACAGCGACACTGAACACCGACCGCCCAGCGACACTGAACACTGACCGCCCAGTGACACTGAGCACCGACCGCACAGCGACACTGAGCACTGAATGTCCAGTAACACTGACTGTCCAGTAACACCAAGCACTGAATGTCCAGTAACTCCGAGACCTGACTGCCCTGCAGCACTGACTGCCCAGCAATGCTAACCACTGACTGTCCAGCAGCGCTGACCACTGACTGCCCAGCAGCGCTGACCACTGACTGTCCAGCGACACTGAGCACTGAATGTCAAGTGACACTGAATGTCCATTGACACTGAGCACTGACTGCCCAACAGTACTGAACACTGAATGTCCATTGACACTGAGCTCTGACTGCCCAGCAGTACTGAACACTGAATGTCCAGTGACACTGAGCACTGACTGCCCAGCAGTACTGAACACTGAATGTCCAGTGACACTGAGCACTGACTGCCCAGCAGTACTGAACACTAAATGTCCAGCGACACTGAGCACTGACTGTCCAGCGACACTGAGCACTGACTGTCCAGTGACACTGAGCACTTAATGTCCAGTGACACTGAATGTCCAGTGACACTAAGCACCGACTGCCCAGTAACACTGACTGTCCAGCAACACTGAGCATGACAGTCCAGCAACACCGAGCACTGACTGTCCAGCAACACCGAGCGCTGAATGTCCAGTAACACTGAGCACTCACTGCCCAGCAGCACTGACTGGCCAGTAACACTCAGCACTGACTGTGCAGTAACAATCAGCACTGACTGTCCAGTAACACTCTGCACTGACTGTCCAGTAACACTCAGCACTGACTGTCCAGTAACACTCAGCACTGGCTGTCCAGTAACACCGAGCACTGGCTGTCCAGTAACACCGAGCACTGGCTGTCCAGTAACACCGAGCACTGAATGTTCAGTAACACCGAGCACTGACTGCCCAGCAACACTGACTTCCTAGTAACACCGAGCACTGACTGTCCAACAGCACTGACTGCCCAGTAACACTGACTGCCCAGCAACGCTGAGCACTGACTGTCCAACAGCACTGACTGCCCAGTAACACTGACTGCCCAGCAACGCTGAGCACTGACTGTCCAACAGCACTGACTGCCCAGTAACACTGACTGCCCAGCAACGCTGAGCACTGACTGTCCAACAGCACTGACTGCCCAGTAACACTGACTGCCCAGCAACGCTGAGCACTGACTGTCCAACAGCACTGACTGCCCAGTAACACTGACTGCCCAGCAACGCTGAGCACTGACTGTCCAACAGCACTGACTGTCTAGAACACTGAGCACTGACTGTCTAGAACATTGAGCACTGACTGTCCAGAAACACCGAGCACTGACTGTCCAGTAACACCAAGCACTGAATATTCAGTAACACCATGCACTGATTGCCCAGTAATACTGAGTACTGACTGTCCAGCAACACTGACTGTCCAGCAAAACTAACTGTCCAGCAGCGCTGACCACTAACTGTCCAGCAGCACTGACCACTGACTGTCCAGCAGCGCTGAGCACTGAATGTCCAGCGACACTGAGCACTGAATGTCTAGTGACACTGAATGTCCATTGACACTGTGCACTGACTGCCCAGCAGTATTGAACACCGAATGTCCAGTGACACTGAGCACTGACTGTCCAGCGACACTGAGCACTGAATGTCTAGTGACACTGAATGTCCATTGACACTGAGCAATGACTGCCCAGTAGTATTGAACACTGAATGTCCATTGACACTGAGCACTGAATGTCCAGTGACACTGAATGTCCAGTGACACTAAGCACCGACTGCCCAGTAACACTGACTGTTCAGTAACACTGAGCACTGAATGTCCAGTAACACCGAGCACTGGCTGCCCAGCAGCACTGACTGTCCAGCAATGCTGACCACAGACTGTACAGCAGCGCTGAGCACTGACAATCCAGGAACACTGAGCACTGACTGTCCAGTAACACCGAGCACTGACTGTCCAGTATCACTGAGCAGTGTCTGTCTAGTAACACCTAGCATTGACTGTCCAATAACACCGAGCACTGACCGTCCAGTGACACTGAGCACCGACCGCCCAGCGACTCTGAGCACCGACCGCCCAGCGACAGTGAGCACCGACCGCCCAGCGACACTGAGCACCGACCGCCCAGCGACACTGAGCACCGACCGCCCAGCGACACTGAGCACCGACCGCCCAGCGACACTGAGCACCGACCGCCCAGCGACACTGAGCACCGACCGCCCAGAGGCACTGAACACCGACCGCCCAGCGACACTGAGCACCGACCGCCCAGCGACACTGAGCACCGACCGCCCAGCGACACTGAGCACCGACCGCCCAGCGACACTGAGCACCGACCGCCCAGCGACACTGAGCACCGACCACCCAGAGGCACTGAACACCGACCGCCCAGCGACACTGAACACCGACCGCGCGGCGACACTGAGCACCGACCGCCCCGCGACACTGAGCACCGACCGCCCGGCGACACTGAGCACCGACCGCCCGGCGACACTGAGCACCGACCACCCAGCGACACTGAGCACCGACCGCCCAGCGACACTGAGCACCGACCGCACAGCGACACTGAACACCGACCGCACAGCGACACTGAGCACCGACCGCCCAGCGACACTGAGCACCGACCGCCCAGCGACACTGAGCACCGACCGCCCAGCGACACTGAGCACCGACCGCCCAGCGACACTCAACACCGACCGCACAGCGACCCTGAGCACCGACCGCCCAGCGACACAGAGCACCGACCGCACAGCGACACTGAGCACCGACCGCCCAGCGACACTGAACACGGACCGCCCAGCGACACTGAGCACCGACCGCCCAGCGACACTGAGCACCGACCGCCCAGCGACACTGAGCACCGGCCGCCCAGCGACACTGAACACCGAACGCCCAGCGACACTGAGCACCGACCGCCCAGCGACACAGAGCACCGACCGCCCAGCGACATTGAGCACCGACCGCCCAGCGACACTGAGCACCGACCGCCCAGGGACACTGAGCACCGCCCGCCCAGCGACACTGAGCACCGAGCGCCCAGCGACACTGAGCACCGACCGCCCAGAGACACTGAACACCGACCGCCCAGCGACATTGAGCACCGACCGCACAGCGACACTGAGCACCGACCGCACAGCGACACTGAACACCGACCGCCCAGCGACACTGAACACCGACCGCACAGCGACACTGAGCACTGAATGTCCAGTAACACTGACTGTCCAGTAACACCAAGCACTGAATGTCCAGTAACTCCGAGACCTGACTGCCCTGCAGCACTGACTGCCCAGCAATGCTAACCACTGACTGTCCAGCAGCGCTGACCACTGACTGCCCAGCAGCGCTGACCACTGACTGTCCAGCGACACTGAGCACTGAATGTCAAGTGACACTGAATGTCCATTGACACTGAGCACTGACTGCCCAGCAGTACTGAACACTGAATGTCCAGTGACACTGAGCTCTGACTGCCCAGCAGTACTGAACACTGAATGTCCAGTGACACTGAGCACTGACTGCCCAGCAGTACTGAACACTGAATGTCCAGTGACACTGAGCACTGACTGCCCAGCAGTACTGAACACTAAATGTCCAGTGACACTGAGCACTGACTGTCCAGCGACACTGAGCACTGACTGTCCAGTGACACTGAGCACTTAATGTCCAGTGACACTGAATGTCCAGTGACACTAAGCACCGACTGCCCAGTAACACTGACTGTCCAGCAACACTGAGCATGACAGTCCAGCAACACCGAGCACTGACTGTCCAGCAACACCGAGCGCTGAATGTCCAGTAACACTGAGCACTGACTGCCCAGCAGCACTGACTGGCCAGTAACACTCAGCACTGACTGTGCAGTAACAATCAGCACTGACTGTCCAGTAACACTCAGCACTGACTGTCCAGTAACACTCAGCACTGACTGTCCAGTAACACTCAGCACTGGCTGTCCAGTACCACCGAGCACTGGCTGTCCAGTAACACCGAGCACTGGCTGTCCAGTAACACCGAGCACTGGCTGTCCAGTAACACCGAGCACTGAATGTTCAGTAACACCGAGCACTGACTGCCCAGCAACACTGTCTTCCTAGTAACACCGAGCACTGACTGTCCAACAGCACTGACTGCCCAGTAACACTGACTGCCCAGCAACGCTGAGCACTGACTGTCCAACAGCACTGACTGCCCAGTAACACTGACTGCCCAGCAACGCTGAGCACTGACTGTCCAACAGCACTGACTGCCCAGTAACACTGACTGCCCAGCAACGCTGAGCACTGACTGTCTAACAGCACTGACTGTCTAGAACACTGAGCACTGACTGTCTAGAACACTGAGCACTGACTGTCTAGAACACTGAGCACTGACTGTCCAGAAACACCGAGCACTGACTGTCCAGTAACACCAAGCACTGAATATTCAGTAACACCATGCACTGATTGCCCAGTAATACTGAGTACTGACTGTCCAGCAACACTGACTGTCCAGCAACACTAAGTGTCCAGCAGCGCTGACCACTAACTGTCCAGCAGCACTGACCACTGACTATCCAGCAGCGCTGAGCACTGAATGTCCAGCGACACTGAGCACTGAATGTCTAGTGACACTGAATGTCCATTGACACTGTGCACTGACTGCCCAGCAGTATTGAACACCGAATGTCCAGTGACACTGAGCACTGACTGTCCAGCGACACTGAGCACTGAATGTCTAGTGACACTGAATGTCCATTGACACTGAGCACTGACTGCCCAGTAGTATTGAACACTGAATGTCCATTGACACTGAGCACTGAATGTCCAGTGACACTGAATGTCCAGTGACACTAAGCACCGACTGCCCAGTAACACTGACTGTTCAGTAACACTGAGCACTGAATGTCCAGTAACACCGAGCACTGGCTGCCCAGCAGCACTGACTGTCCAGCAATGCTGACCACAGACTGTACAGCAGCGCTGAGCACTGACAATCCAGGAACACTGAGCACTGACTGTCCAGTAACACCGAGCACTGACTGTCCAGTATCACTGAGCAGTGTCTGTCTCGTAACACCGAGCATTGACTGTCCAATAACACCGAGCACTGACTGTCCAGTGACACTGAGCACCGACCGCCCAGCGACAGTGAGCACCGACCGCCCAGCGACACTGAGCACCGACCGTCCAGCGACACTGAGCACCGACCGCCCAGCGACACTGAGCACCGACCGCCCAGCGACACTGAGCACCGACCGCCCAGCGACACTGAGCACCGACCGCCCAGAGGCACTGAGCACCGACCGCCCAGCGACACTGAGCACCGACCGCCCAGCGACACTGAGCACTGAATGTCAAGTGACACTGAATGTCCATTGACACTGAGCACTGACTGCCTAGCAGTACTGAACACTGAATGTCCAGTGACACTGAGCACTGACTGCCCAGCAGTACTGAACACTGAATGTCCAGTGACACTGAGCACTGACTGCCCAGCAGTACTGAACACTGAATGTCCAATGACACTGAGCACTGACTGCCCAGCAGTACTGAACACTGAATGTCCAGTGACACTGAGCACTGACTGTCCAGCGACACTGAGCACTGAATGTCTAGTGACACAGAATGTCCATTGACACTGAGCACTGTCTGCCCAGTAGTATTGAACACTGAATGTCCTGCGACACTGAGCACTGAATGTCCAGTGACACTGAATGTCCAGTGACACTCAGCACTGACTGCCCAGTAACACTGACTGTTCAGTAACACTGAGCACTGAATGTCCAGTAACACCGAGCACTGGCTGCCCAGCTGCACTGACTGTCCAGCAATGCTGACCACTGACTGTACAGCAGCGCTGAGCACTGACTGTCCTGAAACACCGAGCACTGACTGTCCAGTAACACCGAGCATTGACTGTCCAGTATCACTGAGCAGTGTCTGTCTTGTAACACCTAGCATTGACTGTCCAATAACACCGAGCACTGACTGTCCAGTGACACTGAGCACCGACCGCCCAGGGACACTGAGCACCGACCGCCCAGCGACACTGAACACTGACCGCCCAGCGACACTGAACACAGACCGCCCAGCGACAGTGAACACCGACAGCCCAGCGACACTGAACACCGACCGCCCAGCGACACTGAGCACCGACCACACAGCGACACTGAGCACCGACCGCCCAGCGACACTGAGCACCGACCGCCCAGTGACACTGAGCACCGACCGCCCAGCGACACTGAACACCGACCGCCCAGCGACACTGAACACCGACCGCCCAGCGACACTGAGCACCGACCGCCCAGAGTCACTGAACACCGTCCGCCTAGCGACATTGAGCATCGAGCACCCAGCGACACTGAGCACCGACCGCCCAGTGGCACTGAGCACTGAATGTCCAGTAACACTGACTGTCCAGTAACACCAAGCGCTGAATGTCCAGTAACACCGAGAACTGACTGCCCAGCAACACTGACTGCCCAGCATTGCTAACCACTGACTGTCCAGCAGCGCTGACCACTGAATGTCCTGCAGTGCTGACCACTGACTGCCCAGCAGCGCTGACCACTGACTGTCCAGCGACACAGAGCACTGAATGTCAAGTGACACTGAATGTCCATTGACACTGAGCACTGACTGCCTAGCAGTACTGAACACTGAATGTCCAGTGACACTGAGCACTGACTGCCTAGCAGTACTGAACACTGAATGTCCAGTGACACTGAGCACTGATTGTCCAGCGACACTGAGCACTGAATGTCTAGTGACACTGAATGTCCATTGACACTGAGCACTGACTGCCCAATAGTATTGAACACTGAATGTCCAGCGATACTGAGCACTGAATGTCCAGTGACACTGAATGTCCAGTGACACTCAGCACTGACTGCCCAGTAACACTGACTGTTCAGTAACACTGAGCACTGAATGTCCAGTAACACCGAGCACTGGCTGCCCAGCTGCACTGACTGTCCAGCAATGCTGACCACTGACTGTACAGCAGCGCTGAGCACTGACTGTCCAGAAACACCGAGCACTGACTGTCCAGTAACACCGAGCAATGACTGTCCAGTATCACTGAGCAGTGTCTCTCTTGTAACACCAAGCATTGACTGTCCAATAACACCGAGCACTGACTGTCCAGTGACACTGAGCACCGACCGCCCAGCGACACTGAGCACCGACCGCCCAGCGACACTGAGCACCGACCGCCCAGCGACACTGAACACCGACCGCCCAGCGACACTGAGCACCGACCGCCCAGCGACACTGAGCACCGACCGCCCAGCGACACTGAGCACCGACCGCCCAGCGACACTGAGCACCGACCGCCCAGCGACACTGAGCACCGACCGCCCAGCGACACTGAGCACCGACCGCCCAGCGACACTCAACACCGACCGCACAGCGACCCTGAGCACCGACCGCCCAGCGACACAGAGCACCGACCGCCCAGCGACACTGAGCACCGACCGCCCAGCGACACTGAGCACCGACCGCCCAGCGACACTGAGCAACGAACGCCCAGCGACACTGAGCACCGACCGCCCAGCGGCACTGAGCACCGACCGCACAGCGACACTGAGCACCGACCGCCCAGCGACACTGAACACGGACCGCCCAGCGACACTGAGCACCGACCGCCCAGCGACACTGAGCACCGACCGCCCAGCGACACTGAGCACCGGCCGCCCAGCGACACTGAACACCGAACGCCCAGCGACACTGAGCACCGACCGCCCAGCGACACAGAGCACCGACCGCCCAGCGACATTGAGCACCGACCGCCCAGCGACACTGAGCACCGACCGCCCAGGGACACTGAGCACCGCCCGCCCAGCGACACTGAGCACCGAGCGCCCAGCGACACTGAGCACCGACCGCCCAGAGACACTGAACACCGACCGCCCAGCGACATTGAGCACCGACCGCACAGCGACACTGAGCACCGACCGCACAGCGACACTGATCACCGACCGCCCAGCGACACTGAACACCGACCGCACAGCGACACTGAGCACTGAATGTCCAGTAACACTGACTGTCCAGTAACACCAAGCACTGAATGTCCAGTAACTCCGAGACCTGACTGCCCTGCAGCACTGACTGCCCAGCAATGCTAACCACTGACTGTCCAGCAGCGCTGACCACTGACTGCCCAGCAGCGCTGACCACTGACTGTCCAGCGACACTGAGCACCGGTCGCCCAGCGACACTGAACACCGAACGCCCAGCGACACTGAGCACCGACCGCCCAGCGACACAGAGCACCGACCGCCCAGCGACATTGAGCACCGACCGCCCAGCGACACTGAGCACCGACCGCCCAGGGACACTGAGCACCGCCCGCCCAGCGACACTGAGCACCGAGCGCCCAGCGACACTGAGCACCGACCGCCCAGAGACACTGAACACCGACCGCCCAGCGACATTGAGCACCGACCGCACAGCGACACTGAGCACCGACCGCACAGCGACACTGAACACCGACCGCCCAGCGACACTGAACACCGACCGCACAGCGACACTGAGCACTGAATGTCCAGTAACACTGACTGTCCAGTAACACCAAGCACTGAATGTCCAGTAACTCCGAGACCTGACTGCCCTGCAGCACTGACTGCCCAGCAATGCTAACCACTGACTGTCCAGCAGCGCTGACCACTGACTGCCCAGCAGCGCTGACCACTGACTGTCCAGCGACACTGAGCACTGAATGTCAAGTGACACTGAATGTCCATTGACACTGAGCACTGACTGCCCAGCAGTACTGAACACTGAATGTCCAGTGACACTGAGCTCTGACTGCCCAGCAGTACTGAACACTGAATGTCCAGTGACACTGAGCACTGACTGCCCAGCAGTACTGAACACTGAATGTCCAGTGACACTGAGCACTGACTGCCCAGCAGTACTGAACACTAAATGTCCAGTGACACTGAGCACTGACTGTCCAGCGACACTGAGCACTGACTGTCCAGTGACACTGAGCACTTAATGTCCAGTGACACTGAATGTCCAGTGACACTAAGCACCGACTGCCCAGTAACACTGACTGTCCAGCAACACTGAGCATGACAGTCCAGCAACACCGAGCACTGACTGTCCAGCAACACCGAGCGCTGAATGTCCAGTAACACTGAGCACTCACTGCCCAGCAGCACTGACTGTCCAGTAACACTCAGCACTGACTGTCCAGTAACACTCAGCACTGACTGTCCAGTAACACTCAGCACTGGCTGTCCAGTACCACCGAGCACTGGCTGTCCAGTAACACCGAGCACTGGCTGTCCAGTAACACCGAGCACTGGCTGTCCAGTAACACCGAGCACTGAATGTTCAGTAACACCGACCACTGACTGCCCAGCAACACTGACTTCCTAGTAACACCGAGCACTGACTGTCCAACAGCACTGACTGCCCAGTAACACTGACTGCCCAGCAACGCTGAGCACTGACTGTCCAACAGCACTGACTGCCCAGTAACACTGACTGCCCAGCAACGCTGAGCACTGACTGTCCAACAGCACTGACTGTCTAGAACACTGAGCACTGACTGTCTAGAACACTGAGCACTGACTGTCCAGAAACACCGAGCACTGACTGTCCAGTAACACCAAGCACTGAATATTCAGTAACACCATGCACTGATTGCCCAGTAATACTGAGTACTGACTGTCCAGCAACACTGACTGTCCAGCAACACTAAGTGTCCAGCAGCGCTGACCACTAACTGTCCAGCAGCACTGACCACTGACTATCCAGCAGCGCTGAGCACTGAATGTCCAGCGACACTGAGCACTGAATGTCTAGTGACACTGAATGTCCATTGACACTGTGCACTGACTGCCCAGCAGTATTGAACACCGAATGTCCAGTGACACTGAGCACTGACTGTCCAGCGACACTGAGCACTGAATGTCTAGTGACACTGAATGTCCATTGACACTGAGCACTGACTGCCCAGTAGTATTGAACACTGAATGTCCATTGACACTGAGCACTGAATGTCCAGTGACACTGAATGTCCAGTGACACTAAGCACCGACTGCCCAGTAACACTGACTGTTCAGTAACACTGAGCACTGAATGTCCAGTAACACCGAGCACTGGCTGCCCAGCAGCACTGACTGTCCAGCAATGCTGACCACAGACTGTACAGCAGCGCTGAGCACTGACAATCCAGGAACACTGAGCACTGACTGTCCAGTAACACCGAGCACTGACTGTCCAGTATCACTGAGCAGTGTCTGTCTAGTAACACCTAGCATTGACTGTCCAATAACACCGAGCACTGACTGTCCAATGCCACTGAGCACCGACCGCCCAGCGACTCTGAGCACCGACCGCCCAGCGACACTGAGCACCGACCGCCCAGCGACACTGAGCACCGACCGCCCAGCGACACTGAGCCCCGACCGCCCAGCGACACTGAGCACCGACCGCCCAGCGACACTGAGCACCGACCGCACAGCGACACTGAGCACCGACCTCACAGCGACACTGAGCACCGACCGCACAGCGACACTGAACACCGACCGCCCAGCGACACTGAGCACCGACCGCCCAGCGACACAGAGCACCGACCGCCCAGCGACACTGAGCATCGACCGCCCAGCGACACTGAACACCGACCGCCCAGCGACACTGAGCACCGACCGCCCAGCGACACTGAGCACCGACCGCCCAGCGACACTGAGCACCGACCGCCCAGCGACACTGAGCACCGACCGCCCAGCGACACTGAGCACCGACCGCCCAGCGACACTGAGCACCGACCGCCCAGCGACACTGAGCACCGACCGCACAGCGACACTGAGCACCGACCGCACAGCGACACTGAACACCGACCGCCCAGCGACACAGAGCACCGACCGCCCAGCGACACAGAGCACCGACCGCCCAGCGACACTGAGCATCGACCGCCCAGCGACACTGAGCACCGACCGCCCAGCGACACTGAACACCGACCGCCCAGCGACACTGAGCACCGACCGCCCAGCGACACTGAGCACCGACCGCCCAGAGACACTGAACACAGACCGCCCAGCGACACTGTGCATCGAGCGCCCAGCGACACTGAGCACCGACCGCCCAGTGACACTGAGCACTGAATGTCCAGTAACACTGACTGTCCAGTAACACCAAGCGCTGAATGTCCAGTAACACGGAGAACTGACTGCACAGCAACACTGACTGCCCAGCAATGCTAACCACTGACTGTCCAGCAGCGCTGACCACTGAATGTCCTGCAGTGCTGACCACTGACTGCCCAGCAGCGCTGACCACTGACTGTCCAGCGACACAGAGCACTGAATGTCAAGTGACACTGAATGTCCATTGACACTGAGCACTGACTGCCTAGCAGTACTGAACACTGAATGTCCAGTGACACTGAGCACTGACTGCCCAGCAGTACTGAACACTGAATGTCCAGTGACACTGAGCACTGACTGCCCAGCAGTACTGAACACTGAATGTCCAGTGACACTGAGCACTGACTGCCCAGCAGTACTGAACACTGAATGTCCAGTGACACTGAGCACTGACTGTCCAGCGACACTGGACACTGAATGTCTAGTGACACTGAATGTCCATTGGCACTGAGCACTGTCTGCCCAGTAGTATTGAACACTGAATGTCCAGCGACACTGAGCACTGAATGTCCAGTGACACTGAATGTCCAGTGACACTCAGCACTGACTGCCCAGTAACACTGTCTGTTCAGTAACACTGAGCACTGAATGTCCAGTAACACCGAGCACTGGCTGCCCAGCTGCACTGACTGTCCAGCAATGCTGACCACTGACTGTACAGCAGCGCTGAGCACTGACTGTCCAGAAACACCGAGCACTGACTGTCCAGTAACACCGAGCACTGACTGTCCAGTATCACTGAGCAGTGTCTGTCTTGTAACACCTAGCATTGACTGTCCAATAACACCGAGCACTGACTGTCCAGTGACACTGAGCACCGACCGCCCAGGGACACTGAGCACCGACCGCCCAGTGACACTGAGCACTGAATGTCCAGTAACACTGACTGTCCAGTAACACCAAGCGCTGAATGTCCAGTAACACCGAGAACTGACTGCCCAGCAACACTGACTACCCAGCATTGCTAACCACTGACTGTCCAGCAGCTTTGACCACTGAATGTCCTGCAGTGCTGACCACTGACTGCCCAACAGCGCTGACCACTGACTGTCCAGCGACACAGAGCACTGAATGTCAAGTGACACTGAATGTCCATTGACACTGAGCACTGACTGCCTAGCAGTACTGAACACTGAATGTCCAGTGACACTGAGCACTGACTGCCCAGCAGTACTGAACACTGAATGTCCAGTGACACTGAGCACTGACTGCCCAGCAGTACTGAACACTGAATGTCCAATGACACTGAGCACTGACTGCCCAGCAGTATTGAACACTGAATGTCCAGTGACACTGAGCACTGACTGTCCAGCGACACTGAGCACTGAATGTCTAGTGACACTGAATGTCCATTGACACTGAGCACTGACTGCCCAGTAGTATTGAACACTGAATGTCCAGCGACACTGAGCGCTGAATGTCCAGTGACACTGAATGTCCAGTGACACTAAGCACTGACTGCCCAGTAACACTGACTGTTCAGTAACACTGAGCACTGAATGTCCAGTAACACCGAGCACTGGCTGCCCAGCAGCACTGACTGTCCAGCAATGCTGACCACTGACTGTACAGCAGCGCTGAGCACTGACTGTCCAGAAACACCGAGCACTGACTGTCCAGTAACAACGAGCAATGACTGTCCAGTATCACTGAGCGGTGTCTGTCTTGTAACACCAAGCATTGACTGTCCAATAACACCGAGCACTGACTGTCCAGTGACACTGAGCACCGACCGCCCAGCGACACTGAGCACCGACCGCCCAGCGACACTGAGCACCGACCGCCCAGCGACACTGAGCACCGACCGCCCAGCGACACTGAGCACCGACCGCCCAGCGACACTGAGCACCGACCGCCCAGCGACACTGAGCACCGACCGCCCAGCGACACTGAGCACCGACCGCCCAGCGACACTGAGCACCGACCGCCCAGCGACACTGAGCACCGACCGCCCTGCGACACTGAGCACCGACCGCCCAGCGACACTGAGCACCGACCGCCCAGCGACACTGAGCACCGACCGCCCAGCGACACTCAACACCGACCGCACAGCGACCCTGAGCACCGACCGCCCAGCGACACTGAACACTGACCGCCCAGTGACACTGAGCACCGACCGCACAGCGACACTGAGCACTGAATGTCCAATAACACTGACTGTCCAGTAACACCAAGCACTGAATGTCCAGTAACTCCGAGACCTGACTGCCCTGCAGCACTGACTGCCCAGCAATGCTAACCACTGACTGTCCAGCAGCGCTGACCACTGACTGCCCAGCAGCGCTGACCACTGACTGTCCAGTGACACTGAGCACTGAATGTCAAGTGACACTGAATGTCCATTGACACTGAGCACTGACTGCCCAGCAGTACTGAACACTGAATGTCCAGTGACACTGAGCTCTGACTGCCCAGCAGTACTGAACACTGAATGTCCAGTGACACTGAGCACTGACTGCCCAGCAGTACTGAACACTGAATGTCCAGTGACACTGAGCACTGACTGCCCACCAGTACTGAACACTAAATGTCCAGTGACACTGAGCACTGAATGTCTAGCGACACTGAGCACTGACTGTCCAGTGACACTGAGCACTTAATGTCCAGTGACACTGAATGTCCAGTGACACTAAGCACCGACTGCCCAGTAACACTGACTGTCCAGCAACACTGAGCACTGACTGTCCAGCAACACCGAGCGCTGAATGTCCAGTAACACTGAGCACTCACTGCCCAGCAGCACTGACTGGCCAGTAACACTCAGCACTGACTGTGCAGTAACAATCAGCACTGACTGTCCAGTAACACTCAGCACTGACTGTCCAGTAACACTCAGCACTGACTGTCCAGTAACACTCAGCACTGGCTGTCCAGTAACACCGAGCACTGGCTGTCCAGTAACACCGAGCACTGGCTGTCCAGTAACACCGAGCACTGGCTGTCCAGTAACACCGAGCACTGAATATTCAGTAACACCGAGCACTGACTGCCCAGCAACACTGACTTCCTAGTAACACCGAGCACTGACTGTCCAACAGCACTGACTGCCCAGTAACACTGACTGCCCAGCAACGCTGAGCACTGACTGTCCAACAGCACTGACTGCCCAGTAACACTGACTGCCCAGCAACGCTGAGCACTGACTGTCCAACAGCACTGACTGCCCAGTAACACTGACTGCCCAGCAACGCTGAGCACTGACTGTCCAACAGCACTGACTGTCTAGAACACTGAGCACTGACTGTCTAGAACACTGAGCACTGACTGTCCAGAAACACCGAGCACTGACTGTCCAGTAACACCAAGCACTGAATATTCAGTAACACCATGCACTGATTGCCCAGTAATACTGAGTACTGACTGTCCAGCAACACTGACTGTCCAGCAACACTAAGTGTCCAGCAGCGCTGACCACTAACTGTCCAGCAGCACTGACCACTGACTGTCCAGCAGCGCTGACCACTAACTGTCCAGCAGCACTGACCACTGACTGTCCAGCAGCGCTGAGCACTGAATGTCCAGCGACACTGAGCACTGAATGTCTAGTGACACTGAATGTCCATTGACACTGTGCACTGACTGCCCAGCAGTACTGAACACCGAATGTCCAGTGACACTGAGCACTGAATGTCTAGTGACACTGAATGTCCATTGACACTGAGCACTGACTGCCCAGTAGTATTGAACACTGAATGTCCATTGACACTGAGCACTGAATGTCCAGTGACACTGAATGTCCAGTGACACTAAGCACCGACTGCCCAGTAACACTGACTGTTCAGTAACACTGAGCACTGAATGTCCAGTAACACCGAGCACTGGCTGCCCAGCAGCACTGACTGTCCAGCAATGCTGACCACAGACTGTACAGCAGCGCTGAGCACTGACAATCCAGAAACACTGAGCACTGACTGTCCAGTAACACCGAGCACTGACTGTCCAGTATCACTGAGCAGTGTCTGTCTAGTAACACCTAGCATTGACTGTCCAATAACACCGAGCACTGACCGTCCAGTGACACTGAGCACCGACCGCCCAGCGACACTGAGCACCGACCGCCCAGCGACAGTGAGCACCGACCGCCCAGCGACACTGAGCACTGACCGCCCAGCGACACTGAGCAACGACCGCCCAGCGACACTGAGCACCGACCGCCCAGTGACACTGAGCACCGACCGCCCAGCGACACTGAGCACCGACCGCCCAGAGGCACTGAGCACCGACCGCCCAGCGACACTGAGCACCGACCGCCCAGCGACACTGAGCACCGACCGCCCAGCGACACTGAGCACCGACCGCCCAGCGACACTGAGCACCGACCGCCCAGCGACACTGAGCACCGACCGCCCAGCGACACTGAGCACCGACCGCCCAGCGACACTGAACACCGACCGCGCGGCGACACTGAGCACCGACCGCCCAGCGACACTGAGCACCGACCGCCCGGCGACACTGAGCACCGACCGCCCGGCGACACTGAGCACCGACCGCCCGGCGACAGTGAGCACCGACCACCCGGCGACACTGAGCACCGACCGCCCAGCGACACTGAGCACCGACCGCCCAGCGACACTGAGCACCGATCGCACAGCGACACTGAACACCGACCGCACAGCGACACTGAGCACCGACCGCCCAGCGACACTGAGCACCGACCGCCCAGCGTTACTGAGCACCGACCGCCCAGCGACACTGAGCACCGACCGCCCAGAGGCACTGAACACCGACCGCCCAGCGACACTGAGCACCGACCGCCCAGCGACACTGAGCACCGACCGCCCAGCGACACTGAGCACCGACCGCCCAGCGACACAGAGCACCGACCACCCAGCGACACTGAGCACCGACTGCTCAGCGACACTGAGCACCGACCGCCCGGCGACACTGAACACCGACCGCCCAGCGACACTGAGCACCGACCGCACAGCGACACTGAGCACCGACCGCACAGCGACACTGAACACCGACCGCCCAGCGACACTGAGCACCGACCGCCCAGCGACACAGAGCACGGACCGCCCAGCGACACTGAGCATCGACTGCCCAGCGACACTGAACACTGATCGCCCAGCGACACTGAGCACCGACCGCCCAGCGACACTGAGCACCGACCGCCCAGCGACACTGAGCACCGACCGCCCAGCGACACTGAGCACCGACCGCCCAGCGACACAGAGCACCGACCGCCCAGCGACACTGAGCACCGACCACCCAGCGACACTGAGCACCGACCGCCCAGCGACACTGAGCACCGACCGCCCAGCGACACTGAGCACCGACCGCCCAGCGACACTGAACACCGACAGCCCAGCGACACAGAGCACCGACCGCCCAGCGACACTGAACACCGACCGCCCAGCGACACTGAACGCCGACCGCCCAGCGACAGTGAACGCCGACAGCCCAGCGACACTGAGCACCAACCGCCCAGCGACACTGAACACCGACCGCACAGCGATACTGAGCACCGACCGCCCAGCGACACTGAGCTCCGACCGCACAGCGATACTGAGCACCGACCGCCCAGCGACACTGAGCACCGACCGCCCAGCGACACTGAGCACCGACCGCCCAGCGACACTGAACACCGACCGCCCAGCGACACTGAGCACCGACCGCCCAGCGACACTGAGCACCGACCGCCCAGAGACACTGAATACAGACCGCCCAGCGACACTGTGCATCGAGCGCCCAGCGACACTGAGCACCGACCGCCCAGTGACACTGAGCACTGAATGTCCAGTAATACTGACTGTCCAGTAACACCAAGCGCTGAATGTCCAGTAACACGGAGAACTGACTGCACAGCAACACTGACTGCCCAGCAATGCTAACCACTGACTGTCCAGCAGCGCTGACCACTGAATGTCCTGCAGTGCTGACCACTGACTGCCCAGCAGCGCTGACCACTGACTGTCCAGCGACACAGAGCACTGAATGTCAAGTGACACTGAATGTCCATTGACACTGAGCACTGACTGCCTAGCAGTACTGAACACTAAATGTCCAGTGACACTGAGCACTGACTGCCCAGCAGTACTGAACACTGAATGTCCAGTGACACTGAGCACTGACTGCCCAGCAGTACTGAACACTGAGTGTCCAATGACACTGAGCACTGACTGCCCAGCAGTACTGAACACTGAATGTCCAGTGACACTGAGCTCTGACTGCCCAGCAGTACTGAACACTGAATGTCCAGTGACACTGAGCACTGACTGCCCAGCAGTACTGAACACTGAATGTCCAGTGACACTGAGCACTGACTGCCCAGCAACACCGAGCGCTGAATGTCCAGTAACACTGAGCACTCACTGCCCAGCAGCACTGACTGGCCAGTAACACTCAGCACTGACTGTGCAGTAACAATCAGCACTGACTGTCCAGTAACACTCAGCACTGACTGTCCAGTAACACTCAGCACTGGCTGTCCAGTAACACCGAGCACTGGCTGTCCAGTAACACCGAGCACTGGCTGTCCAGTAACACCGAGCACTGGCTGTCCAGTAACACCGAGCACTGAATGTTCAGTAACACCGAGCACTGACTGCCCAGCAACACTGACTTCCTAGTAACACCGAGCACTGACTGTCCAACAGCACTGACTGCCCAGTAACACTGACTGCCCAGCAACGCTGAGCACTGACTGTCCAACAGCACTGACTGCCCAGTAACACTGACTGCCCAGCAACGCTGAGCACTGACTGTCCAACAGCACTGACTGCCCAGTAACACTGACTGCCCAGCAACGCTGAGCACTGACTGTCCAACAGCACTGACTGTCTAGAACACTGAGCACTGACTGTCTAGAACACTGAGCACTGACTGTCCAGAAACACCGAGCACTGACTGTCCAGTAACACCAAGCACTGAATATTCAGTAACACCATGCACTGATTGCCCAGTAATACTGAGTACTGACTGTCCAGCAACACTGACTGTCCAGCAACACTAAGTGTCCAGCAGCGCTGACCACTAACTGTCCAGCAGCACTGACCACTGACTGTCCAGCAGCGCTGAGCACTGAATGTCCAGCGACACTGAGCACTGAATGTCTAGTGACACTGAATGTCCATTGACACTGTGCACTGACTGCCCAGCAGTATTGAACACCGAATGTCCAGTGACACTGAGCACTGACTGTCCAGCGACACTGAGCACTGAATGTCTAGTGACACTGAATGTCCATTGACACTGAGCACTGACTGCCCAGTAGTATTGAACACTGAATGTCCATTGACACTGAGCACTGAATGTCCAGTGACACTGAATGTCCAGTGACACTAAGCACCGACTACCCAGTAACACTGACTGTTCAGTAACACTGAGCACTGAATATCCAGTAACACCGAGCACTGGCTGCCCAGCTGCACTGACTGTCCAGCAATGCTGACCACAGACTGTACAGCAGCGCTGAGCACTGACAATCCAGGAACACTGAGCACTGACTGTCCAGTAACACCGAGCACTGACTGTCCAGTATCACTGAGCAGTGTCTGTCTAGTAACACCTAGCATTGACTGTCCAATAACACCGAGCACTGACCGTCCAGTGACACTGAGCACCGACCACCCAGCGATACTGAGCACCGACCGCCCAGCGACACTGAGCACCGACCGCCCAGCGACACTGAACACCGACCGCCCAGCGACACTGAGCTCCGACCGCCCAGCGACACTGAGCACCGACCGCCCAGAGGCACTGAACACCGACCGCCCAGCGACACTGAGCACCGACCGCCCAGCGACACTGAGCACCGACCGCCCAGCGACACTGAGCACCGACCGCCCAGCGACACTGAGCACCGACCGCCCAGCGACACTGAGCACCGACCGCCCAGAGGCACTGAACACCGACCGCCCGGCGACACTGAACACCGACCGCCCGGCGACACTGAGCACCGACCGCCCAGCGACACTGAGCACCGACCGCCCGGCGACACTGAGCACCGACCGCCCGGCGACAGTGAGCACCGACCACCCGGCGACACTGAGCACCGACCGCCCAGCGACACTGAGCACCGACCGCACAGCGACACTGAACACCGACCGCACAGCGACACTGAGCACCGACCGCCCAGCGACACTGAGCACCGACCGCCCAGCGTTACTGAGCACCGACCGCCCAGCGACACTGAACACCGACCGCCCAGAGGCACTGAACACCGACCGCCCAGCGACACTGAGCACCGACCGCCCAGCGTCACTGAGCACCGACCGCCCAGCGACACTGAGCACCGACCGCCCAGCGACACAGAGCACCGACCACCCAGCGACACTGAGCACCGACCGCTCAGCGACACTGAGCACCGACCGCCCAGCGACACTGAGCACCGACCGCCCAGCGACACTGAACACCGACCGCCCAGCGACACTGAGCACCGACCGCACAGCGACACTGAGCACCGACCGCACAGCGACACTGAACACCGACCGCCCAGCGACACTGAGCACCGACCGCCCCGCGACACAGAGCACCGACCGCCCAGCGACACTGAGCATCGACCGCCCAGCGACACTGAACACTGATCGCCCAGCGACACTGAGCACCGACCGCCCAGCGACACTGAGCACCGACCGCCCAGCGACACTGAGCACCGACCGCCCAGCGACACTGAGCACCGACCGCCCAGCGACACAGAGCACCGACCGCCCAGCGACACTGAGCACCGACCGCCCAGCGACACTGAGCACCGACCGCCCAGCGACACTGAGCACCGACCGCCCAGCGACACAGAGCACCGACCGCCCAGCGACACTGAACGCCGACCGCCCAGCGACAGTGAACGCCGACAGCCCAGCGACACTGAGCACCGACCGCCCAGCGACACTGAGCACCGACCGCCCAGCGACACTGAGCACCGACCGCCCAGCGACACTGAACACCGACCGCCCAGCGACACAGAGCACCGACCGCCCAGCGACACTGAACACCGACCGCCCAGCGACACTGAACGCCGACCGCCCAGCGACAGTGAACGCCGACAGCCCAGCGACACTGAGCACCAACCGCCCAGCGACACTGAACACCGACCGCACAGCGATACTGAGCACCGACCGCCCAGCGACACTGAGCTCCGACCGCACAGCGATACTGAGCACCGACCGCCCAGCGACACTGAGCACCGACCGCCCAGCGACACTGAGCACCGACCGCCCAGCGACACTGAACACCGACCGCCCAGCGACACTGAGCACCGACCGCCCAGCGACACTGAGCACCGACCGCCCAGAGACACTGAATACAGACCGCCCAGCGACACTGTGCATCGAGCGCCCAGCGACACTGAGCACCGACCGCCCAGTGACACTGAGCACTGAATGTCCAGTAATACTGACTGTCCAGTAACACCAAGCGCTGATTGTCCAGTAACACGGAGAACTGACTGCACAGCAACACTGACTGCCCAGCAATGCTAACCACTGACTGTCCAGCAGCGCTGACCACTGAATGTCCTGCAGTGCTGACCACTGACTGCCCAGCAGCGCTGACCACTGACTGTCCAGCGACACAGAGCACTGAATGTCAAGTGACACTGAATGTCCATTGACACTGAGCACTGACTGCCTAGCAGTACTGAACACTAAATGTCCAGTGACACTGAGCACTGACTGCCCAGCAGTACTGAACACTGAATGTCCAGTGACACTGAGCACTGACTGCCCAGCAGTACTGAACACTGAGTGTCCAATGACACTGAGCACTGACTGCCCAGCAGTACTGAACACTGAATGTCCAGTGACACTGAGCTCTGACTGCCCAGCAGTACTGAACACTGAATGTCCAGTGACACTGAGCACTGACTGCCCAGCAGTACTGAACACTGAATGTCCAGTGACACTGAGCACTGACTGCCCAGCAACACCGAGCGCTGAATGTCCAGTAACACTGAGCACTCCCTGCCCAGCAGCACTGACTGGCCAGTAACACTCAGCACTGACTGTGCAGTAACAATCAGCACTGACTGTCCAGTAACACTCTGCACTGACTGTCCAGTAACACTCAGCACTGGCTGTCCAGTAACACCGAGCACTGGCTGTCCAGTAACACCGAGCACTGGCTGTCCAGTAACACCGAGCACTGGCTGTCCAGTAACACCGAGCACTGAATGTTCAGTAACACCGAGCACTGACTGCCCAGCAACACTGACTTCCTAGTAACACCGAGCACTGACTGTCCAACAGCACTGACTGCCCAGTAACACTGACTGCCCAGCAACGCTGAGCACTGACTGTCCAACAGCACTGACTGCCCAGTAACACTGACTGCCCAGCAACGCTGAGCACTGACTGTCCAACAGCACTGACTGCCCAGTAACACTGACTGCCCAGCAACGCTGAGCACTGACTGTCCAACAGCACTGACTGTCTAGAACACTGAGCACTGACTGTCTAGAACACTGAGCACTGACTGTCCAGAAACACCGAGCACTGACTGTCCAGTAACACCAAGCACTGAATATTCAGTAACACCATGCACTGATTGCCCAGTAATACTGAGTACTGACTGTCCAGCAACACTGACTGTCCAGCAACACTAAGTGTCCAGCAGCGCTGACCACTAACTGTCCAGCAGCACTGACCACTGACTGTCCAGCAGCGCTGAGCACTGAATGTCCAGCGACTCTGAGCACTGAATGTCTAGTGACACTGAATGTCCATTGACACTGTGCACTGACTGCCCAGCAGTATTGAACACCGAATGTCCAGTGACACTGAGCACTGACTGTCCAGCGACACTGAGCACTGAATGTCTAGTGACACTGAATGTCCATTGACACTGAGCACTGACTGCCCAGTAGTATTGAACACTGAATGTCCATTGACACTGAGCACTGAATGTCCAGTGACACTGAATGTCCAGTGACACTAAGCACCGACTACCCAGTAACACTGACTGTTCAGTAACACTGAGCACTGAATATCCAGTAACACCGAGCACTGGCTGCCCAGCTGCACTGACTGTCCAGCAATGCTGACCACAGACTGTACAGCAGCGCTGAGCACTGACAATCCAGGAACACTGAGCACTGACTGTCCAGTAACACCGAGCACTGACTGTCCGGTATCACTGAGCAGTGTCTGTCTAGTAACACCTAGCATTGACTGTCCAATAACACCGAGCACTGACCGTCCAGTGACACTGAGCACCGACCACCCAGTGACACTGAGCACCGACCGCCCAGCGACACTGAGCACCGACCGCCCAGCGACACTGAGCACCGACCGCCCAGCGACACTGAGCACCGACCGCCCAGCGACACTGAACACCGACCGCCCAGCGACACTGAGCTCCGACCGCCCAGCGACACTGAGCACCGACCGCCCAGAGGCACTGAACACCGACCGCCCAGCGACACTGAGCACCGACCGCCCAGCGACACTGAGCACCGACCGCCCAGCGACACTGAGCACCGACCGCCCAGCGACACTGAGCACCGACCGCCCAGCGACACTGAGCACCGACCGCCCAGAGGCACTGAACACCGACCGCCCGGCGACACTGAACACCGACCGCCCGGCGACACTGAGCACCGACCGCCCAGCGACACTGAGCACCGACCGCCCGGCGACACTGAGCACCGACCGCCCGGCGACACTGAGCACCGACCGCCCGGCGACACTGAGCACCGACCGCCCAGCGACACTGAGCACCGACCGCCCGGCGACACTGAACACCGACCGCACAGCGACACTGAGCACCGACCGCCCAGCGACACTGAGCACCGACCGCCCAGCGACACTGAGCACCGACCGCCCAGCAACACTGAGCACCGACCGCCCAGAGGCACTGAACACCGACCGCCCAGCGACACTGAGCACCGACCGCCCAGCGACACTGAGCACCGACCGCCCAGCGACACTGAGCACTGACCGCCCAGCGACACAGAGCACTGACCGCCCAGCGACACTGAGCACCGAACGCCCAGCGACACTGAGCACCGACCGCCCAGCGACACTGAGCACCGACCGCCCAACGACACTGAACACCGACCGCCCAGCGACACTGAACACCGACCGCCCAGCGACACTGAGCACCGACCGCCCAGCGACACTGAGCACCGACTGCCCAGAGACACTGAACACAGACCGCCCAGCGACACTGTGCATCGAGCGCCCAGCGACACTGAGCACCGACCGCCCAGTGACACTGAGCACTGAATGTCCAGTAACACTGACTGTCCAGTAACACCAAGCGCTGAATTTCCAGTAACACGGAGAACTGACTGCACAGCAACACTGACTGCCCAGCAATGCTAACCACTGACTGTCCAGCAGCGCTGACCACTGAATGTCCTGCAGTGCTGACCACTGACTGCCCAGCAGCGCTGACCACTGACTGTCCAGCGACACAGAGCACTGAATGTCAAGTGACACTGAATGTCCATTGACACTGAGCACTGACTGCCTAGCAGTACTGAACACGGAATGTCCAGTGACACTGTGCACTGACTGTCCAGCGACATGAGCACTGAATGTCTAGTGACACTGAATGTCCATTGACACTGAGCACTGTCTGCCCAATAGTATTGAACACTGAATGTCCAGCGACACTGAGCACTGAATGTCCAGTGACACTGAATGTCCAGTGACACTCAGCACTGACTGCCCAGTAACACTGCGGATGCTGGAAATCCAAAGCAAAAACAGAATTACCTGGAAAAACTCAGCAGGTCTGGCAGCATCGGCGGAGAAGAAAAGAGTTGACGTTTCGAGTCCTCATGACCCTTCGACAGAACTTGAGTTCGAGTCCAGGAAAGAGCTGAAATATAAGCTGGTTTAAGGTGTGTGTGTGGGGGGCGGAGAGATAGATCTCTCTTTTTATCTCTGTGTTTAATTGACTGCCACTGCTCTTCAAGAAATGCCTACCTCCTTGAAGAAGTTCTGTTCCTCTCTGCGACAAGATTTCCGGATTTCTCTGTTGCCTTGTTCACCTTCATTGCTTTCCATTTCTCTCCTAGTGTTTGACAAGGTGTTTACTAAAACCCGCTTTCACAGCCATATCTCCTTTCTCAGTGACTGTCTCCGTCTCCGACTTACCCCACATGGATTTCAACTGAAATTCCACCCCTCATGTTTCGAACCCACCCAGGATTACAGGTATCTCCGGGACATAAAACGTTTCTCGGACTGCTGTTCCCGTCACATTCTGAAATCCACTCTCAGTGCCATGCGCCGCCATATGAACACACTCGACCTCTCCCTCCAGCAGCACCGCCGTACCCTTTTTCAAAGCTGCGCGTGCCCCCAGTTTCATTTTATCCTTCGGCTCATCCGACGCCTCAACAAGAAACTTTTTCTCTTTCTCTCAAGTGCTAAGGAACGCAAGCTCCAACAACTCATCGACACCAACACCCATCTAGGACCCTCCACCCCTGCCTGTCCCTCCGTCCCCACCCCATCTTCCAATCCCAACCCCAGCCGTGTATTCACTATACCCCCTGACCTTCCCCTCTCCGATGCTGAACGTTCAGTGCTCAGCAAAGGACTTAGTTTCATACCCTTACGCCCTCACCTCAATGAATTTCGGGCTCGGCATGATACTGAACTCTTCTTCCGCCGTCTTCGTCTCCGGGCTCACTTCTTTGGGCAGGAGTCCTCTCCCAGTTCAACGGATCCTTTTACCCATCTTCAATATTCTCCCTCCACCTGGACCCCTCCCTCTGGATTCTTACCTTGTCTCGATCTTTTCATTGAGAACTGTCGGCGCGACATTAGTCGTCTCAATTTCTCTGCTCCTCTCACCCATTCTAACCTGTCTCTCTCTGAACTTACTGCACTCCATTCTCTCAGGTCCAACCCTGACATTGTCATCAAACCCGCTGACAAGGGTGGTGCTGTTGTTGTCTGGCGCACTGACCTCTACCACGCGGAGGCTGAGCGTCAACTCGCAGACACTTCCTCCTACCTCTCCCTGGACCATGACCCCACCACTGAACATCAAGCCATTGTTTCCAGGACTGTCACTGACCTCATCTCCTCTGGGGATCTCCCTCCCACAGCTTCCAACCTGATAGTTGCCCAACCTCGGACGGCCCGCTTCTATCTCCTACCCAAAATCCACAAACAGAACTGCCCCGGTAGACCGATCGTCTCAGCTTGCTCCTGCCCCACAGAACTCATTTCTCGTTATCTTGACTCCCTTCTCTCTCCCCTTGTCCAGTCCCTTCCCACCTACATCCGTGATTCCTCTGACACCTTACGTCACATCAACAATTTCCAGTTCCCTGGCCCCTACCGCTTCCTCTTCACCATGGACGTCCAATCCCTCTACACCTCCATCCCCCACCAGGATGGTCTGAGGGCCCTTAGCTTCTTCCTCGAACAGAGGCCCGAACAATCCCCATCCACCACTACTCTCCTCCGTCTGGCTGAACTTGTTCTCACGCTGAACAATTTCTCCTTCAACTCCTCTCACTTCCTCCAAATAAAAGGTGTGGCTATGGGTACCCGCATGGGCCCCAGCTATGCCTGTCTCTTTATGGGGTATGTGGAACATTCCTTGTTGCAGTCCTACTCCGGCCCCCTTCCACAACTCTTTCTCCGGTACATCGATGATTATTTCGGTGCTGCTTCATGCTCTCGTCAGGACTTGGAAAAATTTATTAATTTTGCTTCCAATCTCCACCCCTCCATCATTTTCACGTGGTCCATCTCTGACACTTCCCTTCCCTTCCTTGACCTCTCTGTCTCAATCTCTGGTGATAGACTGTCCACCAATATCCATTACAAACCCACCGACACCCACAGCTAACTCGACTACAGCTCCTCACACCCCACTTCCTGTAAGGACTCCATCCCATTCTCTCAGTTCCTTCGCCTCCGTCGCATCTGTTCCGATGATGCTACATTCAAAAACAGTTCCTCTGACATGTCCTCCTTCTTCCTTAACCGAGGTTTTCCACCCACGGTCGTTGACAGGGCCCTCAACCGTGTCCGGCCCATCTCCCGCGCATCCGCCCTCACTCCTTCTCCTCCCTCCCAGAAACATGATAGGGTCCCCCTTGTCCTCACTTATCACCCCACCAGCCTCCGCATTCAAAGGATCATCCTCCGCCATTTCCGCCAACTCCAGCATGATGCCACTACCAAACACATCTTCCCTTCACCCCCCTTATCGGCATTCCGTAGGGATCGCTCCCTCCGGGACACCCCGGTCCACTCCTCCATCACCCCCTACTCCTCAACCCCCTCCTATGGCACAACCCCTTGCCCACGCAAAAGATGCAACACCTGCCCCTTCACTTCCTCTCTCCTCACCGTCCAAGGACCCAAACACTCCTTTAAAGTGAAGCAGCATTTCACTTGCATTTCCCCCAACTTAGTCTACTGCATTCGTTGCTCCCAATGTGGTCTCCTCTACATTGGAGAGACCAAACGTAAACTGGGCGACCGCTTTGCAGAACACCTGCGGTCTGTCCGCAAGAATGACCCAAACCTCCCTGTCGCTTGCCATTTTAACACTCCACCCTGCTCTCTTGCCCACATGTCTGTCCTTGGCTTGCTGCATTGTTCCAGTGAAGCCCAACGCAAACTGGAGGAACAACACCTCATCTTCCGACTAGGGACTTTATAGCCTTCCGGACTGAATATTGAATTCAACAACTTTAGGTCGTGAGTCCCCTCCCCCATCCCCACCCCCTTTCTGTTTCCCCCTTCTTTTTTTTTTCCCAATAAATTATAAAGATTTTCCTTTTCCCACCTATTTCCATTATATAAAATAAAAAAAAACCCACTAGAGCTATACCTTGAGTGCCCTACCATCCATTCTTAATTAGCACATTCGTTTAGATAATATCACCAACTTTAACTTTAACACCTATGTGTTCTATTGTACTATTGTTGTTGACATCTTTTGATGATCTGCTTCTATCACTGCTTGTTTGTCGCTACAACCACACCAACCCCCTCCACCTCTCTGTCTCTCTATCTCTCCGCCCCCCACACACACACCTTAAACCAGCTTATATTTCAGCTCTTTCCTGGACTCGAACTCAAGTTCTGTCGAAGGGTCATGAGGACTCGAAACGTCAACTCTTTTCTTCTCCGCCGATGCTGCCAGACCTGCTGAGTTTTTCCAGGTAATTCTGTTTTTGTTTTGCCCAGTAACACTGACTGTTCAGTAACACTGAGCACTGAATGTCCAGTAACACCGAGCACTGGCTGCCCAGCTGCACTGACTGTCCAGCAATGCTGACCACTGACTGTACAGCAGCGCTGAGCACTGACTGTCCAGAAACACCGAGCACTGACTGTCCAGTAACACCGAGCACTGACTGTCCAGTATCACTGAGCAGTGTCTGTCTTGTAACACCTAGCATTGACTGTCCAATAACACCGAGCACTGACTGTCCAGTGACACTGAGCACCGACCGCCCAGGGACACTGAGCACCGACCGCCCAGCGACACTGAACACCGACCGCCCAGCGACAGTGAACACCGACAGCCCAGCGACACTGAGCACCGACCGCCCAGCGACACTGAACACCGACCGCCCAGCAACACTGAGCACCGACCGCCCAGCGACACTGAGCACCGACAGCCCAGCGACACTGAGCTCCGACCGCCCAGCGACACTGAACACCGACCGCCCAGCGACACTGAACACCGACCACCCAGCGACACTGAACACCGACCGCCCAGCGACACTGAGCACCGACCGTCCAGCGGCACTGAGCACCGACCGCCCAGAGACACTGAACACCGACCGCCCAGCGACACTGAGCATCGAGCGCCCAGCGACACTGAGCACCGACCGCCCAGTGACACTGAGCACTGAATGTCCAGTAACACTGACTGTCCAGTAACACCAAGCGCTGAATGTCCAGTAACACGGAGAACTGACTGCACAGCAACACTGACTGCCCAGCAATGCTAACCACTGACTGTCCAGCAGCGCTGACCACTGAATGTCCTGCAGTGCTGACCACTGACTGCCCAGCAGCGCTGACCACTGACTGTCCAGCGACACAGAGCACTGAATGTCAAGTGACACTGAATGTCCATTGACACTAAGCACTGAATGTCCAGTGATTCTGAATGTCCAGTGACACTAAGCACTGACTGCCCAGTAACACTGACTGTTCAGTAACACTGAGCACTGAATGTCCAGTAACACCGAGCACTGGCTGCCCAGCTGCACTGACTGTCCAGCAATGCTGACCACTGACTGTACAGCAGCGCTGAGCACTTACTGACTAGAAACACCGAGCACTGACTGTCCAGTAACACCGAGCACTGACTGTCCAGTATCACTGAGCAGTGTCTGTCTTGTAACACCTAGCATTGACTGTCCAATAACACCGAGCACTGACTGTCCAGTGACACTGAGCACCAACCGCCCAGGGACACTGAGCACCGACCGCCCAGCGACACTGAGCACCGACCGCACAGCCACCCTGAGCACCGACCGCCCAGCGACACAGAGCACCGACCGCCCAGCGACACTGAGCACCGACCGCCCAGCGACACTGAGCACCGACCGCCCAGTGACACTGAGCACCGACCGCCCAGCGGCACTGAGCACCGGCCGCTCAGCGACACTGAGCACCGACCGCCCAGCGACACTGAACACGGACCGCCCAGCGACACTGAGCACCGACCGCCCAACGACACTGAGCACCGACCGCCCAGCGACACTGAGCACCGGCCGCCCAGCGATACTGAACACCGACCGCCCAGCGACACTGAGCACCGACCGCCCAGCGACACTGAGGACCGACCGCCCAGCGACACTGAGGACCGACCGCCCAGCGACACTGAGCACCGACCGCCCAGCGACACAGAGCACCGACCGCCCAGCGACATTGAGCACCGACCGCCCAGCGACACTGAGCACCGACCGCCCAGGGACACTGAGTACCGACCGCCCAGCGACACTGAGCACCGAGCGCCCAGCGACACTGAGCACCGACCGCACAGCGACACTGAACACCGACCGCCCAGCGACACTGAACACTGACCGCCCAGTGACACTGAGCACCGACCGCACAGCGACACTGAGCACTGAATGTCCAGTAACACTGACTGTCCAGTAACACCAAGCACTGAATGTCCAGTAACTCCGAGACCTGACTGCCCTGCAGCACTGACTGCCCAGCAATGCTAACCACTGACTGCCCAGCAGCGCTGACCACTGACTGCCCAGCAGCGCTGACCACTGACTGTCCAGCGACACTGAGCACTGAATGTCAAGTGACACTGAATGTCCATTGACACTGAGCACTGACTGCCCAGCAGTTCTGAACACTGAATGTCCAGTGACACTGAGCTCTGACTGCCCAGCAGTACTGAACACTGAATGTCCAGTGACACTGAGCACTGACTGCCCAGCAGTACTGAACACTGAATGTCCAGTGACACTGAGCACTGACTGCCCAGCAGTACTGAACACAAAATGTCCAGTGACACTGAGCACTGACTGTCCAGCGACACTGAGCACTGACTGTCCAGTGACACTGAGCACTTAATGTCCAGTGACACTGAATGTCCAGTGACACTAAGCACCGACTGCCCAGGAACACTGACTGTCCAGCAACACTGAGCATGACAGTCCAGCAACACCGAGCACTGACTGTCCAGCAACACCGGGCGCTGAATGTCCAGTAACACTGAGCACTCACTGCCCAGCAGCACTGACTGGCCAGTAACACTCAGCACTGACTGTGCAGTAACAATCAGCACTGACTGTCCAGTAACACTCAGCACTGACTGTCCAGTAACACTCAGCACTGACTGTCCAGTAACACTCAGCACTGGCTGTCCAGTAACACCGAGCACTGGCTGTCCAGTATCACCGAGCACTGGCTGTCCAGTAACACCGAGCACTGGCTGTCCAGTAACACCGAGCACTGAATGTTCAGTAACACCGACCACTGACTGCCCAGCAACACTGACTTCCTAGTAACACCGAGCACTGACTGTCCAACAGCACTGACTGCCCTGTAACACTGACTGCCCAGCAACACTGTGCACTGACTGTCCAACAGCACTGACTGTCTAGAACACTGAGCACTGACTGTCTAGAACACTGAGCACTGACTGTCCAGAAACACCGAGCACTGACTGTCCAGTAACACCAAGCACTGAATATTCAGTAACACCATGCACTGATTGCCCAGTAATACTGAGTACTGACTGTCCAGCAACACTGACTGTCCAGCAACACTAACTGTCCAGCAGCGCTGACCACTAACTGTCCAGCAGCACTGACCACTGACTGTCCAGCAGCGCTGAGCACTGAATGTCCAGCGACACTGAGCACTGAATGTCTAGTGACACTGAATGTCCATTGACACTGTGCACTGACTGCCCAGCAGTATTGAACACTGAATGTCCAGTGACATTGAGCACTGACTGTCCAGCGACACTGAGCACTGAATGTCTAGTGACACTGAATGTCCATTGACACTGAGCACTGACTGCCCAGTAGTATTGAACACTGAATGTCCATTGACACTAAGCACTGAATGTCCAGTGACACTGAATGTCCAGTGACACTAAGCACCGACTGCCCAGTAACACTGACTGTTCAGTAACACTGAGCACTGAATGTCCAGTAACACCGAGCACTGGCTGCCCAGCAGCACTGACTGTCCAGCAATGCTGACCACAGACTGTACAGCAGCGCTGAGCACTGAGAATCCAGAAACACTGAGCACTGACTGTCCAGTAACACCGAGCACTGACTGTCCAGTATCACTGAGCAGTGTCTGTCTAGTAACACCTAGCATTGACTGTCCAATAACACCGAGCACTGACCGTCCAGTGACACTGAGCACCGACCGCCCAGAGACACTGAGCACCGACCGCCCAGCGACACTGAGCACCGACCGCCCAGCGACACTGAGCACCGACCGCCCAGCGACACTGAGCACCGACCGCCCAGCGACACTGAGCACCGACCGCCCAGCGACACTGAGCACCGACCGCCCAGAGGCACTGAACACCGACCGCCCAGCGACACTGAGCACCGACCGCCCAGCGACACTGAGCACCGACCGCCCAGCGACACTGAGCACCGACCGCCCAGCGACACTGAGCACCGACCGCCCAGCGACACTGAGCACCGACCGCCCAGCGACACTGAACACCGACCGCCCGGCGACACTGAGCACCGACCGCCCAGCGACACTGAGCACCGACCGCCCGTCAACACTGAGCACCGACCGCCCGGCGACACTGAGCACCGACCACCCGGCGACACTGAGCGCCGACCGCCCAGCGACACTGAGCACCAACCGCACAGCGACAGTGAACACCGACCGCACAGCGACACTGAGCACCGACCGCCCAGCGACACTGAGCACCGACCGCCCAGCGACACTGAGCACCGACCGCCCAGAGGTACTGAACACCGACCGCCCAGCGACACTGAGCACCGACCGCCCAGCGACACTGAGCACCGACCGCCCAGCGACAATGAGCACCGACCGCCCAGCGACACAGAGCACCGACCGCCCAGCGACACTGAGCACCGACCGCCCAGAGGCACTGAACACCGACCGCCCAGCGACACTGAACTCCGACCGCCCGGCGACACTGAAAACCGACCGCCCAGCGACACTGAGCACCGACCGCCCGGCAACACTGAGCACCGACCGCCCGGCGACACTGAGCACCGACCACCCGGCAACACTGAGCGCCGACCGCCCAGCGACACTGAGCACCGACCGCCCAGAGGTACTGAACACCGACCGCCCAGCGACACTGAGCACCGACCGCCCAGCGACACTGAGCACCGACCGCCCAGCGACAATGAGCACCGACCGCCCAGCGACACAGAGCACCGACCGCCCAGCGACACTGAGCACCGACCGCCCAGCGACACTGAGCACCGACCGCCCAGAGGCACTGAACACCGACCGCCCAGCGACACTGAACTCCGACCGCCCGGCGACACTGAAAACCGACCGCCCAGCGACACTGAGCACCGACCGCCCGGCAACACTGAGCACCGACCGCCCGGCGACACTGAGCACCGACCACCCGGCGACACTGAGCGCCGACCGCCCAGCGACACTGAGCACCGACCGCACAGCGACACTGAACACCGACCGCACAGCGACACTGAGCACCGACCGCCCAGAGACACTGAACACCGACCGCCCAGCGACACTGAGCACCGACCGCCCAGCGACACTGAGCACCGACCGCCCAGCGACAATGAGCACCGACCGCCCAGAGACACAGAGCACCGACCGCCCAGCGACAGTGAGCACCCACCGCCCAGCGACACTGAGCACCGACCGCCCAGCGACACTGAGCACCGACTGCCAACGACACTGAGCACCGACCGCACAGCGACACTGAGCACCGACCGCACAGCGACACTGAACACCGACCGCCCAGCGACACTGAGCACCGACCGCCCAGCGAAACAGAGCACCGACCGCCCAGCGATACTGAGCATCGACCGCCCAGCGACACTGAACACCGACCGCCCAGCGACACTGAGCACCGACCGCCCAGCGACACTGAGCACCGACCGCCCAGCGACACTGAACACCGACCGCCCAGCGACACTGAGCACCGACCGCCCAGCGACACAGAGCACCGACCGCCCAGCGACACTGAGCACCGACCGCCCAGCGACACTGAGCACCGACCGCCCAGCGACACTGAGCACCGACCGCCCAGCGACACTGAGCACCAACCGCCCAGCGACATTGAGCACCGACCGCCCAGCGACACTGAACACCGACCGCTCAGCGACACAGAGCACCGACCGCCCAGCGACACTGAACACCGACCGCCCAGCGACACTGAACACCGACCGCCCAGCGACAGTGAACACCGACAGCCCAGCGACACTGAGCACCGACCGCCCAGCGACACTGAACACCCACCGCCCAGCGACACTGAGCACCGACCGCACAGCGACACTGAACACCGACCGCCCAGCGACACTGAACACCGACCGCCCAGCGACACTGAGCACCGACCGCCCAGCGACACTGAGCACCGACCGCCCAGCGACACTGAACACCGACCGCCCAGCGACACTGAGCATCGAGCGCCCAGCGACACTGAGCACCGACCGCCCAGTGACACTGAGCACTGAATGTCCAGTAACACTGACTGTCCAGTAACACCAAGCGCTGAATGTCCAGTAACACAGAGAACTGACTGCACAGCAACACTGACTGCCCAGCAATGCTAACCACTGACTGTCCAGCAGCGCTGACCACTGAATGTCCTGCAGTGCTGACCACTGACTGCCCAGCAGTGCTGACCACTGACTGTCCAGCGTCACAGAGCACTTAATGTCAAGTGACACTGAATGTCCATTGACACTGAGCACCGACTGCCTAGCAGTACTGAACACTGAATGTCCAGTGACACTGAGCACTGACTGCCCAGCAGTACTGAACACTGAATATCCAGTGACACTGAGCACTGACTGCCCAGCAGTACTGAACACTGAATGTCCAATGACACTGAGCACTGACTGCCCAGCAGTACTGAACACTGAATGTCCAGTGACACTGAGCACTGACTGTCCAGCGACACTGAGCACTGAATGTCTAGTGACACTGAATGTCCATTGACACTGAGCACTGTCTGCCCAGTAGTATTGAACACTGAATGTCCAGCGACACTGAGCACTGAATGTCCAGTGACACTGAATGTCCAGTGACACTAAGCACTGACTGCCCAGTAACACTGACTGTTCAGTAACACTGAGCACTGAATGTCCAGTAACACCGAGCACTGGCTGCCCAGCTGCACTGACTGTCCAGCAATGCTGACCACTGACTGTACAGCAGCGCTGAGCACTGACTGTCTAGAAACACCGAGCATTGACTGTCCAATAACACCGAGCACTGACTGTCCAGTGACACTGAGCACCGACCGCCCAGGGACACTGAGCACCGACCGCCCAGCGACACTGAGCACCGACCGCCCAGCGACACTGAGCACCGACCGCCCAGTGACACTGAACACCGACCGCCCAGCGACACTGAGCACCGACCGCCCAGCGACACTGAGCACCGACCGCCCAGCGACACTGAGCACCGACCGCCCAGCGACACTGAGCACCGACCGCCCAGCGACACTCAACACCGACCGCACAGCGACCCTGAGCACCGACCGCCCAGCGACACAGAGCACCGACCGCCCAGCGACACTGAGCACCGACCGCCCAGCGACACTGTGCACCGACCGCCCAGCGACACTGAGCACCGACCGCCCAGCGGCACTGAGCACCGACCGCGCAGCGACACTGAGCACCGACCGCCCAGCGACACTGAACACGGACCGCCCAGCGACACTGAGCACCGACCGCCCAGCGACACTGAGCACCGGCCGCCCAGCGACACTGAACACCGACCGCCCAGCGACACTGAGCACCGACCGCCCAGCGACACAGAGCACCGACCGCCCAGCGACATTGAGCACCGACCGCCCAGCGACACTGAGCACCGACCGCCCAGGGACACTGAGTACCGACCGCCCAGCGACACTGAGCACCGAGCGCCCAGCGACACTGAGCACCGACCGCCCAGAGACACTGAACAGCGACCGCCCAGCGACACTGAGCACCGACCGCCCAGCGACACTGAGCACCGAGCGCCCAGCGACACTGAGCACCGACCGCCCAGAGACACTGAACACCGACCGCCCAGCGACACTGAGCACCGACCGCCCAGCGACACTGAACACCGACCGCCCAGCGACACTGAACACCGACCGCCCAGCGACACTGAACACCGACTGCCTAGCGACACTGAACACCGACCGCCCAGTGACACTGAGCACCGACCGCACAGCGACACTGAGCACTGAATGTCCAGTAACACTGACTGTCCAGTAACACCAAGCACTGAATGTCCAGTAACTCCGAGACCTGACTGCCCTGCAGCACTGACTGCCCAGCAATGCTAACCACTGAATGTCCAGCAGCGCTGAGCACTGACTGCCCAGCAGCGCTGACCACTGACTGTCCAGCGACACTGAGCACTGAATGTCAAGTGACACTGAATGTCCATTGACACTGAGCACTGACTGCCCAGCAGTACTGAACACTGAATGTCCAGTGACACTGAGCTCTGACTGCCCAGCAGTACTGAACACTGAATGTCCAGTGACACTGAGCACTGACTGCCCAGCAGTACTGAACACTAAATGTCCAGTGACACTGAGCACTGACTGTCCAGCGACACTGAGCACTGACTGTCCAGTGACACTGAGCACTTAATGTCCAGTGACACTGAATGTCCAGTGACACTAAGCACCGACTGCCCAGTAACACTGACTGTCCAGCAACACTGAGCATGACAGTCCAGCAACACTGAGCACTGACTGTCCAGCAACACCGAGCGCTGAATGTCCAGTAACACTGAGCACTCACTGCCCAGCAGCACTGACTGGCCAGTAACACTCAGCACTGGCTGTCCAGTAACACTCAGCACTGACTGTCCAGTAAGACTCAGCACTGGCTGTCCAGTAACACCGAGCACTGGCTGTCCAGTAACACCGAGCACTGGCTGTCCAGTAACACCGAGCACTGAATGTTCAGTAACACCGAGCACTGACTGCCCAGCAACACTGACTTCCTAGTAACACCGAGCACTGACTGTCCAGCAGCACTGACTGCCCAGTAACACTGACTGCCCAGCAACGCTGAGCACTGACTGTCCAACAGCACTGACTGCCCAGTAACACTGACTGCCCAGCAACGCTGAGCACTGACTGTCCAATAGCACTGACTGTCTAGAACACTGAGCACTGACTGTCTAGAACACTGAGCACTGACTGTCCAGTAACACCAAGCACTGAATATTCAGTAACACCATGCACTGATAGCCCAGTAATACTGAGTACTGACTGTCCAGCAACACTGACTGTCCAGCAACACTAACTGTCCAGCAGCGCTGACCACTAACTGTCCAGCAGCACTGACCACTGACTGTCCAGCAGTGCTGAGCACTGAATGTCCAGCGACACTGAGCACTGAATGTCTAGTGACACTGAATGTCCATTGACACTGTGCACTGACTGCCCAGCAGTATTGAACACCGAATGTCCAGTGACACTGAGCACTGACTGTCCAGCGACACTGAGCACTGAATGTCTAGTGACACTGAATGTCCATTGACACTGAGCACTGACTGCCCAGTAGTATTGAACACTGAATGTCCATTGACACTGAGCACTGAATGTCCAGTGACACTGAATGTCCAGTGACACTAAGCACCGACTGCCCAGTAACACTGACTGTTCAGTAACACTGAGCACTGAATGTCCAGTAACACCGAGCACTGGCTGCCCAGCTGCACTGACTGTCCAGCAATGCTGACCACAGACTGTACAGCAGCGCTGAGCACTGACAATCCAGAAACACTGAGCACTGACTGTCCAGTAACACCGAGCACTGACTGTCCAGTATCACTGAGCAGTGTCTGTCTAGTAACACCTAGCATTGACTGTCCAATAACACCGAGCACTGACCGTCCAGTGACAATGAGCACCGACCGCCCAGCGACACTGAGCACCGACCGCCCAGCGACACTGAGCACCGACCGCCCAGCGACACTGAGCACCGACCGCCCAGCGACACTGAGCACCGACCGCCCAGCGACACTGAGCACCGACCGCCCAGCGACACTGAGCACCGACCGCCCAGCGACACTGAGCACCGACCGCCCAGCGACACAGAGCACCGACCGCCCAGCGACACAGGGCACCGACCGCCCAGCGACACAGAGCACCGACCGCACAGCGACACTGAGCACCGACCGCCCAGCGACACTGAGCACCGACCGCCCAGAGACACTGAGCACCGACCGCACACCGACACTGAGCACCGACCGCCCAGTGACACTGAACACCTACCGCCCAGCGACACTGAGCACTGAATGTCCAGTAACACTGACTGTCCAGTAACACCAAGCACTGAATGTCCAGTAACACTGAGAACTGACTGCCCAGCAGCACTGACCACTGAATGTCCTGCAGTGCTGACCACTGACTGTCCAGCAGCGCTGACCACTGACTGTCCAGCAGCGCTGACCACTGAATGTCCTGCAGTGCTGACCACTGACTGTCCAGCAGCGCTGACCACTGACTGTCCAGCGACACTGAGCACTGAATGTCCATTGACACTGAGCACTGACTGCCCAGCAGTACTGAACACTGAATGTCCATTGACACTGAGCACTGACTGCCCAGCAGTACTGAACACTGAATGTCCAGTGACATTGAGCACTGACTGCCCAGCAGTACTGAACACTGAATGTCCAGTGACACTGAGCACTGACTGTCCAGCGACACTGACCACTGACTGTCCAGCGACACTGAGCACTGAATGTCAAGTGACACTGAATGTCCATTGACACTGAGCACTGACTGCCCAGCAGTACTGAACACTGAATGTCCATTGACACTGAGCACTCACTGCCCAGCAGTACTGAACACTGAATGTCCAGTGACATTGAGCACTGACTGCCCAGCAGTACTGAACACTGAATGTCCAGTGACACTGATCACTGACTGTCCAGCGACTCTGAGCACTGACTGTCCAGCGACACTGAGCACTGACTGTCTAGCGCCACTGAGCACTGAATGTCAAGTGACACTGAATGTCCATTGACACTGAGCACTGACTGCCCAGCAGTACTAAACACTGACTGTCCAGCGACACTGAGCACTGAATGTCCAGTGACACTGAATGTCCAGTGACACTAAGCGCCGACTGCCCAGTAACACTGACTGTTCAGTAACACTGAGCACTGAATGTCCAGTAACACCAAGCACTGGCTGCCCAGCAGCACTGACTGCCCTGCAATGCTGACCATTGGCTGTCCAGCAGCACTGAGCACTGGCTGTCCAGCAGCGCTGAGCACTGGCTGTCCAGCAGCGCTGAGCACTTACTGTCCAGCGGCACTGAGCACTGAATGTCCAGTGACACCAAACACCGACTGCCCAGTAACACTGACTGTTCAGTAACACTGAGCACTGACTGCCCAGCAGCACTGACTGCCCAGCAATGCTGACCAGTGACTGCCCAGCAGCGCTGAGCACTGACTGTCCAGCAGCACTGAGCATGACTGTCCAGCAATACCGAGCACTGACTGTCCAGCAACACCGAGCACTGACTGTCCAGCAACACCGAGCGCTGAATGTCCAGTAACACTGAGCACTGACTGCCCAGCAGCACTGACTGGCCAGTAACTCTGAATGTCCAGTAACACTGAGCACTGACTGCTCAGCAGCATTGACTGGCCAGTAACACCGAGCACTGAATGTCCGGTAACACTATCCGGTTAACCAGTTATCTTTGATCCTGACTTCCTTTCACCTTTTAAGTAAAGAGTTAGTTATGGCACAACTGTTTACAATTTGATATTGACAACACCTTTCTGGGACTTGGTGACTCAGAGACTCTTCATTGTAGACTTAGAAACAGTTATCATTGTCTCATATGTAATTATCTTGCACCTCACTCTCATTGAAACAAACTGAGTCTTCTTCTGATGTCTAACAATTAAACCATCCAGGCTTACTCTCAGCCAGACTCAGCACATGTCATTTTAAAAGTCCTTTCATTCACCCTCCATTTGAAACTACAATATTCTTATAAACTACTGTAATATTCTTATAAACCAAAAGATACAGTAACATTGACTGTATAGTTACACCGAGCACTGACTGTCCAGTAACACTGACTGTCCAGCAACACTGAACACTGACTATACGATACCACTATGTCAAGAAGATATAATAATTCTCATAATGTTATTGGAATTTATTATAAAATAGAGTAATACTGGGATGTGTCTATATTTGTCTCTTTGTGTGTGAGACTTAATTGAATTTGACTGGGTGCTTTTATCTCAGAAGAGAGGTTAGGTTTGAAATGTTAATTAAGTAAACATGGGGAAGTTTAAAAACATAGGTGTCATGGGAACATCTGCATTTTGAAATAATCCAGGCTAGATTGTTTTCAAATGAGGGGTGAAATGTGTCACCAGACAAGGTGAAGTTTAGAAACATTGTGCTTATTTTCCCCAAAGATTACTGGTAAAACTTAGTACTATGAGAGGGATTTATTACCAGGGAGATAAAGTCCAAAGACATAGTGAAACAATGGGTATTTGCATTCAATGGGGAAAATATGTATCAAGGATCAAAGGCTGTGTGTCAGGGAGGCATTTTTGAGATCTTACAAGCGTGAAAGAGCCTTCAGCATTTATGCCTTAAGCTGCTGTCTCCAGGGACTGAAGTGAAGTGAACTCACTTTGAATGCGACTTGTTAAGGGTATCATGTTTCTTTGCCTGGGTCTTTTAAAATCTATAGGGAAAATTTTCTGCCCTTCGGGGGGGGGGGGGGTTGGGTGGGAGCGGGCGCAGGCACTGGCAGGCGTGCAGCAGTTCACCACCCGCGATTTGCTGCACGCCACTGTTTTATGTAGGCGGGCCATTTAAGGCCCGCCCAGCGTGACATGCACCTGGAAGCACCGAGTGCTCCATCTGCGGACAGAGGGTATAAGCTGAGTCGGGGCCTGCTCTCTTTCGCGCTGCCTTGGGGAGATTACTTTGATTTTTTAAAATTTAAATAAAGGAAAAAATAATTTTTTAAGACATGTCCCTCCATGTGATAGTGCCACATGAGTTGGGACATGCCCATGAATTTTATTAACATTTTTTATTAAAGTTTAAAAACCTTCATGAAACCTCATCCCGCCCATGGATGAGGTTCCATGAAAAATGCGAAGGCCGCCTGAGCTCTTTTCCTGCCCGTCAACCTTCAGTTGGATGGGCAGCTCAGTTAATTATTTTAATTGGAATTTAAATGGCCTTAATAGGCCTTTGACAGTTCGGCAGGTGCGTGCCCGCCGAACTGAAGATCTGAACAACACACATTGATTTCACCGTGCATCATTTTATGTGTCAGTGAGCAGGGCCCGCCCCCACACGCCGACCTGAAGATTCTGGTCTATGCGTCTTACCGTTGCCTTAACAAAAGTGGAACTGGGAATTAGATTGTTTAGGGGATTTAAAAGTTATCATAGTAGTGATATGTAGATCTATGTATGTGTTTAAAATAATTTCTCTTATTAATAATTCAATTTTATAAAAAACCTATAAGACTTGCTGGTCTTATTACTATTGAATTCAAGGCATACATCTCAAAATTTATACAAATTTAAAATTAGTTGTGACAGTTGTTTGAAGTTTCCTTTGGGGATTTGAACAACTCAGCATTTACCATTGGCTGTTTCGTAACAACTGACTGCCCAGTAACACCAAGCAGTGACTGTTCAATAATTAAGAGCACTGATATTCCAGTAACACAGACCAGGTCACATCAGTAACCATCAGTAACAGAACATAGCTTCATGGCTGTATAATTTGCAATTCTCTCTCTCTGCAGGTATGGGAAGGCATTTGAGCATGAACCCACACTGCACTCGGGGATTAATGTCGCTGTGTTCCTCATGGCAGCAGAACATCAATTTGATACCTCACCTGAACTTCGAAAAATAGGTTATGTTTACTGCATGAATCATCTCTATTGGACAGCAGTGTTTAATAATGCATGACCTATATTAGAGCTTTTTTCACCATTATCGGTCTTAAAAAGTAGATGCTGATTTTGTTTTTTAAATTATTTTAACATAAAAACAAAGGCTGTTTCTGGGATGCTATTTGAATCAATATCAGGATGGGTATTGGCAAAACACAGTGCTCTACAGTACCTGAGTTACACTCCCAGCTTCCAAACGGGTTGCTTCCTTTTACTTTTCCTAGCCAGGTAACTTCTAATCCCAGGATTATCTTTCACTTTGAGGATAATATTATAAATTTCTTCCTCTAGCTCCAAGCTAGACAAATCTTCCAACCTTTTGAAACCCTAATGAACTCAGTTTTCATACTGAGCACAAGCTCCCACCTGCGTTCTGCGTGGTGAACAATAGAATCAATTTTCTCTGCTTACCATGCAGTCTGGCTGATTTTATTCCTTGCTCTCTACTTCTCAGTTGGCTGCAGACCATGTGAGAGAAAACCTGCATCTGCCTTCTTTTCTGTGATATTTCTGCATTTCCGGGGAAGTCTGTAACCTGATCTCAAAATGGCTCCCACTACACTCTTCTCCATGGCAATGGGAAACATACCCCTGTATCCAAGTCGAAATGTTAATCAGTTATCCTTGATCCTGACTTCCTTATATCCTTTAAGTAAAGAGTTAGTTATGGCACAACTGTTTACAACTTGATATTGACAACACCTTTTTGGGACTTTGGTGACTCGGGGGCTATTCATTGTAGACTTAGAAACAGTTGTCATTGTCCCAATGTGTAATTATCTTGCACATCCCTCTCAATAAAACAAATGTGAGTCTTCTTCTGATGTCTTAACAATTAAACCATCCAGGCTTACTGTCAGGCAGACTCAGCACATGTTGTTTTAAATGTCCTTTCATTTACCCTCTATTTGAAGCTAGAGTCCCAAACTATGATATTCTTATAAAGCAAAAGATATAGTCTTAAAATGTAAAAACCCTATAAACCTCACAATTGTAACATTTAGCCTGAGAATTACTAAACCTGACACTTGTGTGATATTAGTGGATAATTAAATGGATTTCTGGTCCATTTCTTGCAGGCAATTTTCTGTTGTGAGAAAGATTGTACAGAACTACAGATGAACCTTACAGTAATTACTCTGGGTACTGTCAACATAACCGGGGAAGCTAGATATAACTTGAGGAGACAAGAATAGAATAATATGCTAATTGGGTAAAATGAGGCTCATGTGGAATGAGCACAGACTATTTGAACCATTACTGTGCTGTAAATTCTATGCAATAGATACATAAGTGGACCTTGCACCCTACTGTAATCCCAGCTTTTCACTCACATTCCACCACTGCTGTTGATGGGTCTGCAATGTAGTTACTTGCCTGTAACCTGTAAAGTGAGCCCCTGTACACTCCATCTGAAACCTACACCTTTTGTGCACTATGGGGATTATATTGAGTATTGTAATAGAACCAGAAATGACAGAAAGAAGCCTACCATGACAGCACCAATGACAGCTTTTCAACTGAGCCTATCTAATATCACTTTTGAACTGTGTTCTTTTATAAAGTAGGATCTTCTTTAAAACCCTTTCAATTCAAATTTACCTGTTACACTAATGTCCTTTAAGGAGGGAGGCCTAATGTTCTTACCTGATCTGTAACTCCAGTCCCACTCCAACATGGCTGTCCTTGAAGCAGCCTAGCAGTCGGGGTAACAGTGGGGCAATTTTGGCTGAGGGCAATAGTGTAAAGGAGGCTTTATCCATTATACATCTCTCCTCTTTTCATTTCCATTGAAATCAAATTTGCATCCACTCAGTTTTAGCAACTCATTTGGCAGCTAGAAATGAGCAATAAATGCTAGCCTTGCCAACAGAGCCACACCCCAAGAATGATTTTTTTATATGTTTCAATTAGGGCGCCACAGTCTGCAAATAGACCACATATTTCCACTGCTGTTAGCTGTACACCCAAGTGCACAAGGTCCATTAGCATTATTCTGCAGTAAACCCAACATCTCTCCTCATAAAGTAGGTTTCAATTTCCGATTTCATGTTGGTGTTGATTCGACCATAAAAACCTGACATAATTGCATGATCAACAATTCTGTAGCATTTTCAACTGTTTGCATGTGCTACGCTGCTGTTAAGATGTTATTTTAACTGGGACGCGTTAAAGTGTTTGCACAGTTCAAAATGAAGTATACATTGAGATAGTTTGTACCCATATTATAAATGTTACTTGATCCCAAGATAAATATGATGTGAAAAGGCTACATAGCTCATTTGAGCTCATCTCTTCACAAAGAATTATTTGCTTAGCCCAAATTACCCCTCCTAGAGTGTTTCTGCTCCATTACCCTACCTACATGTGTATCTGAAGCATTCATTACTCTTGAGTGAAGAAACTTCTCCAGACATCAATTCACTTTTCATCAGTTTAAACTTCTGCTCCTTTGTGACTGCCATGGTTTACCTTAATATACTGTTCCAGACTTGTTTATTCTGTTTAAATATGTCTCTGGATTACAGAAAGGATACCCCAGAATGAAAAGCCAGTAAAACTTGGAAATGACTTGTAGTGGTCAATACTGGAGTTCTATTTTAAGACAGGACCAGTTCAGATCAGGACCAGCCATTTCCGAGGTTTTACTGGTTTCTCCTTCGGGGTAATGGGACCTTGGTTAAAAGATGCAAAAAATGTTTACAAGAATGATACCAGAACCTTTTCAGTTTAGAAATAAGGATTTTCCATTTAAGATGGAGATGAGAACTTTTTTCTTTTGAATCTTTTGTTTCTTTACTTGTCCCATTACCACTCCCTTTGGCCTTGCATCACCAACTCTTGTTTCATTTAATCTCCCCTGTCCCACCCGACCAAAGGTCCTTCATTTTGTTTTTTTCCCTCGTCCTCCCCCATTTCATCTGTTTAAAATCTATTATATTTCTAATTTTTCTGATGAAGTGTCATCGACCTGAAATGTTACCTCTGTTTCTCCCTCTCCCAAATGCTGCCTGAGCTGCTGATTGTTTCCAGCATTTGAGTAATGCAGTACATGAATTTCAGCATCAGGTACGTAGGCTGTACATCCCAAAGACTGGTGGATCATATCAAACAACACATCCCATCCATTGTTCGCAAGACCCTACCCAACCAGCCCATGCTTACAAAACTCAAAACATAGTGTCCAACATTCGATATGATTCCACGATTGGGTAACACTTGCTAAGTAATCCCCAGGAGGAAGTTCCATTAATACGGGTACCAGCTGGAACCAGTTCTGAATGGGGAAATGAGAACAGCTCAGAACTGGCGCTCCAGTAGAAATTGTCAGTTAAGGTACAATTGTACTGCTGATTTGGCTACTACTGGTACGAACTGGTTATTTATCCAATTTATCCGCTGTGCTTTATATTGCGCTTAGATTTATTGTTGCGTGTATTTATTTATCATTTTTATTGCTGGTGAGCATCAACTGATGTCATTAACTCCCCCTTCCAATGTGTATTTTTTGGATGGAAATGCTCAAGATTAATAAGTAGGATTCTGCAAATTTTCAGATCAGACAAAACACTAAAAATAAAAAAGTATGTGTAAGAACTGTGCAAATTTTATTGTGAAAAATGCCAAGCATACAAAATTAAAATTCCTCATTGATCGCAGGCAAAAAAACCCCCCTCAGAATGAAGGTTTCATTAAAGGGTCAACAACTTTATTCCTGGAAAAAAAGTGAGAAATCACAAATAACTCATATCAAAACGCAGATTGGTTCCAGGTTAAACTTGCTCACAGTTCAGATCCATTATTATCTGTTATATAACTGATTGGCTTGCTTTGCTCCTTTGAAACCTCATCCTCACACAACCCCTTCTTCAAATGATGACTGAAGCATGCTGCAGATGGGGAAGGAAAAGGAAAACATCAGCTTTGACTCACTCAAACCGTTAAAGTTAAACAAATAGCGAAAAATAATGGAACAAAAGGAGTGGAAAAATAACTGCTGCTCACAGATCTCCAGCCGTCCATGCAGTGGAACCTGTAGGAGGGGGGAAGAAAATGGAACATATCAGTGTTCTGTGTGTAAGATCTGTAATACAGACTAAATTACAGTGCATATCCAGACTGCATGAATGAAGATGATGTATATATATCACCCCCGAAGATATCGATCACTTTTAAGGATGCTTTGTGTGTGAACTGGCACAGATTTTATTTGGAACATTCAGAAAATAATACCCTCCCATCTACTGGAGTGTAAAGACCGCCACACGTGTACTTACCCAACTGTGCAAATAAATACAGGCGCAGCTTCATTCTGTGCAGGCCTGTTGCTCCAAAAGGCATGGTCATGGGCTGCAGTGTCCCCACACGTGATCACTGTGGTCCTTGGGCTGCAACATGAAGCAAGAGTAATAATTAATGACTTAGCACTAAGATAGCTGTTGCATAAGGGTTGCAGTTATCTAAACACATATTACTGTGCGTGCAGGTGCTGAAAAATTGGACCTGGAGCCTGCAGTTGAGTCTCGATAGCTCAAGCTCCAACCTTTCCTGGAGGCCTTGATTGATCCTGGAATCTGCTGCAGGTCTGCCTTCTCTGCCTCCAGCCCCTGAACAGTTAGTCGCTCTTCCTGGTTCTGGGCAGGTTCTGCGCAATCCTCCAGCTGCATTGCTGCCCTGGAAGTACTAGCTTTATTACTCTTGGTCGCTCGGTGCTTCTCAGCTTCTTGCGTTGGCTGGCATATGCTCAGGCAATCTTATCCTTCTATCAGGAAAAAGAAATTAGTTGTTAACAAGGTTGTTGACATTTTTGATATGAGCAAGCACACAAGTTCCCTGCAGTATTTGCTTTCAGGCACATGATTATGCATGCAGGTCTGCTAGAGTACAGTATTAGCAAAGACGTTGAAACACAATGAGTGGAGAGCTGCACCTTACCCTGGTTGCAGTAGCATCTTCCAATGCCCTCTTTGCTTGAAGGGTTGTGAGGGGCACATAATTGGCACCGGTGTCACTCTCTACAGTCGTGTCCCAAGCCTTTGGGATTTGCATCTGTGTTGATTCCTCCTGCTCCTTGAGGCCTTCGTGGGACTCTGCAGACAAAGAAAGAAAACCTCAACATATCCTAAAGATGCAATTAATTTGCAACGGCCATGGGCGCAATGTTTCTGCATTTTCATTGAGATTTACCTCTAAGCAAAAGGATCTGTGCCTCGTAAAAGACATCGTCCCTGCAACCAGTTCTCTTCCCTCAAACCATAGTCAATCAAGCTACCGACACTCGCATGGACCCATCTTTCCTTACACACCTATGAGTCATGGTGTGTCTTAGGATCAAACTTTTTGATGCCCTCTTTAATTGACCCAACCCTACAGACTTGTTTATCACCCAGGAATCAGATTCAAACAGACTTCGCTGCACCAGCTGTTCTTGGCTCCTAGAGACATCGATTGTATTAATTTAAGAAATCAGTGCCAAAAATAAGCCCTTTTCGCCCAAGTTGCAAAAAGCATGCTTCCATTATCCCCACTCTATATCTTCTCTCAGCTTATCAATCCCTCCCTCTACCCTCAGAAGGCTCTCTGTCCCCTCCTTCCCTCCAGCCTTCAAACTCTATTCCTCCTTCCCTCCAGCCTCCAAACTCTCTTCCTCCCTCCTTCCAGCCTCCAAACTCTCTCCCTCCCTCCAGCCTCCAGGCCTTGGGCCCCACCGATGCCACCGAACTCTGGGGCCTGCATTTTTCCGATGTTCTGGGGCCTCTCTCTCCCCTTCTGCCTAAGCTCCCGACCACCTGTCTCCCTGCTGCCGCCGAACTCTCTCCACTCAGACCGAACCTCTCCAGTACTCACCTTGCTTCAATGGTCCTCACTGTTCCTGTGCGCATTTCAAACCTGTAGTTGGACCGGCTGGAAACATCACTTCTGGTTTCCAGCTGGCCCTTAGCGAAGATCTCCAGTTGGGGGGCTGATAGGGGCCGGAGGCGGGGAGGGTAGTGCGGAGAGCGGGTAGTGGTGGGAGAGAGTAGGAGGGTACTGGGGTGGGGGGGTAGTGAAAAAGGGGGAGCGAGAGGATAACGCCTCTACCAATCAGGGTACACTTGCCAACCAATCAGCACTCTCTTCACATACAGTATTAATTGTTGTTTTCCTCTTTTATTGGTATTCTTGCTAAATGTCCTGATGAGTGCAAGATGAAAAGCTTCGACACGTCTCTTTTATCCAGCAAGACTTGCAGTATGTTGTGCTTGGGGTACTACCTCATTTTTCTCCAATTTGGTACTATTCCTCATTAATGCATAAAGCATTGTACAGCCAGTTCCAAATATCTGCATCCAAAGTCCAGACATACAACCCTCCATTTTATTCTCTGCCCCCTTCTCCCCGCTGGACAAGGAAAGATGGGGCAAGAGGCAAAAACCTTGAAAATCACAATTTTGCCTTCAACTCCTGCATTCCCATCCCCAATAATATTCAACCATAGAATGGTGACAGCACAGAAGAAGGTCATTCAGCCCGTCATGTCTCTGCTGGCTCTTTGCAAGTGCAATTCACCTTGTCCCACTCCCAGCCATTTTCCTGTAGTCGTGCAGTTTTCTCTTTTCTCTTCAGAAAATTATGCAATTCCTTTTTGAAAACCATGATTGAACCTGCCTCTACCACACTCTCAGGCAGTGCTCTCCAGATCCTAACCACTTGTTGTGTGAAAAAGCTTTCCCTCATGACGTTGTTGCCTCTTCTGTGAGTCAGGCCCTGGAAGAGGCTCCCAATGAAAGAATGTGGAGACCCACTCAAGATGTAAAATGATGTCAGGTACGAGATGCCGTTTTGTGAAGCTAATGTTGGAGCGGTGGAAATCAGCCAGAAATTTGATGGTTGGTAATTCACTGGATTTCCCTTCCTCACCACAAGCTGCATTTGTACATTAACAACGTCATGTCTTGCTCTGTTCCCCCTACTTTTCAATAAATTCGTGACCAATATAATGTAACCACACATTTTTTGAGGGGATATTTAGTATTTCTGGATATGTTACACGGCAGTATGTTCTGATAGAGATTGCATAGTGAATAGTAATCAGTAGGATCAAACCTTTTAACTGACTTACTTGATAGTTCTATTTTACAGTCGGAGTGCAGATACTTTTGCCATTTCTTTGTGTGGAATTCAAAGCCAACCATTGCCAAAGTGGACATCTTTGGACTGACTCCCGCACAGGTTAGAAATGTTTCCTGGGTCCTGTGTCCTAATGCAACTATTGTTTTGGGGGTTTGTGCAGGTATGAAACTGAGCAGCTTACTGGGACGGAAGGGAAGCCTGGAGAAGATGCAGTTCTACTGGGATGTGGGCTTCTTCTTAGGCGCCAGCATCTTATTCAACGACCAAA